>NW_022436969.1:22882548-22940047 GCF_009761245.1 Sapajus apella | reverse complement strand
AAAAAAAAAAAAAAAAAAAAAAAAAAAAAAAAAAAAAAAAAAAAAAAGGCCAGGCATGGTGGCAGGCACTTGTAAATCTAGCTACTTGGGAGGCTGAGTCAGGAGAATAACTTGAACCCAGGAGGCAGAGGATTCAGTGAGCCAAGATCGTGCCACTGCACTCCAACCTGGGTGACAGAGTGAGACTCATTCTCAAAAAACCAAAAACCAAAAATCAAAAACAACCAATTTTGACTACTGGGAATATCTATATCTATCTATAGCTTATAGTGTCCCAGCCTTGACACTACTTACATTTGAGGCTGGATAAATCTCTGCTGTCGGGTTGTCCTGTGGATTGTAGGGTGTTTGGTAGCATCTCTGGTCTATACCCACTAGATGTAACAGCCTAACATGTCTTCAGATGTTAATAAGTGTCCTCCAAGGGACAAAGTCTTTGCAGTTGAGAACTCCTGATTGTCAGTTGTCTACAGAATTTATTGATATAAGCTGGGTGTGGTGGCTCCCGCCTGTAATCCCAGCACTTTGGGAGGCCAGGGTAGGTGGATCACTTGAGGTCAGGGGTTCGAGCCTGGCCAACATGGTGAAACTCTGTCTCTACTAGAAATACAAAAATTAGCCAGGTATGGTGGTGTGCACCTGTGATCCCAGCTACCTGGGAGGCTAAAGCACAAAAATCACTTGAGCCATGATGGCACCACTGCACTCCAGACTAGGTGACACAGAGAGACTGTCTCAAAAAAAAAAAAAAACCACACACACACACACACACACACACACCCAAATATCTATTGATATAACCCACACAAACAAAAGCTGTTGGGGTCCTCATTAATTAATTTTTTTTTTTGGAGATGAAGTTTCATTCTGTCTCTAGGCTGGAGCGCAGTAGCATGATCTCGGCTCACTGTAACCTCTGCCTCCTGGATTCAAGTGATTCTCCTGCCTCAGCCTCCCGAGTAGCTGGGATTACAGGTGTGTGCCACCACACCCAGCTAATCTTTGTATTTTTAGCAGAGATGGGGTTTCACCATGTTGGCCAGGATGGTTTTGAACTCCTGACTTCAGGTGATCAGCCTGCCTCGGCCTTCCAAAATACTAGGATTACAGGCGTGAGCCACCGTGCCTGGCTCCCTGTATCTTAAAAATAAAAAAAATCAAGAAGTCTAGCAATACTAAATCTAATGGTATAAAATGGTATCGCTGTTTATTCTGGAGATGCCTGTCTCTGTCTCTTGTATCCTCCTTTTCTTTCCTTGAAGCTTTCTCTGTCACCCAGGCTGGAATGCAGTGGTGTGATCATAGCTCACTGCAACCTCAAACTCGTGGGCTCAAGCAATCCTCTTGCCTCAGCTCCCAAGTATCTGGGACTACAGGTGTGCACCACCATGCCTGGCTAATTTTTTTATTTTTAGTAGAGACAAAGTCTTGCTTTGTTGCCTAGGCTGGTCTTGAACTCCTGGGCTCAAGCAATCCTCCCACGTTGGCCCCACAAAGTTCTGGGAGCCACCGTGTGTGACCTCTTTTAGCTCATTTTTAAATTGGATTATTTGTTGTTTTCATAATTGATTTATATGAGTTATTTACATTTACTGAATACTAATCTTTTATCAGGTGATGTTGAAAATACTTTCTCCCCATTTCATGGCTTATTGTTTTACTTCCTTTATAGTGTCGTTTGATGAACAACATTCTTAAATGAATTGATTTCTATTTTTTTTTTTAATGACTTGTGCATTGTGTCTTGTTTTAAAAAAATCCTTCGCTACCTGAGGATGCCAAAAAGAGAGATATTAGATTTCAGTCTGGTCTCTCACATCCTTTGTGTTCCCCACCCCTGTTGCTATGTGTTACATCAGAGGAAACATCTTTCAGATCTTTGATCATTACCTTCAGTTCTGTCTAACCTGAGTCTCCATTTACTTAATTTTAGTTGTTACAATTTTCATTTCCAAAAATTCTATTTCAAACCTGCTTAGTCAGTTCTTATTGTCTCTTGTTCTTTTTAAGTTTATTTTTATTTTTTGATACAGGGTCTCCCTCTGTCACCGAGGCTGGAGTGCAATAGTGCAATCATGACTCTCTGCCTTGACCTCCCAGGCTCAAGTGATTCTCCCATGTCAGCCTCCCAAGTAGCTGGGACTACAAGCATGTACCACTATGCCAGGCTAATTTTTGTACTTTTTGGTAGAGATGGGATTTGCCATGTTGCCCCGGCTGGTGTTTTCTTATTTTTTATTGTTTCGGAGACAGGATCTTGCTCCGTCATTCAGGCTGGAGTGCAGTGGTGCGATCATAGTTCATTGCAGCCTCCAACTCCTGGGCTCAAGTGATCCTCCTGCCTCAGCCTCCTGAGTAGGGAGAACTTCAAGTGTGTACCACCATGCCTAGCTAATCCTTTAAAAAGTTTTTTTTGGTAGAGATTGGGGTTTTGCTATGTTGCCTAGACTGGTCTTGAATTCCTGACTATTCTTACTTTCGGTTATTTTTAATGTTTCTTTGAGCATTTTATTTATTTATTTAGCCAGTCAAATTTAGCCATGTGTGAGCCTTTCTTTTTCTTTTATTTATTTTTCTTAAAAAAAAAATTTTTTTAAACAGACACTAAACTATTTAAGCCGAGAATATAACTACTTCACATACACTATGAGAATCTAAACTTGAGTCTCTGGAGATCTGCTGCCAGAGTCTGCTTGTTCTAACCTTTGTATGCACAAGACACACCATGGTGCATAATTTTGCATTTGTTATCATACATTAGTTATGTACATTTTAAGTACAGTAATTATATACTCTGTATCTGATGATTCCAACATCTGCAGTCCTGGCAGGCTTGACTTTATTGCTTCTGCTTACTCTCATGAATGTGGTGCCTGAGTCCTTACGTTCTGTGTTTTGACTGTGAACTTGCATTGTGAAAACATTAGAAATGAAAACTCTTTGAGGCCAGGATGGACGTTCATTCCAAGGGGATCTGCCTATGCTCCTGCTAGTTACCTGGGGCATTATCAACCCTGGAAACAGGACTGGAGCAAAGATTATCCAATAAGCAAACCGCTCCATTGATGCTACTCCCCCAGATCTCTGAAAACCAAACTCTCAGCTTAGGGTTTGGAACTCAGCAGTGCCTAAATCTTCATAAGGGCAGCTTGTAGGCCAAATTCCCAGGAGAGAGCTCTAAGATTCCCTGCTTTGGGCAGATCTTCAAATCTCACCCCCGACTTTCTGTCAGCTGGAGGCTGTCTCCTGTCCTCCTTGCATCTGTCCCTGAAGTGAGTGGGTACTCACAGGTTAAGGGTCCCCGGAGGAGATGCCTGTGGATCTGCCAGCTTCAGTGTTTGCATTGCTCTCTGGATGCTAGCCTCACAAAATTTTAACCACTGAGGATTTATCTTTCTTGGATATCAGTTTATTATGTGAAAAGATGTTTTAATATTGTGCTTTACATTTTTAGGTGTTTTATAATGGGAAAGTTTTTTAAGCTATATCATCTATAGTTTTCCCAGAGACAGCAGGCTTCATTCTGTCTCTTTACTTTTCTAAATCTCCGTATTCACATGCGCATTCATGCACACACTCTCCCTACCTTCCTTGATGGTGTTTACTTCTCCAGCCTTCCAAATTGGCAGAGTTGCCAGGTTGATTCCATGCATTTCATGGGATCTGTAGCTACTCACTGGCCAAAGCTTGTTCCTTAGAATTATTTCCTTTATATCAAATAGCCTAAGTTCACAGGGAGACTAAGTTTCCTAGAAACACTTATAAGAATACCTTTGAGGGCAATGGATCCTGTTGTTAGGTGAATACAAAGTGCGTATTTAGAAAGTGGACAAGTCACACCCAAGTAGGGTGTGTACTTTTGTAAGTAAGAAATCTACCCAATAGCTGTTTGGGTGACAATGTTTTCACTTACCGGCATCCACTTCTGTCCTTTTTCCAAGATCATGAAATGTGTGTTGTCTCCCAAGGTCTGAAAGAACTCTTCTGTGTCCACCACGGTGCCATCTTCCTCCAGCACCAGGGTGACCAGTCCGGTGGTGATGAGTAGGGCATCCAGAGTCTAGGTGTGCAACACATCAGAGAAATGGAGTGAAGCCAAATGCTTCCATGTGACTATCCAATGACATTTATTAAGTTATAATTTTCAAAAATGTGGGTTTTGATAAAATTTTAATGGTAAAGGTAACCTTGATTGGTGTCTACGACTCAGTCTTTGCTCAGAAACAGGGAAGTTAAGAATGTTTTTTTTTAAGATGGGGACCTACTATGTGGTCCAGGCTGGAGTGCAGTGGCTATTCACAGACACAATCACAGTGCATCACAGCCTCAAACTCCTGGGCTCAAGCAATCTTCCTGCCACAGCCTCCTGAGTAGCTGGGACTACAGGTACATGCCACTGTATGCAGTCAGGAAGTTAAGATTTTTAATAGATCTGTCTTCTTAAGATACATGAGATAATGGTTACATTAAATAATTATAATTTCTAAGATTATCTGCTTATTTAGATGAATAAAAAGAAAACTCCTACACGTATGCTACTGTAAGAGCTGCAGCCTCGTGTGCGTAGCCGAGTGTCTCTCTTGCTTCAGACACCGCATGTTGGATGCTTGTTTCTTGTTTCCATGGGTGCCTGAGTCTGAGTTATGCCCCTCTGAGAGGCTGGGATTCTTCCTTATTTGGTGGTCTAGGACACTGTTCTAGATCTTGGCCTTTATAACCAAAACCAGACTTCCAAAGTCAGCTGCTTCCCTGCATCCTCCCTTGTCAAAGAAACAAAGCGACATTCTCCATTGGTGACTATTTATTGTATTTGTCTCTGTACCTAAATTCTTTATGGTACAGAAATGTAATGTTCCCCTTGATTATTTTCATCTAAACTTTGCCTTCAGAATCTCTGAGGCCAAGAGAGGGTCTGATGAGTTTAACTTGTTGTTTCTCCTTCTTTCTTTTCCTCCTCTTTCAATACCAGCTTTATTGATGTATGATTCACGTCTCATACGATCCACTCATTTAAAGTGTCCAGTGCAGTGGTTTTTGGTATGCTCACGGAGTTGGATCACTGTCACCACACTCAATTTTATGGCACTTTCATCGCCCAAGAAAGAAATTGGCAGGCAGTTGGGAGGCTGAAGTGGGAGGATCACTTAAGCCCAGGAGTTTGAAGCTAGCCTAGGCAACATGGCAAGATCCTGTCTCAAAAACAGAAGAAGAAAAAAAAAAAAAGAAACTCCATAACCACGAGCAGTCACTCCCAATTTCTCTCCCCGCTCCCTCCCAGTGAGGTGCTGCTTTTCTTGACCTTTGTGTCCTGACCCTGGCTTACAGCCCAAGACCAAGGCCCTGTGTGAGTGCAGGGCGCCCCTGTGCACTAGGGGAGACGTGTGGGCTGCCAGGCACCTTGCTGATGAGCTCCTGCAGGCTGCTCGCCATCACCCCACGCCGGCTGCTCCTGTCATGATTGGAGACCCGGAAAGGGCGAGCTGGATGCATGAGCGGGGTGAGCAGGACTCGCTTAGTCTGCGAACCCATAAATGTCAGGGGCCTGAAAATGGAGGCGAAAAGTTAAAATTTTTTAAAAAGAGTGTCTCAGAAGAAGTTTGAAAGTACACAGAAATAATGCATTTTTAATATTTGCATCTAAAAGAAACAAAATCAGTGGTTGGGATTATTAAAAATTATATATACACATGTGTACACATATGATCAGAGAAGAAACAAGTAACACATCAAGCCAAAAAACACAGCTCTCTTTGTTCCTATTTTACTAAGACATCCAAAGTCCTTGCCAAAACTCTTTGAGAAGGAATGGTTAGGGAATTCAAGTCAAACAAGAAATAAGAGTTATGTTCTGCAAATATGGATGAGTTTTAAAGATTTTAAAAATCCAGAAGAATGATTACTAGTGGCCATGAAGTAGTTATGCAGAGTTAGAAATTCAGTGCACCCAGACACATGCACATAGCTATATATTTATACAATAAGGGTAAGCCGGAAATCAATTCAAAAGTGTGATATTGGTCACTACAGCAATCAATGACGTTTCTGAAATCAACTTAGGATGAACCAAGAATAGCAAAACCACTCTTAGAACTGTGGCTAGAATCACAAAAGGAAAAGACCCTCAGGGCTTACATCACAGGACACTTTGGAGTAAGTCCACATTTATCAAATGATTAATTCAAATATTTACCTTTTTTTTTTTTCCTTTTAGGTACAGGGTCTTGCTCTGTTGCCCAGGCCAGTGCAGTGGTGTGATCTCAACTCACTGCAGCCTTGACCTCCTGGGCTCAAGTGATCCTCCTGCCTCAGCTTCCTGAGTAGCTGGGACTATAGGTGCAAGCCACCACGATTGGCTGAGTTTGTATTTTTGTAGAGACGAGGTCTCACTTTGTTGCCCAGGCTGGTCTTGAACTTCTGGGCTCAAGCAGTCCTCTCTTTTGCCTCAGCCTCCCAGATGAAGCTTTTGATAGCAATTTAAGAAATGCAAAATGTGCTGGACATGGTGGCTCATGACTGTAATTCCAGTAGTTTGGGAGGCCGAGGCAGGAAGATAGCTTGAACCCAGGAGTTTGAGACCAGCCTGGGCAACATAGTGAGACCCTGTCTTTACAAAAAAAAAATAAAAATAAAAAATTAGCTGGGTGTGGTGGTGTGCCTATACTCTCATCTACTCAGGACGCTGAGGTGAGATAATTGCTTGAGCCCGGATGAACCCAGAAGGTCAAGGCTGCAGTGAGCCAAGGTCACATCACTGTACTCCAGCCTGGGTGACAGAGTGAGACTCCAACCGAAAAAAAAAAAAAAAGCAAAACTGCCTTCAATGCAGGATTGCATGCTTTTAAATCAAAAAGCATGAAGGCATGAAGCTATTTAAAAATAACTCCTGGAGGGGAGACACAGGTGCCCTGCTGCCGCCACTAGAGGGTGGGCCAGTAGAGCAACATGCAGAGTTTTCACCCAGGACTGCAGACTTTTTTTGTTTGTTTTTTGGAGATGGAGTCTTGCTCTTTCGCCCAGGCTAGAGTGCAGTGGCACGATCTTAGTCCACTGCAACCTCCGCCTCCCAGGTTCAAGCGATTCTCCTGCCTCAGCCTCTTGAGTAGCTGGGATCACAGGCACGTATCACCATGCCCAACTAATTTTTTGTATTTTTAGTAGAGATGGGGTTTCACCATGATGGCCAAGCTGGTTTCAAACTCCTGACCTCAAGTGATCCACTAGCCTCGGCCTCCCAAAGTGCTAGGATTACAGGCATGAGCCACTGCACCTGGCCAACTTTTTACATTTAGAAATAGATTCATAATGAAATGATTGCAAACAACGTAACCAGAAATCGGCAAGGGTGAGGTCTCACCTAGAGCCAGGCACCATGATAGCGCTGTCCGTGTGACCTCATTCAATCCCCATTCCCCAGAGCAGGACTGGACACTGCAGTGTCCCCTCACCGGGAGAGCACCCACCAACCGCAGGTGCTCAGACAGAGGCTATTTGGACAAATGCTCGTGCAAGGACATTCAGGAGAATGAAACCAAGGGCGTATTTTCAGGACGACTTTGAAGAATACACAAAGTACGCATATCACTATTTTTAGACTCAGAGCAGTTTTTCTAGATTAACTCACCAAACACCAAAATCCTAGGGAACACGTGCATGGCTTGCCAATGCCTGTCACTTGTGATTTAGCACTTTTGACACACAGCCATCTATCCCGGCTTTATTTTCCTTATGAATAAAGGCTTCTTTGTTATATTTCCTGTAATACCTATCTTAGTTCTAGGCACATACATTTTAAATAGTATATTGTTTAACTTGAAGCTCTACAAATAGATCCAAGTGAAAATTCAATGACTTACCAAATTGTTATATAAAAAACTGATAGTTGGCTGAGTGCAGTGGCTCAGGCCTATAATCCCAGCACTTTGGAAGGCTGAGGTGGAAAGACTACTTGAGCCCAGGAATTAGATACCAATCTGGGCAACATAGTGAGACCCTCATCTCTACAAAAAATAAATTTAAAAAAATTAGCCAGGCATGGTGGTGCATGCCTGTAGTCCTAGCTACTTGGGAGGCTGAGGCAAGGGGATTGCTTGAGCCCTAGATTGAGGCCACAGTGAACTGTGATTACATCACTGCCCTCCAGCCTGGGCAAAAGAGTGACACTCTGTCTCTAAAACAAACAAACACAAAAACAAAAAACCTGAGAGTAGAGTAACAAGCTGGCTCTCAAAAATCGCCGGGTTGAGTTCATGCTGCCAGCTTGATCCCAGCTTCAAGCCCTCCATAAGAGAGAGTGTTTGTGCTTTCTCCAGGTCTCTTACCAACAAAGTGGCGTTCTAGAACCAGACCGAGGTCATTGGTGAGAATGTGGTCTGGAGTATCCATGGCCAGGTTGACATCAGGGTCTCATAACTGCTCGCATCTGAGCACTTGCCACGGCCAGCAATGTGTCAGCAATTTTGGCTCTTACTAGCTCAATTTTTTTTGCTTTGTTTTTGGAGACAGAATTTCACTCTGTTGCCCAGGCTGGAGTGCAGCGACATGATCTTGGCTCACTACAGCCTCTGCTTCCCAGGTTCAAGCAATTCTCCTGCTTCAGCCTCCCAAGTAGCTGAAATTACAGGTACCCGCCTCCATGCCTGGCTAGTTTTTGTATTTTTAGTAGAGAAAAGGTTTTCACCATGTTGGCCATGCTTGTCTTGAACTCCTGACTTCAAGTGATTTGCCCTCCTCAGCCTCCCAAAGTTCTGGGACTATAGGCATGAGCCACCATGCCCATCAGTTCAATATTAACTAATATTAACAAATTACCCTCACAACCTTGCAAGGAAAGCATTGCTCCACTTCACAGATGAGAAAACTGAGGCTCAGAGTGGCTCCCCAAAGTCGCCCAGCTAATAAGGGAAAAAGATGGAACCTGATCCCAGGTCTGTCCAAAGCCAAGACTTTTTTTTTTGGCTGAGGGAGTACGTTGTTTTGTTATCCATTCTCTGAACTTCAAATATACATCTATCCAGAGCGCTGTGTGGAAGAGCTGCTCTATGGCTGAAAGCGCAGCAGTGCTTTGAGTTCATGCCCTCAACGCCTTTCCCTTTTGGGTAGACAAAGTTGCTACATAATTTGTTTTAATGTGGCAAGACCAAGGGAAATGTGCTGGGTGGGGATTCTGGGCCTGTCAGAGTGACCTGCCCTCCTTTGCCAGGGACCCACCAAGTAATTCAGAGCCTCGCCTGGCCAGGCTGTGTACCAGCGCATCCCGAGGACTGGCACACAGCTTCTGAACTGTCACCTCGATTAAAAGAGTGACAGCAGGGTTCTCAGTTACACAATGCCATGAACAACACTCCTGCGCTGACCCCACAGGGAATTCGCACACACTCTCAGCCCTAGTGAGCTGGGGGAGAAGGTGGCAAGAAAGGGCTGTGTTCCATTTCACATTGAGAACCATGGCGTAGCCTCCACCTCATCACATCAGAGCAGCTGAAACTTAAACTAGCTGAAGTACCCCCACAAGAGGGAGAGAAAAAGGTCTGCACGCCCCTGGATGCCAAACCCTTGTATGTGTGAGCTAGCGCCTTGCCTAACCGATCCTTGGGATCCGCCTTACAGACAGTGAAACCTAGGCCTGGGGAGGCAAATCGTCAGGGCAGCAAGTGCTAGACCAGGGTCTGAGCCCAGCTCCAGCTTCCACCCAGCGGTGCAGCCACTGGCCAGAAGACGTGGCTCCTACAGGAGCTAAGGGCCCAGACTTAGCAGCAAGAAAGAGCCTCTCTTTGATCCAAAAGCAGGAAGTCACTGCAGTTGTGCACCAGGCTTCTAGAACTGTCTCATGGGGTCTGGTGGTCTATTTCCTGCTTTCATCCAGCGCCTGTCAGTATGCCGTCTATTTACTGAGTTAAAGATGCTAGGCCAAAATCAGAGAAATGGGAGAACATGGTCAATGTCTTCTAATGCGAGGTCCAGCCCCAGTAGTCAAAGGCTCAGCTTTGACCTAGTTAGCCCTGGCCCCACATCTCCTCATTGGACGAACATGCTCACGCCTTCCTAAGCACCTGTGCTCCAGTGACCTGGCTCAGATGATTAATTCCAAGTTCCTGCCGTCTTTTCCTGTCTGACAAGATAAGGGCTGGCAGGCATTTCTGGCTCTGTCTGTCTTCACCTGCCCTCAGGATAGCCATCGTCGTGAAAAAAAACCTATTGTTCTCACCTGCAGCATTTCCCAACCAAGAGCTGGGTTGCGAATGGAGGAAAGGCTGTTGGGGGCACTGAGGACAGGAAATGTATCCCCCGCCTTCTTGTCAAGGAGGAGAGTGAGTGATTTCTGGGTCAAATTATGTAAAAGGAAGACCGTTTCATATGCAACACAGAAAGGGGTTAAATGAGATGTTCTGCAGGCCAGGCCTATGTAGACCAGGACTCTACAGGTGCCAATGAGCACTCCCTCTGCTTCAGCTACCTGAACAAGACACTGTCTCCGCCCAGCTCCCCTCCAGCCCACTGAGTACAGGCATCTCTATCACTGGCCATCAGCACTGTGCCTAAAAGCAAGGCCACTTAGGATCCTGCATTTAAACACGTCCCACATGAGAACAGCCGCCCCTAATTCCTGTGAAAGTGGGGGCAGACAACCGTATGAAACAGAAAGGGAAATAACCCACTCACGGGGAAAATATGAGGAAACAGGTTGTTTAAGGAAATAGGCGGTTTCGGAGAAATGCAGAGAGGGAAAGTCAGCCTTCATAGAATGCTGTGAAAGGGCATGCCTCCCAGGAACGAGCGGGAAGGGAAGGCTTTGTATTCCTCCTCGAGGGAGGTCGAAGTCAACCGAGCACTGTCACTAAGCCAAGAGCAGCAGGGAACGCCAAGGAGGGAAGTGGTGAGGTCAAACAGGGCCATGCAGAGAAGGAAGGGAGGGCTCTGAAAGTGCTCTGCAGGGCTGGAGAAGAGTCCCTGAGCTGTAGGGACAGCGTCAGAGGGTTGTGGGGTCCATGGCAGGAGGCAGAGAAGTGAGTGTTGTCTTGATGAGGCTTCTTCCCGCCTGGCTCCCCTAGGGCTCCCTTGGATGTGACATAACAGTTGGGAGCACACCTGTCCCCCAGATGAACTTGCCCCGACAAGGACTGCCTGGCTCATGGTTCAGCTCTTCCCAAGCTATCTAAAGGCTTGACATTATCAAGTATTCAGTACATGACCATGAAGCCTTTGACCACTTTGCAACTCCATTAAAATAAGAATTTAGATTCAAGAAGCAGAAAGCCGAGAGATTCACTCATAGAATACTTAATTCCTTACTAATGTCGCTAAGAAGACTGTGGTAACATTTGCACTGAAACAGCAGCACAAAACCTAGAGTTCCTTGTTCAAGGAAAGGAAAGATGTGCTGGATAGCTGTGAAAGCAGCCATTTCACACGGTGTTGATAGCATTTACCAGCTCCATAACATCAGCCTTTGGCAGGAATGTTATCACTGGCAGGACACATGAACAGAGCAGATTTGGCTATGACAGTCAACATGCATTGTTGACTTCTTGATGTCTGGAGCTTTGCTCTGAGACCTCAGGCTGCTTTCCTCAAGATCGAGGCCCCTTACGATTCCAGCTAACTAACAAATGGCTGGGTTAAGGTTATACCATTGCCTACAAGTACCTGATTTTTAAAAATGGTGCACATTGATTAAGTTCCTTCCTTGGCACAATGCAGTTACTTACTAATAAAGACAGAGTTATGACATCCTGGAACTGGTTTAAATTAAGGAACCCCTAGAGGAGGCAGAAGTCCAGCAAGAGCACAGTTAGCAAACGTGGTAGGACCCGGCCTCTGGCTCTTTTGCCTGGACAGGGTTTTAGAGAAGGTCAGGGAAGAAAAAGTGTTTTCCCTCAATGAGAATTACAGATTGTTTCAATGGCAGTAGCTCAGCCTGAAAGCGGGTAGATTTCAAAGAACAGCAGCAACAGTTTGTCCCTAACAGGTAGTCATCCACTCCTGGGACCAGCTGAGCTAGGAATGTGTCCTAGGAGACTCAAGGTTTCCCAGTGTTTCATTTGTCAACAGCTCATAAGCAAGTCACTTTCACTCCGCACTTGACCTCATGGAGACCTCACACAGATGCATTTTGGATTTTGGTGAGCTGTTGTAATAGTCAGAGGCAGGGACAGGCTCAGCCTGAATCCTGCTCAGAGGCCAACGAGGATTGGTTAGTGCCAAGTCAGCCCATACCTCCTTCCCCCATGCTCCGGAGGAACAGTGGGTGTGTTGTGAATTCACTGGAAAAGTGGTTGGAAGGACGCATTCCAAACTGCTAACAGTCCTCACCTCCTGGGACTGGGACTGTGGATGGATGCTGTTGGAAGAACGCGAAAGAAACAGGGCCCTGACCTTTAGGTCTAAGTGTGTTAATGACCATATACGATGCAGGTGTTTCTTAGCATCTCCGTGCCACTGCCCTGACTTGTACTGTGGGCTTGTTTTTAAAGAGAAAGATGCTTCTAACCTGCAGTATATACAACAGCTCGCCTTTAAGAACCAGGGATCGGAGGCTCATAGATCGCCTTTTGTAGCCGGAATCCCCTTCCTTTTACCCATGCAGTCCCTCTGCCTGCGGCATGTAACATACACAGTGGGACCCGGCGCCGCTGAACGCCCGCACCTTCAAGCCCGCAAGGGCTTCTCCATCCTTTTCGAGGTACTTGATGTTCAGAGAAACACGTCTTAGACCTATACCTTAAAGTAGCTGCCACGCATGTCTTAGGAGTTTACCAACAAATTAGCTTGGGTCTGTTGAGATATGAAGATTAACCCAAGCAGGAAAACAGCCGTGGTCGCCTGTTCAACCACCAACGGGTGGCAAGGCCACCAGAGCGCAGGGAAGCCTCTGCAGGGTCCACTCGCCCCTTGTCCCCCTACCTTCCCCCCAGCCCCTTGGGCAGCGCCTCCGCCCTCGGAAGCCGGTGGCCCGGCCAGAGGAAAGCTTCTCCCAGCACCACCAACCTGGCGGGCTCCGCCGGCCGGGTCCGAGCCTCCCCTCGGAGACCAGAGCCCACGCTCCCAGGAGCGGCCAAGCCTGGGCCCCTCCGCGCCCGGATCCCGCTGCGATTTCCAGAACCCCCAGAAGCCGAATCCCTGACCACCGTGGAGGCGTTGCTCCGGGTTCCTGGGACCTAACCCTCTTCTGCGCCAGCGACTGCAGCAGCGGCCAGAGATGCAGCCACTCGCCGCTGTCACCTGCTGTGCGGACGCCCGCGCACCTCGGAGAGCCACGCCTGGCACTTGCGCCTAGCTGCAAGAGGGGGAGGAGGCGCGGTATGGGCTTGGGCTCTACCTGCGGGCGCGGCTGGACGGCTCCGGCACCAGTGGGGCGAATGAGTGTGTTCGCGGGATGGTGGAGCGCAAGAGAACGCGGGCAGCAGGGGGACGAGGGGAGCGGGGTACAGTAGGAGAGGCGCACAGGGGACCTGAGGGCGCGGAGCGCAAGGCAACTGGAAGCGCACGGGAATGCGGTTCTCTGGGGGACGCGGGGCTCAGGCGGACGCGGGGGCACTCACCTGATGAGGGCTCCTGCGTAGTCCCGGGCGGCCTCCATGACGCGGGTCCCCTCGCAGGCC
Source organism: Sapajus apella (assembly GCF_009761245.1). Taxonomy (NCBI): domain Eukaryota; kingdom Metazoa; phylum Chordata; class Mammalia; order Primates; family Cebidae; genus Sapajus; species Sapajus apella. The sequence goes on along the minus strand of NW_022436969.1, from coordinate 22,926,449 downwards.
TGGGACCTCTCTGCCTGCGCCGCCTCTTAAAGCACCGCAGCCCCGCCCCCGCCAGCCCAGCGAAGGCCTGACCCGCGTAGGGGAGAACGCTGGCATGTGCTCGCCACCGCCGAGGGTAGCGGCTTCGCGCTCTGAGAACCTGCGGTCGTCCCTGGCTCCCGCCTCCCGTAGCCGCGCGTCCTTTGCTGTCTTGGACGGTACCGAGGACGTTGGAAGCCCAGATGCTCCCCGGGTCTCTTCTGGTCACTTGTCAACCTATGTTTGTTTTGTACTTCTAGGTTCGGGGCAGTTGGGGTCATCACCAATCCCGGCAGCATCGCTTTGGCTGCCGAAAGACGGGCGTGTGGATTTTAAACCCAGGCCACCGGTGGGGCGAGTGAGCAGCCGGGTGTGAGCGCCACTTGCCCCCAGCGCTGGAGTCCCCCCAGAGCCCAGCGCCAGGCTCGGCGAGCCGCTGGTTCCCTGCAGCCCTTCAGGTTCTCGGAGGCGCCTGGGCTTCCTGCCACTGCGTTGCTCTCAAGGCCGTGTCATAAGCATTTGGGGACAGTGAAAAGGGCGTGCGGAACGGAACGGGAATGGAACCTTTGGACTACATGAATAGCCTTTTAGCTGTAGTAAGGGATCTTCTCAGAGTGAGGAAGGAAAAAGCCAACCCCTCTGGGTCTGTGGGATTTGTGTCCACACCCTGCTCTCACGGTGGTTGCCATCAGAAGATGCAATTAGGGCCTCTGAGACCTCCAAGCAAGGCAGGCGGTCGCAAGGGGTTCCTAGAGCCCCTCATTACAGGACTGAAGAGGTGGCCTCTGGCTGTGTTGAGGAGTGGGACTCCTCACCCTGGCAGTAGAGGTGAACTAGTTTTCTGTGAATGAAACTTGCTAGGACATTGTCTCTCATGAGAGCCTGTGCAGCTGTGAACAGTGGGCTCCGCCTGACACCCACACCCTCAGGGAGGGACCTCAGCATTGCCTTCCCTCAGTTCCCCACAGTATCTGTGGGGTGACTTCCTTCTCTGAAGCATGGATGCTTCCCCGCTCTCCGAACCTCAGCATGTGCTCGGCACAGCCCATTCTCTGGAGTGCAGAGACCTGGGTTCCTAACCTGACTTTACCTCCTCTAGCTTGGTGGCCTTGGCCGCGTCACGTAACTGCTCCAAGCCTCAGAACTTAATCTGTCACAGGGCATCGGCCCCTCTCTCTCACAGGGTGTGTGAGACTCAAATCCAGTGAGGGAAGGGCTGTCCTGGTCAGCCCCAGCAGTGTGAGCAGGACAGATGTTCATGGCAATGAGGGGTTCCACCCCCACTCCTAGACAAGAGCAAGTGCCCGAAACAGAAATTGATTATCACCTACCAGAACACGTTATAAACATAGGTGCTTAGGGCTCAAAGAAACTCCCGTTTCTAATCCAATTTCTGTATTTTTTTTTTTTTGGTGGGGGGAGGAAACAATCATCCCTGACTGTGGCGTCCTTACCTACAAATTCTGTCACTGTGGGTAGCTTTTCTTTTCTGAGCTTCAGTTTCTTTATTCCTAATGATCCCTGATGGTATGCACTTCTTATCAAGTCTCAGTGGGGTGCAAGGAGAGTCAAGTGAGGTAACCCTTCTGAAATACATTGTGAACCCTCAAGCACTAATACGTATTAGGTCTTATTATGGTAGTGATAAGGAAATCAAGCCCTGGGAAGGGACTAATCCAAATACCGTTAAACACATAGCCAGGGCATCTGCAGCAGAATGGTCAGTAAGGCAAGTAATTTCTTTCAGTTTGCTCTGCAATTTGCCAAAGCCAAGTGTCCTCCTATTTCCATATAGCTTCCAGCCTCCCTGTTTCAAAAAATTTCTATATTTATTTATACTAAGGTGTAAATGATTGCTGTCCCACTCAGCAAACATTTTCTGAGCATCTCCCTGGTTATTTTTCATGAGGTCCATTTCCCGCCCTTCTCTGTCCAGCCCCGTGCTCAGGAGGCTGCCCCAGGGGCTGCTCCTTGCCCTTCGGCAACCAATTGGTTCATGATGGGCTTGAAAAAATTAAGAACAACTGTATTGCAGAATAATGTGCATATGCTAAAGTGCACAGGTGTTTGTGTGAATGTCTATGTTTATAAACTGCTCAGACCAAGACAGAATATTTGCAATGTCCGTTAGGCTCCCCTTGCCCTTTCTGGGCAGCACCACCCACCCCGCACTGGAGATCCTAGTGTTTTGCCTTCTGTTACCACAGGTTCATTTTGCATATTCTTGAACTTTGTATACACTGAATCACACAGGATGTTCTCTTTTGTGCCTGGTTTTGTTTGCTCCTCATTGTGCCTGTGAAATTATTCATTTTATTACATATGTTATTTGTTTGCTCATTTTTGCTGCCAAGGAGAGCTCCATTGTGTGGCATTTATGTATCCACTCCACAGTCCACGGCTCTTTGGCCAGTAAGAATCTACAAGGCTGCAAGAGCACTTTTGTACATGTTTCCGTGGGCACATGTGTGTTGCCTTCTCTTGGATGGAGGGACAATTGGGACATGGACACTTCTGAATGCAGTGGTCCCAGGGACAGATGACCCTGGATAGAAACTTCATCTCCCAGGAACAGGTGTGGAAGGTGGTGAGATTTGAGGCCTGACCAGGAGGTCTGCCTGGGCATCTGTATTTCCAGCAGTTCAGGTTTGGGTTCTAGTGCCTCAAACCTAAGCAACTATGCCTTGGTCATGAGCTGGGTTACAGCAAAAAATTAAGGTAAATTTTAACAAAATCGAGGAGCATTGCTTGCAGTCAACTAAGATGTCTTTCTTCACATTGTTAACTAATGAGGTCAGGTATGGCCATTAGGAAAGTGAATGTGTTTGTAGGCAGAAGGATCAGGGCAGCAGATGGAGTTTTAGTGGGTTCACACGTGATGGCCCAGGGGTGGTGAGGCCCATGGTGTGGGAAGGATTACGCAGGAAGTCAGGGCACCATCTCTCCTTGGTATTCCAATGCCAAGCCTCAGTTCCACACACAGAATAACTGTAAATGGGGAAATCGATTTCTCTGCATCTCTGTCACGTACGCAGATCACTTGGGACCAGGAGTTCAAGGCTGCACTGTGCTATGATTGTATCACTGCACTCCAGCCTGGGCAACAGATTGAGACTCTGGATCTAAAATAAAAATTAACAAAACTCAATGTTGTATTATTTCATGCCTACGATATTTAATGGGGCCCCCATACATTGATTCTTAACCTTTTGTTGCTCAACATCCCTGAAATGTCTAATGAGAGTGATAGCCCTTCTCTCCGAAAAGGCTCGTATAACCCATGACATTGTGCTCACACTCTGGGGGTCCCAGGTGCCCCAGGCTGGGAAGCCTGCTCTGAGGGGAGGCATGGTCCCTGCAGGCGGCAGCCGACCCCTCCGAGCTTCCTGCTGTTAATAAGCTGGGCACTCCCGACATGTGTTTTGGTTGTGGCTGTTGCTAAGCTTGGGTGTTTATTTTCCTTCCAAATATAGGAACAAAGGTGATGTTCTTTTCCCTGACTTTCATCTGTTTTTCTGTCCAAAGAAAGTGGCCAGAGAAGCCTGTGTTTGGGGCTGATTCCAGGCTTTTCCCAACTGGGCAAGAGGGCAGAGCAGACTCCACTTTGTGTGTGTCAACAGCAGCACATCCAAGATGCCAGCCCCAGGATCTCCATGCAAAAAACTGTCCTGATCTTCCAGAAAAGTTTTAATAACATTTTAACTCTGTAATAAGTAAATACTGTGTTATTATTAATGATTTTTATGTAAATATTATGCATAAGGCAAAAATCTTCTTGGACCACCAACCACCTCCATCCTGCCCTCTCCTGCCCTGTCCTCAGCTGGCTCTGAATCCTCCCGTGCCTTGTTCCATACAGTGATAGACACTCAGTGCCTTGTCCCATACAGTGATAGTCACAAGTGGGATTCTGCGCTGTGGCTGGTTTGCTATCATATTCCACGGAATGCTCGCAGATTGCTTTCTCATCCAACAGCATGTAGCTCTTCCCGTCCCAGGGCACGGGGGCTGCCCCGCTGTTGTCAGTGCGTGGAGTCCCCGTCACGTGTACAGCGCATCACAGCGAACATCTCCCTCCTGCTGCCCTCGTGCTGTTTCCAGTTGGACCTTGGCATCCACAGCACCGTCCTGAGCATGCGCGAGCCCATCCTGTCTCTGTGGGTGCTTCGCTGGGCGTAATACCAAGAAGTGGAATTGCTGGATTTTAGGGTATGTATATTTTATTTATTTAGTTAGTTAGTTAGTTATTTCATTTTTGTTTCATAACCATAAAGTCTGCAGTCCAGCTAAATGTGGAGGGGAACAAGGGAACTATCGAAGAAGCCGAAGAACTGCAGCGAGAGCACAAAGATGGTAGGGCACACTGCGAGCAACGGGGTGGAGGGGGGCACTCCTGAGCTAAGGAAGGAGTGGGCTGGTGGTGAAGAGAAAACACAAGTCAAATCTTAGCGCTGTCCACAGTCGGCAGTGGTGATCTGCTGCTGGTCTTGCCGTTCCTGGGCCCAGGGGCTCCGTGGCTTCCACCCTGTCCATGCACCTAGCCAAAGATCATGTGCTTGCCACCCAGACACTCAGCCTTGGCTGAAATACTGGGACCCGTTTGTGTTGGGTCCAGCATTTGCCATGGACAAGACGCCAGGACCCGGGTGATTCAGGATGAAGTCCTTGTCATCAAATGTCTCCCCGCAGACGGACTTGCCGCCAGTGTCATTATGGCATGTGAAGTTGCCACCCCAGCAACAAGCCCTGGAATAGCTCTGTGGAAGCAGAAACCCTCATACCCAAATTCTTTCTCTTCAGGGTTCAGAGCACGAAAGTTTTCTGCTGTCTTTGGAAACTTGTCTGCAAACACCTAGAAGGAGACCAGCCCAAGGACTCACCACCAATGGCAATGTCAAAGAACATGGTGGGGTTGACCATGGTAGATGGCAGGAGGCTCTGGGCGGCAGCAGCATCTGCAAAGCTGTGTGTTTTTAAATCCCAATGGATCCCGCCTTGCTTCTTATTCCTCCCATGTATGCAGCCCCCTTTTCTGTGGAACCACCGCCATGCTGACTGTGAAGCTGGGCTGGACAGTCTCTCTACGGTACCCTCCTTCCCCTTTCTATGACATCAGCATCGCACTAATGGTAACGTAATAGCTGCCATTTATGCCTTCCTTCAAAATATATTCAGAAACTTACCTTTTCAAAGAACAGAAAAATAGAAAATGAATGGAAATGGCAGGTGAGAAACGTCCTTGAGGAAACCCCTGGTGTGTGTTTGGTCCTCTCAGTCCACAGTTTTTGCGCAGAATGAGCGGGAAGGAGGTTGGTGACATCTGTGTGGTCGCTGCGGCTCTGCACCTGGCTGGCTTTGCTTGTCGCTCCTCGTGAGTGAGCCTTGCTGTCTTCCCCTCCAGTCTGGAGCTCCAGTTTCTGCTCTCTCTGGTGTCTCCCTTTGGCTTATGGAAATGGTCCTCGTTTGACCCTACAGTGGGTGACCCTGACCAGAAACGCCCGGTAGCTGCTCAGCCCTGCCTCCTCCCTGGCATGGCTGTGGTCTGAGAGGCCCCAGTAGAGTGCAGTGACCTGGCACCAGGGCCCCGCTTCAGCGCACAGGATGGGGAGTGGCTCTCAGGGCCAATCCTACCTTCCCCCAGAATGTAGTGGTGCAGTCTCGGCTCACTGCAACCTCTGCCACCCAGGTTCAAGCAATTCTCCTGCCTCAGCCTCCTGAGTAGCTGAGATTACAGGTGCCTGCCACCGTGCCTGGCTAATTTTTGTAGTTTTAGTAGAGACAGAATTTTGCCATCTTAGCCAGGCTGGTCTTGAACTCCTGACCTCATGATTCACCTGCCGTGGCCTCCCAAAGTGCCGGGATGACAGGCATGAGCCACTGTGCCCAGCTGACCCTGCTGTCTTAGCAGGGCAGGCCGAGTTCTGACTGCAGCACTGGGACCAGAATAAAAAGGACTTGTTTGGAAAGGGTGAAGTTTTGGCATTTTGGGGGATTTATGTTAGAGCACGTGTTTCAAGTGATGACACTTTCTGAATTAGCAGCATATTCATTAAGCGACATACCTGGATTCAATAGCCAAAATTCAGAGAAAGGGAAGTTTGGTAAAAATCATTTTAATATAGCGTGAATCTTCTCTCCCTTATTATTATATGACACTTGGAATTGGCTGAGAGACAGGCATTTCCTACCTTTCACCTCATAATTAAAGACAACCCGAAATGACAAAACCCAGGGATCATGTGCATAGATGAAACTTGCTTAGAGGAGTGAAAAAACTAAAAAACTCGCTAATTGTGTTCACTATTGACGTTGTAGTGCAATAATTTTTACAGAGTAAGAAATGTCTTCCTGAACTCCTCTGCTTTTTCCTCTTAAATTTGCAATCTCTGACGCTCCCGCAGGACATGGAATCCGATGGGTTGGTCTATAAATATTGACAAAATAGAAAGAAGAAAAACAGAAGAAACAAGCTTATCACTTCATCGTATGTGTGAACTTAAAACTCAGTCATATAATGTTTCTCTTTACCTACATAAGATGGAAAGAAAGAATTCAATAAGGCCTTGTAAAACTTCATAGGCACTGCTTGTAATGTCTCAGGCGAGTCCTCGAGAATGAGCTGGAGTTGTTTGCAATACTCACCTCATACCTGGCACCTTTAACACACACACACACACACACACACACACACACGCACACATACACACACACACACACACACACACACACACACACACACACATACACACACACACAGAATTGTCAGGCCTCAACCGGAATCTCAATATTGGGTTACATGGAGCCCAGCTTTTGAAGTTGCTCAGAAAACTGCTTACAGCATTTGCCTTAGTGAATGGCACTCGGGATATGAAACAGAGATGGAAAGGAAATTGAAATTTTTCCTATGATCTTTTGTTACCTTTTGAATTTTGTACCTTTTAATTTTAATTAAAACCACATGCATGTATTACCAATATAGGATATTAATTGATTAGTGATCTTTCAATATCAGCTCAGAATGCTCTGCAGTTACTTCTGTGTAATTACATAGACATAATTGTGAAGAATTCTTTTTAAAAAAGTACTACTGACTGAGTCTACGTTGACCCAATGGGGAAAGGACAGTGTTTTTAACACATGGGGCTGGAACACATAGATATTCATGTAGAAAAACACAGGCCTCAGCCTCCTCTCACACCACCTGCAAAAGGAATTCAAGATGCGTCATAGGCCCCCATAGAAGAACCAGAACCAGAAGGCTTCTAGAGAAAAGAAGAAACTGTCTTTGCAACTAGGGTGGACACAGATTTCTTAGACATGGTGCAAAAACACTGGCTGGACACGGTGGCTCAGGCCTGTAATCCCAGCACTTTAGGAGGTAGAGCTGGGAAGACTGCTTGAGCCGGAAGTTTGAGACTAGCCTGGGCAACAGAGACAGACTTCGTTTCTACAAAAAATAAAAAGGTAGTTGGATGCAGTGGTACATGCCCATAGTCCTAGCTATTTGGGAGCCCGAGGCAGGAGGATCACTTGAGCCCAGGAAGTTAAGGTCGCAGTGAGCAGGGATTGTACCACTGCACTCAAGCCTGGAAAACAGGGTGCAATCTGTCAAAAACCAAACCCCAAAAACCACTATTGGTAAAACAAACAATTGATAAATTGGAGTTCATCAAATTTTGAAATGTTCTGCTTACAAAATAACAATCCAACAAAATTGAATAGTTAAGCTACACATTGGGGAAATATTTGCAGAAAATATATCTGAAGAGGCCTATTTAGAGAACTCCGGAAAATTAACAATACAAAGATGAACAACCCAAATAAGAAGTGGACAAGAGACCTGAACAGCCACTTCACAAAAGAAGATACACAAATGACCAGTAAACGCATGAAAGGTACTCATGTTAGTGGTCATTGCTGGTCAAGACAGGTTCAACATTAAAACTCTGTCAAGATAATTCACCACATCAGCAGACTAAAGAAGAAAAACTGTACGATCAGCTTGTTGTTTACGTATATATTGAAACAAGCAATGGAAAATAGCAAGCATTGGTGCAGATGTGGAGAAATGGGAGCCCTCACACACTGCTGGTGCTGGTGGCAATGTAAAATGGTGCAGCTGCTGTGAAAAACAGTTTGGCAGCTCTTTAAAAAGTTAAACGTAGAGTTGCCATATGACCCAGCAACTCCACTCCTCAATATCTACTCAAAAGGACTGAACACATGTCTTCACACAAAAATCTCTACAGGAATACTCTCAATAGCATAATTCATGACAGCCAAGAGTGAAAATAACCCAATGTCCATCAATTGATGAATAGACAACAAAATGTAACATATCCATACAATGGCATAGTATTCAGCCAGAAAAAGGAGTGAAACGCTGATATGTGCTGCAAGAGGAATCAAGCTTGAAAACATCATGCTTGGTGGAAGGAGTCAGACACGTCCAGACTAGGCAAATGCATAGAGAAATAGGTCTGTGGTTGCCAGGGGCTGGGAGGAGTGGGAGACGGAGAGTGACTGCTAGTGGCTCTGGGATTTCCTTTCGGAGTGATGAAAATGTTTTGGGTTAGAGGCTGGGCACAACGGTTCACACCTGTAATATCCTAGCATTTTGGGAGGCCGAGGAGGGTGAATTACTTGAGGTCAGGAGTTTGCAACTAGCCTGGCCAACATGGTGAAACCCCATCTCTACTAAAAATACAAAATTTAGCCAGACACGATGGTACATGCCTGTAATTTCAGCTACTAAGGTGGCTGAGTCAGGAGAATTGTTTGAACCTCAAAGGCAGAGGTTGCAGTGACCCTGGGTGACTGGTGTGCAGTGAGATCTGCACTCAAAATACTCAATCTCAAAAAAGAAGAAAAAAGAAAATGTTTTGGATTAGATAGTGATAACGATTGAATGACCTTGAGAATAAACTAAACAACACCAAATTTTTTTAGTTGTGTTTTATCACACAAATGACTTTTATTCACAATGACTTTTATCATTTGTGAATTATATCTTAATTTTTAAATAACCTTATAGCTAACACTATAGTAAAAGATTGAATGCTTTCTGCCTAAGATTGAGAACAAGACAAGGATGCCCCTTCCTCACCACCCCTATTTAACATCATCCTGGAGGTTCTAACCAGTGCAATAGGCAAGATAAAGAAAGCATACAGATTGCAAGGGAAGAAATAAAACATTCTCTTTTTGCAATGACATGATTTTTTAATGTAGAAAACTCAAAGAGCTACTAGAACTAAGAAGTGAATTCAGAAAACTCACTAAGTATAATGTCAATATACAAATATCAATGATTTTTCTATATATTAGCCATGAATAATTAGAAATTGAAAAATTTTAAATATCATTTACAATTGCACAAAAACCCATTAAATTCTGACTATAAAGAAAGTGAAAAGATAACTCACAGAATGGGAGAAATATTTGCAAATCATATATCTAATAAGGGATTAATATCCAGGATATATAAAGAACTCCTACAACTCAACAACAATGACCAAAAAGCTAATTCAAAAGTGGGCAAAGCACTTGAAGAGAGACTTCTCCAAAGAAGATATGCAAATATCCAATAAACACATGAAAGGATGCTCGAAATTACTAATCAATAGGGAAATGCAAATCAATTCCACAATGACATAGCAGTTCATACCCATTAGGATGGCATTTTCAACAAAAAGGGAAATAACAATGTTGGTGAATATGCGGAGAAATTGGAGCCCATTGTGCATTGTTGATGGGAGTGTAAAATGGTGCAGCCACTGCAAAAAAAGGATAACATCTTAGTGCTTCTTTAAAAAGCTAAACAGAATTGGAATATGATTCAGCAATTTCACTTTCAGGTATATATCCAAAAGAAAGCAGAGACTCCAACACTTGTTCATTGTAGCATTATTCACAATAGTCAGAAGGTAAAAACAACTCGAATATCCATCCATAGATGAATGGATAAATAAAATGTGGCATTTCCAAACAAAGGAATACTTTTCAGCCTTAAAAAGGAATGAAACTTTGATACATGCTAAAACATGATTGAACTTCGGGGACATAATACTAAATAAATTAAGCCTATCACAAAAGGACAAATATTGTATGATTCCACTTACATGCGGTACCTAGAGAAGTCAAATTCATAGAGACAGAATCGAATAGAGGTTCCAGGGGCTGAGGTGGAGGCAGAAGTAGGCACCATTGCTTAATGGGTACAGAGTTTCTGTTTGGAATGATGAAAAAGTCCTGGCAGTGGGTGGCGGTGGTGATTGCACAGCACTGGGAATGGAATTCCATGTGAATGCCACTGAACTGCATGGATGTATGTGTCCCAGCCGGGGAATGGATGAATAAGTTGGTGTGTTTGTAAAATAGACACTACCCAGCAGTAAACAGGAACGAACTACTGATACCTCCAACACCACGAATGAACCTCAAATGCATTGTGCTAAGGGAGAAGCCAGGTTCAAATATATAATTCCATTATCTGTCATTCTGGAAAAGGCAAAAATATAGGAGCAGATCAGGATGACCAGGAGGTGTGATTGTGGGGAGGAAGTCTATGAAGAGGACACATGGGAATTTTGGGTGCGATGGGCTTGTCATACATCCTGAGGGTGGTAGTAGTTACATAGCTGTATGGATTTGTCAAAATGTACAGAAATATACATTAAAAAGGATGAACTTTACTGTATGTAAGAGATGTCTAAAAGACTGGTAGGAGTGCAAAGTGGTTCAGTCATTGTGGAAAACTCGTCGGCAGCTTTTGAATAGTGAAGTGTACATTTATCCTATTACCCAGCAGTTCCACTTCTCCCAGTGTTTTACCCAAGAGAAACGAAACATTTGTTGACAAAAAGACTTGCACAAGAATAGTCATAGCAGCCTTATTCATAGCAAGCAAAACCTGAAACAGCCCTAACTACTGTTCACTAACAGAATGGATAAACAGTTGCTGGTGTGTTTATGCAACAGAATACCACTTGGCAAGAAAAAGGAACATGCTGTTGATCTACACAGAATCATGGGTGAGTCTAAAAACATGCTGAGTGGGAAAGCCAGGCATAGGAGCTCCGACTACATGATTCCATTCCTGTGAAGTCAAGAAAGATAGAATGCCCTGTGAGGAAAGACTGCTCTTTCTGTGTCCCCAGCACTTTGCTGTGTCTTTAGGACATTGATCAGTGATGACTTTGGTAGGGGAGGTCGCAGGCAGGAAGGGACAGAAAGGACTTTCTGGAGCTATGGGGAATGTCTACATCTAGATTAGGGTGTTGATTACATGGGTATAGACATTTGTCAAACTCACAAATTGTACTCCTGGAACTGTGCATTTCACTGTATGTAATTTTAAACTCAATGAGAAAAATAATGTTTAGTGACAAAGTTCAGAAAGCGGTTGTCTGGTTGGGGTCAGGGGCTGATGAGGTGATGAACTTTCTGGGACGATGGAAATGTTCTTCATATCTTGTTTGGAGTAGTCAAAGCTCATCAAACGGAACACAGAAGACCTGTGTAACTTACTATATACAAACTCCACCTCAGCACAAAAGAATGTAAAATATAAAATAAATAATGCTGCAAAAAGAGAATAGTAAGACCAGTAGTCATTATATTTAAAAAATAATTTTTAAAATGTTTGATTATGGTAAAAAAACAAACTTTACTATCTTAACCATGCTTAAGTGTGTAGGTCAGTCGTGTTAAGTGTATTCGCGCTGTTACATAACAGATCTCTAGAACTTTTCCGTTATCCCAAACTGAAACTCTACGCCATTAAACAGCAACTTCCACCACCCCCTTCCTGGGCCCTGGCCACCTTGCTTGTATTTTGTCTCTGAATTGGACCACTCTGGGTACCTCATGTAAGTAGAATCACACAGTATTTGTCCTTCTGTGTCTGGCTAATTTCACTTAGCATGATGTCTTTAAGTTTCATCCATTGTGCAGCATGTCTCAGGATTTCCTTCCTTTTGAAGGTTGAATAATATTCCATTGCATGCATGCACCACGCGGTGATCACCCATCCATCCATCGATGGGCATCTAGGCTGCTTCCACCTCTTGACTTCTGTGAATCGCTGTGAACATGGGTGTGCAAATATGGTATCATAGTTTTTAACAATAAAAAACCAGGGCAGCACAGATTGACTGTCTTGTGACGTTTTGCTTCCTTTTCTGCATTGAACTTGTGGCTGACCAGTGATCAGTCAGCGGCCAGCACAGGAACAGAGAATGATACCCATGCCCAGCACTGAATCTGACAGGGACCCTGGGTAAGAAAACGCTCCTGCATTTCCAAAGGCTGGAACATGTGTCTTTGGAGCCAATGTAGAAATACAGCTGGAGGTTATTCAGAGCTGAAAGACAGGAAAGGCAAGACCCTCTGCACTGTCCGGGGAGGAGGCTCTCATGTCCCGTGGTTTCCTCAGGCAACACCGGCTCCTGGCCCACTTTCACTCCCCAGATGATCCTGTCTCTATCAGGAGGTGGGGCAGGAAGCCCTGGGGAGGGCCATGTGCACCCGTGGCTACCAGGGAGCAGGAGACATGACAGTCCCCAGGTGCTGACAACCCAGCACAGGCCCTGCCAAGATGAGTACCCCCAGACTGGCTCTCCTGCTGCCCTCACACCCACCCACCCACCGGGCCATCTTCCCACATCCTGGGCTTGTATGCAGGTTCTCCAGCCACAGCTGGCAGTAGAAGATTGGTGAGACCCTGCGGAAGCCCAGAGGTTTGTCAGCGTCCCTGTGGGTTTGCAAGCACCTGCATTCTATGAAGCTCTGGAAATGAGCTGTGGCCAGTACAGTCCAAGCTTAGGGCTTTCAGGGGCGATGGTAACAGTTATGACATTTTTATCTGCCCTGTGCATGCCCCAGCGCAGGTGCCGCTTCCTGTGTCCCTGAACAATGCCTCACAAGCCCACTGGAGAGCGTGAGGCTCAGCTCAGCTGCGCTTGCAGCTCCTTAACCCAGAGGCTACGAACGTGGCTTCCAGTTTCCCCCACTACTGAGCTAGGATGGGCCTGCACGTCCCTCCAGCCTCAGCCCCAGGATGACCCTTTCTGTCATAGCCCAGGGTGAATCTTTCCCCCACTGCCTTGGGAATAAGAAACTACACTCAGGTGCTTTACATATGTCACACACAAGCTCTGTGAGTTGGTGGCCCGTGGTAGAAACTGCTGCTCTACTGAGCCTTATATTTTTCACTGATACTAAAATGAGTTATGGGATGCTGGGCCCACTCATTACTTCCACTTATCAACTGCATTTGGCCTATTTCACTGTGAGGACGTCTGTTCTATAACCCCTTACATGGGACTTGCTGGCATCCAGTTCAACATAATTCACTGTGCATTTACCAAGAGCCTGCCATGTGCCTGTCCTTCCCCAAATAGCGATCTGCTCAGATGAGTCCCAATAGCCACTCACTGGCTATGAGATGAACCACAGAGCCCTCAGCACGGGTCGTGCAGCCCCAAGACCTTCCAGCCCAGTGTGCCAGCCCAGGGTGAACCTCCGCCAGGTGCCAGCTGCTCTGACTGTGGCCATTCCCCTGGGTTCACTGCCTGCTGCCCACCCCACCCACCTCTGGCCAGCCACACGGCCCCTCCCTGATTCTGAATTCGCTGCACACAGCCATGAGGACTCGGTGTCCTTGTTTCTGTGGTTTCTACTGCTTATAGTGCTTCTCCTCCTCCACCTAAATCCCAACTGATTCTCCAAGACGCAGCTCAAGAGGGACTCCCCCCGCAAAAGCTCCTGGAGCCCCCACCCCAACGTAGTGCGCTGCTCCTTCTGCACACCCAGCACTCAGCTGTGTTTCTATGACACTGATCACTGATGACCTGTGTGGCTGTTTGTGTTCATGCATGTCTCCCTTTGCTTCAAACTGTCAACTTCTTGAGGACAGGAATGATGTCATTATAACTTATGATAATGTAACTCCAGCACCCAGCTCAGAACCTAACTGTGGTAAATATAAAAGTAATAAGAAACATTTAATGTGAGCACTCAATATGGTCAGGCTAAGTGCTTTGCCTATTGAAGGGGTCCTGAATATGTACCCCTAAATATGCCACTTTGGCATAAGGATTATTTTGAGCTGAGGAAACTGAGCATGGGCAGATGCAGGACCAGCTCTCTGCCCTCCCCTTTTCCATGTGAAAGCAGGGCATAAATTCCCCTGTGAAGGTGCCCGCTCTCCACGCCAGGAGGGGAGAGTGACTCTTCTCACTGGAGAGGGAGTGAGCATGAACAAACCCCGCTAAACTCACCCTCACCTTCTGTTAGCCTCCCGCATATGTTCCCAGCCACTTCTCCAGGATTTGCCGTCCATGAAGCTCAAATCCCCTTTTCTTTGTTAAAATGGCAGGTAAGCCCCTGAGTCTAACCATTTCTTTGAGTTTCACTTCTTTTACGTAAATTCTCATGCACATAAAAATTTTTTTTAAACATTTTAAATTATTTAATTCATTTAGTTTTGTAGAGACGGGGTCTTGCTATGTTGCCCAGGCTGGTCTTGAACTCTTTACCTCAAGCAATCCTCCTGCCTCAGCTTCTGAAAGTGCTGGGATTACACTGGTATGAGCCACTGCACGCCCCAGCCACATTAATTTTTTTAATTGTATTCCTTTTTTTCCTGTTAATTTGTCATTTTAAAGTTTAATTTGCAGGGCCCCAGGCACTGAACATAAGAAGATAGATGAAAAGTTCTTCTTCTTAGAAAGTTTTGACAAGGGGCTCACTCCGGAGGTTACAGTCGAGATCTCTCGATGCTGATCATGCTGACAAAAGGAGGAATTCTTACCACTCACCACGTCAGCCCCCCACACTTCTGCTCAGAATCTGGTCAAGCTCCTTATATTTTCCTTTCCAAATTTGACTTAGTAGAAGAATACCTTTGGAAGGGAACATCTTTGGGTGACTCTTGTGAATTTCGTTTTCAGCACTCATCTGTTGGGTCCTTTCCTCCCAGGGACAGCCATTGTTTTCCTCCATCTTTTCTGTCATTTGTCATAGAAAGATGGCCACAGGCCCAGGTCCCAGCAGCCTCTGCTCCACACAGCCTCGCCCACAGGTGAGCTTACAGTTCTCACTGGAACAACATCTGTTTGGACCAATTTTGCTGTGGGTCACCAATGTTTTAAAAATCCAACAAAACTCTCCTCTGTCTCATTTTGTGTCCCAACAGCATGGCATGGATCCAGTGGGAGTGTTCTCTCCCTGGCTCTCTGCTGGCTGGGGTGCAGGTCCCTGGCCTGGGTCTGGAAGTGGCTGTCTGTCAGGCAAGGGCTACACGAGCGGCACGTTCTGTCCAACTGTCTCAGCTCTCAGGGCACTTTGTCTCAATAAGGTCTCTCAGCCCATAAGGGACCCCTGTCGTCTGTCCCTTGTTACCTTATTAACTAGGAAAGTCCCAAATCAGTATCACCTGCATGGTATATGGATTAGCAGGTTTGTGGGACTGGAGGTGGCTCATGTTTGTGGGAGACCAGAGACCTAAGTTTGCACAAACACGTTTGTACTGCCTGTGACAACGAGGGTCTGTGCTTTCATTCTCTCTGGCTATCTTTGGGAGTTGACTCTGGATCATGGAGAATGCAGCTTCTGCACCTTCATGGGGACACCTGGCCATCTATGGTTCAGCCATAAACACATTTATTGGTTTTAAGTCATGTTTACAAAACGTATATCTCTGAAGATATCCTTTGGTTTGGAAAAGCTTTTGCATTTGAAAGAATTTTTAGAGAGCTTCATCCTAAACAAATAACTATTAGGACCTTGGGGAGTCACTTTGGGCTGCTGTAACAAATTATCATAGGTGATGACATAAACCACAAACACTGATTTCTCACCGTTCTGGAAAGCTGCAGGGGGCTGCATGGTCAGGCTGTTGGTGAGGGTGCTCTTCCTGACCCTGACCTCATCTGGTCTTCCCTTGGTGCATGCATGGAGAGAGATACAGAGGCTGAGGGGCACCTTGCGTCTCTTTCCCTTTTTATAAGGACATTAATCCCATCAGGAGGGCCCCACCCTCATGACCTGATCTAACCCTAATTGCCCACCACAGGCCCCACCCCTAAATACCATCACATGGGGATCAGGGTTTCAATACATGAATTTTGGGGAACAGGTTCAGTCCATACTATTCCATCCCTGGCCCCCTAGAATTCTTGTGCTTCTCATATGCAAAGTATGTTCAATCTGAAGATGGCCAAATGAGAGGCAGCTCTGGAAAGCAGCTCCTAGCGAGAGAGATGCAGAAACTGAGTGGTCTCCACAATTCCAAATGAGGTATCAGGTTCATTTTGAGGGTCTGGTTGGATAGTGGGTATAAACCAAATAGGGCAAGTTGAGGCAAGGCGGGGCACTGCCCTACCCAGGAGGTGCATGCAACCTTCCGGAGGACCGGGGGATCTCCCCCTCTGGGACTTCGGTTCACATACAGTGCTCCACCCAAGCCCTCTACAATCACAGAACAGGATATCTTCACTGGGCTGAAAAGCCTCAGCAAGCTGCCTGAACAGGCAAAACAGCAACTTCTGCCAGCGCTGGGGCCGTCAGCATAGATCTCGGTGGAAGCACTGGCTGATGCTAAAGCCAGAAAGTCTGCTGAACGGATCTTCCCACCCCACAGAGGGAAGGGGAACTGAAAACAGGGAAACAGCCCATACGGCAGGACGGGTCCCCCCCTCCCCTCGACAAAGCCCAGCAGACTGAAAAAAACTCTCACGCCAGAGTTTCGCACGTACAGAGTGACCAGAAATGATCCAGCTCCATGAGGGCAGGGGCAGCTACCATTGCAGATGCTGGCCTAACTTTCCTGAGCAATTAAAAGACGCAGCAGCTCCACTGAACCTGTGGCAGCCCAGCAGTACCTCTACAGACAGACAAAGGAAAGGCCGCCTCCCCAAGCAGCTACCTGAGATCAAAACTATATAAATCCAATGAGATGGGGAAAAAACGGTGCAAGAATGAAACCATCAAAAACCAGAATGCCTCTTCCCCATCAGGAGATCACAGCTCCTCACCAGCAAGGGAACAAAGCTGGATGGAGAACGACTTTGACGTATTGACAGAAGCAGGCTTCAGAAGGTGGAAAATAACAAACTTCTCTGAGTTAAAGGAACATGTTGTAACACAATGCAAAGAAACTAAAAACCTTGAAAAAATGTTGGATGAAATGCTAACTAGAATAACCAGCTTAGAGAAGAACATAAATGACTTGATGGAGCTGAAAACACAGCACAAGAACTTTGTGAAGCATACACAAGTTTCAATAGCTGAAGATCAAGCAGAAGAAAGGATATGAGAGATCGAAAATCAACTCAATGAAACAAAATGAGAAGGCAAGAAAAGAGAACAAAGAGTGAAAAGAAATGAGCAAAGCCTTCAAGAAATATGGGATTATGTAAAAAAACCTAATCTACACTCGAACGGTGTACTGGGAGATGGCAGTGAGACTGAATCCAAGCTGGAAAATGCTCTTCAGGATATTATCCAAGAGAACTTCTCCAAGCTTGCAAGGCAGGCCAACATTCAAATACAGGAAATACAGAGAACACCACAACAATACTCCTTTAGAAGAGCAACCCCAAGGCACGTAATCATCAGGTTCACCGGGGCTGAAATGAAGGACAAAGTACTAAGGGCAGACAGAGAGAAAGGTCAGGTCACTCACAAGGGAAGCACATCAGACTCACAGCAGATCTCTTGGCAGAAACCCTACAAGCCAGAAGAGAGTGGGGGCCAATATTCAACATCCTTAAAGAAAAGGACTTTCAACCCAGAATTTCACATGCAGCCAAACTAAGTTTCATAAGTGATGGAGAAATAAAATCCTTTACAGACAAGCAATTGCTGAGAGATTTTGTCACTACCAGACCCGCCCTACAAGAGCTCCCGAGGGAAGCACTAAACACAGAAAGGAAAAAGCAGTACCAGCCACTGCAAAAAAGAACCAAAAACGCAATGAAGATATTACGCCAACCAAAGGGCAAAATAACCAACCAGTAATAAATGGCAGGATCACATTCACACATAACAATATTAACGTTAAATGTAAATGGGCTAAATGCCCCAATCAAAAGGCACAGACTGGCAAATTGGATAAAAAGCCAAGAACCATCAGAGTGCTGTATTCAGGAGAACCATCTCATGTGCAAAGACACACATAGACTCAAAATAAAGGGATGGAAGAAGATTTACCAAGCAAATGTAGAGAAAAAAAAAAAAAAAAGTAGGGATGGCAATCCTAGTCTCTGATAAAATGGACTTTAAACCAACAAAGATCAAAAGAGACAAAGAAGGGCATTACATAATGGTAAAGAATCAATACAACAAGAAGAACTAACTATCCTAAATATATATGCACCCAATACAGTAGCACCCAGATACAAAAAGCAAGTCCTTAACAACTACAAAGAGACTTAGACTCCCGCACAATAATAGTGGGAGACTTTAATACTCCACTGTCAATATTAGACAGATCAACGAAACGGAAAATCAAGAAGGAAATCCAGGACTTGAATGCAGATCTGGACCAAGTGGACCTAATAGATATTTACAGAACTCTGAACCCCAAATCCACAGAATATATATTCTTTTCAGCACCACATTGCACTTACTCTAAAATAGACCACATAATTGGAAGTAAATCACTACTCAGCAAATGTAAAAGAATGGATATTATAATAAACAGTCTCTCAGACCACAGTGCAATCAAATTAGAATGCAGGATTAAGAAACAAACACAACTTCATGGAAAATGAACAACTGGCTCCTGAATGTCGACTGGATAAACAACAAAATGAAGGCAGAAGTAAAGATGCTCTTTGCAACCAACGAGAATGAAGACACAACATACCAGAATCTCTGGGACACATTTAAAGCAATGTCTAGAGGGAAATTCATAGCAATAAATGCCCACATGAGGAGCAAGGAAAGGTCTAAAATCGACACCCTATCATCAAAATTGAAAGAGTTAGAGACGCAAGATAAAAAAACTCAAAAGCTAGCTGAAGACAAGAAATAACTAAGATCAGAGCAGAACTGAAGGAGACAGAGACAGAAAAAACCCTTCAAAAAGTCAACAAATCCAGCAGCTCGTTTTTTTAAAAGATCAACAAAATAGATAGACCGCTAGATGACTAATAAAAAAGCAAAGAGAGAAGAATCAGATAGATGCAATAAAAAAAGATAAAGGGGACATCACCACCGATTCCACAGAAATACAAACTACCATCAGAGACTACTACAAACAACTCATGCACACAAACCAGTAAATCTGGAAGAAATGGATAATCCTGGAGACTTGCACTCTGCCAAGACTAAACCAGGAAGAAGTTGAAACCCTGAATAGACCAATAACAAGGGCTGAAGTTGAGACAGCAATTAATAGCCTACCAACCAAAAAACGCCCAGGTCCAGATGGGTTTACAGCCAAATTCTACCAGATGTACAAAGAGGAGCTGGTACCACTCCTTCTGAAACGATTCCAAACAATACAAAAAGAGGGAATCCTTCCCAACTCATTTTATGAGACCAACATCATCCTAATACCAAAACTGGGCAGAGACAAAACTAAAAAAGAAAACTTCAGGCCAATATCCATGATGAACATCGATGCAAAAATCTTCAATAAAATACTGGCAAACAGAATGCAACAGCAAATCAAAAAGCTTATTCTTCATGATCAAGTAGGCTTCATCCCGGGGATACAAGGCTGGTTCAACATACACAAGCTGATAAACATAATCCATCACATAAACAAAACCAAAGACAAAAAGCACATGATTACCCCAATAGATGCAGAGAAGGCCTTTGACAAAATTCAACAGCCCTTTATGCTAAAAACCCTCAATAAACTAGGTATTGATGGAACATATCACAAAACAATAAAAGCTATTTATGACAAACTCACAGGCAATATCATACTGAATGGGCAAAAACTGGAAGCATTCCCTTTGAAATCTGGCACAAGACAAGGATGCCCTCTCTCACCACTCCTATTCAATATACTATTGGAAGTTCTAGCCAGAGCAATCAGGCAAGAAAAAGAAATAAAGGGTATTCAGTTAAGAAAAGAGGAAGCCAAATTGTCTCTATTTGCAGATGACATGACTGCATATTTAGAAGACCCCATCGTCTCAGCCCAAAATCTCCTGTAACTGATAAGCAAATTCAGCAAAATCTCAGGATACAAAATAAGTGTGCAGAAATCACAAGCATTCCTATACACCAATAACAGACAAACAGAGAGCCAAATCAAAAGTGAACACCCATTTACAATTGCTATAAAGAGAATAAAATACCTAGGAATACAACTAACAAAGGATGTAAAGGACCTCTTCAAGGAGAACTATGAACCACAGCTCAAGGAAATAAGAGAGGACACAAACAGATGGGAAAACATTCCATGCTCATGGTTGGGAAGAATCAACATCATGAAAATGGCTGTATTGCCCAAAGTAATGTATAAATTCAACGATATCCCCATCAAGCTTCAATGACCTTCTTCCCAGAACTGGAAAAAACCAATTCAGACTTCACATGGAACCAAAAGAGAGCCCACATAGCCAAAATAATCCTAAGCAAAAAGAACAAAGCTGGAGGCATCATGCTGCCTGACTTCAAACTACACAACAAGGCTGCAGTAATCAAAACAGCATGGTACTGGTACCAAAACAGAGACATAGACCAATGGAACAGAACAGAGGCCTCAGAAGAAACACCCCACCCCTACAATCATCTGATCTTTGACAAACCTGAGGAAAAACAAGCAATGGGGAAAGGATTCCCTGTTTAATAAATGGTGTTGGGAAAACTGGCTAGAAATGTGCAGAAAGCAGAAACTGGACCCCTTCCTGGCACCTTATGCTAAAATTAACTCCAGATGGATCAGAGATCTAAACATAAGACCTAACACCATGAAAATGCTAGAAGAAAACCTAAGCAAAACCATTCAGGACATAGGGATAGGCAAGGACTTCATGGCTAAAACACTAAAAGCAATGGCAACAAAAGCCAAAATAGGCAAATGGGATCTAATTAAACTCCAGAGCTTCTGTACAGCAAAGGAAAAAATCATTAGAGTGAACTAGCAACCAACAGAATGGGAAAAAATGTTTGCAATCTACCCATCTGACAAAGGACTAATATCCAAAATCTACAAAGAACTAAAACAGATTTACAAGAAAACAAACAAACCAATCCATCCAAAAGTGGGCAAAGGACATGAGCAGACACTTTTCAAAAGAAGACATATATGAGGCCAACAAACATATGAAAAAATGCTCATCATCACTGGTCATTAGATAAATGCAAATCAAAATCACATTGAGATACCATCTCATGCCAGTTAGAATGGCGATCATTAAAAAATCTGGAGACAACAGATAATGGAGAGAATGTGGAGAAATAGGAACACTTTTACACTGTTGGTGGGAGTTTAAGTTAGTTCAACCATTGTGGAAAACAGTGTGGTGATTCCTCAAGGATCTAGAAACAGAAATATCATTTTACCCAGCAATCCCATTACTGGGTATGTATCCAAAGGATTATAAATCGTTCTATTATAAAGACAAATGCACATGTATGTTTATTGTGGCACTGTTTATGACAGCAAAGACCTGGAACCAACCCAAATGCCCATCAATGATAGACTGGACCAGGAAAATGTGGCACATATACACCATGGGATACTATGCAGCCATAAAAAATGATGAGTTCGTGCCCTTTGTAGGGACTTGGATGAATCTGGAAACCATATTTCTCAGCGAACTGACACAAGCAAAGAAAATCAGACACCACATATTCTTACTCATATGTAGGTGTTGAACAATGAGAACACATGGACACAGGGATGGGAGCATCACCCAGTGGGGTCTGTTGTGGGGGGAATAGGGGAGGGACAGCAGGGGTTAGGGAGGTTGGGGAGGGATAACATGGGGAGAAATGCCAGATATACATGATGGGGGAATGGGAGGATGGAGGCAGCAAACCACATTGCCATGTATGTACTATGCAACAATCCTGCATGATCTGCCCATGTACCCCAGAACTTAAAGTACAATTAAAAAAAAAAAAGAAATTAAAGGAATGAAAGAATCATTACTCCATAGACAGATCAGGGCATTCCCAAAAGTAAGAGGAGGAACACACCCACCTTAGGTACAGCGCTTGTTTATGTGCAAGATAACAAAGTGAAAAGCCATGGGCAGATGTGCTCCACTACTAGGGCTGTAATAAAGGATGGCTAATCTTTGTGTAACTACCCTCTTATGCAACAATCTATATTATCCTTAAAGAGAAACTTAAACTTAAGAATGCTTTTGTTCTTAAGATATTGGGTTGGAAAATGCCCATCAAAGATAGGCTAGATAAAAAATATATGGCACATATACACCATGGAATACTATGCAGCCACAAAAAAGGATGAGTTCATATCCTTTGTAGGGACATGGATGAATCTGGAAACCATCATTCTCAGCAAACTGACACAAGAACAGAAAACCAAATAGTGCATGTTCTCACTCATAAGTGGATGTTGAACAATGAGAACACATGGACACAGGGAGGGAAGCATCACACACTGGGGTATGTTGGGGGTGGGGGGCTAGGGGAGGGATAGCAGGGAGTGGGGAGATTGGGGAGGGATAACATTAGAAGAAATACCTAATGTAGGTGATGGGGGATGGAAGCAGCAAACCACCATGGCATGTGTGTACCTATGCGACAATCCTGCAAGATCTGCGCATGAACCCCAGAACTTAAAGTAAAAAAAAAAAAAAGATATTGGGTTGGGTGTGGTCACTCACACCTGTAATCCTAGCACTTTGGGAGGTTGAGGTAGGCAGACTACTTGATCCCAGGAGTTCAAGACCAGCCTGGCCAACATGGCAAAACCCTCTCTACTAAAAATGCAAAAAGTTAGCAGGTGTGGTGACATGTGCCTATAATCCCACCCAGCTACTCTAGATGCTGAGTTGGGAGGTTCACTTGAGCCTGAAAGGCTGAGGCTGCAGTGAGCTGAGATCGCACCACTGTACTCCAGCCTGGATGACAGAGTGAGACCTTGTCTCAAAAACAGATATCTCAGGATATTGGAACATTTCCAGGGTCTGTTAAGTCCTGGGTTTGTTCGGCAAATGTTATTAACCTGCTCCCTTACCTGTAAACGTCCTGTGACTAAGAATGCCTAACTTTCTGAGAATGCAGCTCAGCAGGTCTCAGCCTCATTTTACCAGTCCCTATTCAAGATGGAGTTGCTCTGGTTCAAATGCCTCTGACACTGAGAGAGGCATAGAATAGACATTCCCATTCCAAAGGTAGAAACAGGAAAGAAGGGATGAGTGGTGGAACCCAAGCAAGTCCAAAACATTGCAAGGCAAATTCCGTTAGATGTGTTTTTCCTCCAAGTTTCAGATATTTATTAATCAGTGCAGCTCCCAACAAAGTAATCAACATGATTTAAGCATTTGGAAGAGAAATATTTCCTGGGTAAGCGGGGAATTGTGCAAATGGCTTCTGGAAGATATCCAGTCTAAGTCGGTTTATGGCAAAACGTTTCTACTTCTAAGTAGAAGTTTGGGTCTTTTGTCTTCATTATGCTGGAATCCATATTCACTGAGCAGAGCTTGTACTGATCATTGGGACCCGGTTGCTTCCAGGGCTCTGGGTTATTCCTCCTGTCCCATCTGACATTTGGATTGAACAATGCCAGGTGCAAGAGGGACCGTGCTGCTCTATACCTGCAGCTCCAGCAAATAAAAGAGGGACTCAAGCTCAGATACTTCCTGGCCGGACTGAGGATCTGGTGGAGCATGTGTGCATCAGAGACCTCTGGTATAAAAGGAGAAAAGAACAAAAATGCCTGCCAAGCCCTGGACTAAGTAGGCTCTGCAAATTCCACTCAATCTTAGAGCTCAAGAATGCTTCTCTTTGGCTTGGTGCTCTGCCCTCTGGACCCATGGGTGGCAGTGGTCCCACCTCTGCAGCTCTGCTGGGTGTGGGTACACACCTTTGACTCTGCTGGGCAGGACTAGTGTCTGAGGGCTCTGCCTGCCAGCATTTACTCCACCCTGGCTGGGGCTCAAGATGGCCAGCACACCGCTATGGGAACCAAGGTGATGGCCCATGCACAGGGCTCAGTGGGACTCTGGTCTCGCTCTTTGCATCCAAGATAGAGGTAGCCTTGCCCCTGGGGCCTGTGTATGGGGCTGTGGTGGGAGTGGCAGCCCTGCTGATCTCTCAATCACCTTTGAGATCTGAGGAATAGTGCACATTTGCAGCCTAGGAGCTCTATGATCCAGTCCTGTAAGATCTAAAAAGATTGCCTTCCTTCATCGCGTGCCAACCCCATCCCTTCATGTTGGACTGGCAGTTTCTGCTGGGGTTGCTGATTAGGTCTGTGGTTCACACACACACTAATCTTACCAGATGGCCAGTCCACCACACCCCTACCCTTCTATATACACTTTCTCATTTTTCGTAATGTGGACAGGTTGAGAATTTTCCAAATCTTTAAGTTATGATAACAAGTCCATCTTGAATTCATTTCTCTTCTTGCATTTTACTGGAAGCAGTCAGGAGAAACCAAGCCACTCCTTCAACATTTTGCTTAGAAATCTCCTCAGCTAAATATGCAATGTTGTCACTCTGAAGTCCTATCTTCCACAAAACACTAGAACACAGACACAGTTTGGCTGAGTTCTTTATAATGAGGATTGCCTTTTCTCTCCTGTCCAATAACAAGTTCCTCATTTTCAACTGAAACCTCATCAGAATGGCCATTATTATCCATATTTCTACCAACGTTTGGTACATGATTATTTATTTTATTTTTTTTTCCCAAGACAGGATCTGACACTGTCACCCAGACTGGTTAATCTTTGTATTTCTTTTGTATCCATAAAACGCCCCTCATTAAGGGCCTGATTACTTGCACACATAAAGACCTACCTTCGGGGATGCCCTACCCCCACCTGCACCGCCCCTTCCTGAAACGAGGCACAGCTGTTTGACTGAACTGAGATATTCTTAGGATGGAGAGATGCCACTCCACAATG
The DNA here is from genome assembly GCF_009761245.1 of Sapajus apella. Lineage (NCBI taxonomy): Eukaryota > Metazoa > Chordata > Mammalia > Primates > Cebidae > Sapajus > Sapajus apella. Next base: position 22,901,355 of record NW_022436969.1, on the reverse strand, counting down.
CGCCATTGAGGCATAAGGATTATTTTGAGCTGAAAGTAAGGGAGGATCCGCAGATGCAGAAAAAGTTCTCTGTTTTCTTTTTTTCTGCCTGAAATTGGATCATAAATGTCTCTTTGTGAAGGTGGCATAAAGTACCCTGTGAATGTGTCTCCTTTACCTCCACCAAGAAGATAGTGGCTCTTATCACCGGAATCGGCACCAAGATGAGTCTACATAAACCAGTCCTTCTGCAATAGCCTTGTCTTCCATCACCTTCCCCAAATTCTCCCCAGTCACTTCCCGGTGCCTTATCCTCCCTCAAGGTCAAACCTTCTTCTTTCTTAAAGTTAACAGCCCCTGAGTCTCACTGCTTCTTTGAGTTTCACTTATTTTCTGTGAATTCCTGTGTACATAAATATTAATAGAAATTGTATACCTTTCCTTTTGTTAATCTTTTCTTTTTCAGTGTAATTTGTAGGTCCTCATTAACTGGACCTAAGAGAGTGGAGTAAACATTTTTCCTTACCAGCAGTATGTGTCTAACTTAGTCCTTGCCCTATGAATAGCACCATGATTATCTTTATTTCACTGATGATGAAACTGAGGCACAGATAAAGTAAAAATCCTGTCTGAGGTCTCACACAGCTAGTAACCGATGTTGGCACATATTAAATAAATGATGATTAGCACGTTCAGTTGAGTTCAATTTAGATTTTTCCTATTGTTCTGGAAATATTCTGAAAATAAAGCCATGGCCCTGTCCTTGAAATATTTATTTAATTGGCAATGCTCGTTATCATCACAAAATTGCACAGATGAGTGTCCAGAAACATAACCCGGATTCCATCTTACAGTTAACCAAAGCTGATTAAATGGTTTTCCAAGGTTATTATTGTAGTCATGCAAAGACAAAAACAACCTTTTTTCAAAAACCTGATTAAACTCTGGAGGAACTGGTTCTTATTTTCTTTCTTATCAGGTTTAAATTTTTACTGCATATCCTTATACTTTAGCCATGGCCTGTATTGGTGTTTTTTGGTTATGCACTCACAGTGTATCACAATACATGGAATAACAGCGTGTGTTCCGTCACAGCTCCTGCTGTCCTGCACCCCTGTCATCGCGGATACAGCCGAGCCCCGCGGTTACGCTGGGCCCAGCCCAGGGACGAACGGCCTCACCCAAGAGCGCAGGACGAATTGGGGGCGGGAGAAGCGGGGGATGTCTGAGGCCTCGCGCGCCGCGCAGTTCGCCGGCGTGGACAGCAGGGGGCGCGCTGCCGTTGGTAGAGAAAGCGCACTGGCTCGCTGAGAGTGAGGAGAAAGGCTTCGGCTCCCCGGGCATCACCGCCGTCATTGTGACCCAGAGAGTGCGGGTCGCCGGAGCGCAGTGCGGCCGCCGCGTAGGGGCGTCATGGGGGAGGTGCTGGCGGCGCTGGGGCGGGGGAGGGCGCCAGGGGCACCACATGGTCCCAGACAGCCGCGCCCGTCCACGGCGCCCCAGCCTCTTGGTCCAGCCTGGGCCCTGCCTGCTCCCGGCCGCGGGGACTCAGGGTGGGCGGCCCGGGGGCGGCCTTGGGCCTTGGAGACGTGAACGAGGTGGCTGGGACGCTGGGGCCACCTGCCTCTCGCACCGCGGAGCCCAAATGCCCTCGTGATTTGAAGAAGGGGGAGACACAGTGGGAGCCCGAAGCACCTAAAGGCTGCGCTGCCGGGATGAAGCCACAGGGAGGAGAGGACAAGGCGGCACTCGTGTCTGAAAGCGCCTTCCTCCTACACATGCGGGGACGCGCCTGGCAGCTGCCCACCCGGAGGAACGAAAAGCCGTGCACCGTCACTAGAGCCACGTGGGAGAAGAATGGGCGTGGCTGGGGAGAGCGAAGGCCCAGGGAGAGCCCGGCGCCGACCTGGGAGGTGAGCTGGGTAGGGTGAGCCCCATTTTACAGATGACATGAGGGAAACGTTCAGACGCCTAACGACTGGTTCAAGATTCCATACTTAGTAAGGGGCAGAGGGACACTCCCAACATAAAATGTGGGTCGTCTCTTTATTATTTTATGTGTATTGGCTAACAGTGATTAGCCATGCAAGAATAAATTCTAACTGTAAAATCTTCAAACAATGCAGACATGGAGAGAATCCCTTCTTAGAGTTTGCCCTTGTCAGGCAGGTGTGGAGAAACCTCCTGGGGTGGAGGTAACAAACGGTCACCAACCACGCTGCTGACAACAGCACAGCAGCAGAAACGTGTCATTTCCCAGTGCAGGAGGCTGGAAGCCCACACTCAAGGGCTTGGAAGGGCTGGCTCCTCGTAGAGGCTCTGCAGGAGCCCCTGTTCCCTGCCTCTCAGCTTCTGCTGTTCACAGCAATTGCTATTGTCCAATGGCTTGTAGCCGTGTCACTCCAGTCACTGCCTCCATCTGCACACAGCCTCCTCTTTTCTTCTTAGAGATAGGATCTTGCTCTGTCACCCAGGCTGGAGTGCAGTGGTGCAATCACGGTTCACTGCAGCCTCAACCTCCTGGGCTTAAGCAATCCTCTTGCCTCAACTTCACCAGTAGCTGAGACTACAGACATACACCACCGTGCCTGGCTAATTTTTTTTTATTTTGTTTATTTTTGTAGAAATGTTGTCTCCCTGTGTTGCCCAGGCTGATCTTGAACTCCTGGGCTCAAGCAATCCTCCTATATCTGCCTACCAAAGTGCTGGGATTACAGGCGTGAGCCACTGTGCCTTGCCAGTTCTGATTACATCTACGTAAGCATCCATCAGTCTTCAGGGCTCAGCATCCTCCCAGGGAGATGACAGACAAGGAAGGAGGTGACTACCCGACCCATGCCAGCCCAGGATCTAAGCCTGACTCAGAGACGTGTGTGGCCTGACAGCATCTGGTCAGTCACTATGTCCAGTGAGCCCCAAGCCCAGCTCCACAGAGCAGCTCCAAGAGTGAGGCTGCCTCCCCTCCAACTGCTCATCCCAGTCTCGGGTACTGTCCTCTCCCCAGACTCAGAGGAAGCAGTTCTCTGCAGCTCCAGGGATGCTGGGGCACAGACAGAAGCTTCTCCACAGTGAGATGTGACTATGTCTGTGACCTTCCCACGGGCACAGGACAGCCAGTGTCAGGCTCCCCAGCTCACTGAGTCAGGTCCTGCAGTAACCACCCTCCCTTTGCCCCAAGGGCATCTGCTGCACCACTGCTCAGACTTCAGTGGGTCTGGGGACACTCAGGATGGAGGGACATCCTCATGTGAAGACCCATCCCGCAGATACTGATGGAGCATCAGGGATTCATACCAGGACCATGTCCTCACCCGGGGCTTTCAGGAAGTGACTATGGGGATGCCCTGCCCTGGCCTGGCCTCCCCTTTCCTCTGCACAGGTGATGGAAGGGTTTGCAAAGGGCCCATTAGGAGCCCCTGCGCTATTCCTCTTTTCCACCCCCAACACAGGATGGGCCTTCGTACTGGCTTCAAACATGCTTGAGAGTCCACATGACCATCTATGGGTGGCTCCAAGGTCCCTCTCAGGGTGGCCTGAGCTGAGCTGGCCTGGACTGCATCTGCTCCTCTTCTGAGACCTCAACCTCCCCGAGTCCTCCAGGTGCCCCAAGCACTGACTGTAGTCTTGGCCTTGCACCTCCCCTGAGAGGCTAGAGAGTCTTCCTCCCATCACTCTTCCTGCACGGCTTTTCACCACTGCATTTATTAAAAGGCAGAGGATCTGGAGAGTGCTAATCCTAGAGCACAACCCCACAATTCACCCAGCTGCCCTGAGGCTCATGAGAGGCAGAGGAGCCATGAACCCATTTTTGAAAATGTCCCCAGTAAAACCTGATTGGTGTCCACACTGCAGGACATTGAGTTGTTTGCATTTGCAGGTGGTGCCCAGTGGGGACAGCTGCCTCCCCAGCCCTGAATATGTGTTTTTGGGAACGTAGACCTGCTGAGCAGATCTGGGTTAGGCAGACCCCCTCTTGTGCTGGCGGACGGCTCGCCTGGTTGCGGTTGTCACTGATCACGTGGAGACAGAATGACGCTGAGTATCACAGAGGTCCTGGACCTGGAAGTGTGCAGGGAGCTTTGCTGAAAGCAGAGTCCATCTCCTTGGCCTTCCTGGCTGTTTGGATGTTCGAGTCCCCTGCAGGGCATTCTCCTCATGGCTGGAGCAGCCTGGCCTTTCTCACTGGAGGCCTGTTTTCAAGCGATGTTCTGCTTAGGGGATCATTTGGGATATTGGGCTCATGTCCCATCACAGAAGGGACTCCTCTGTGGCCCAAATGCAAACTGGAGCAGTCCAAGGAGGCTGTCACCATTTTGGAACACCTGCCAGCATGGCCCTGGGGGTGTCGACTCCTCGTCAGGAGGAAGAGCTTTCCTCCACCTCAGTCATTTGCCCTGGACTGAGGAAGGCAGGAGAGGTTACAGGGGTGACTTCTAATGAATGAAGGTCTTGAATTTGTTCCTCAGCCTGGGCCTACTGAGAGGAATGGGATAGACTTTGGGACCTTGATGTTTCTTGCCCTAGAGACAAAAGAACAAAGTTGACCAAATTTTAACCCAGATATAAAACAGGCCGTTACAATAATGTCCAGAATCTTCAAATATGTGTGGTAGAAAACTTTCCCTGCTTAGAATTATAAGCAAATTATTAAAAATTATATTATTAAAAATTATAATTACATGGTCATCTTTTTTTTTCCCCAAGACAGAGTGTTGCTCTGTTGCCCAGGCTGGAGCGCAATGGTGTGATTTCAGCTCACTGCAACCTCTGCCTACTGGATTCAAGCAATTGTCCTGCCTCAGCCTCCCAAGGAGCTACAAGCTACCATGCTTGGCTAATTTTTTGTATTTTTAGTAGAAACGGCGTTTCACCACATGGCCAGGCTGGTGTCGAACTTCTGACTTCATGATCCGCCCACCTTGGCCTTCCAAAGTGCTGGTATTAGAGGCGTGAGCCACCACTCCCGGTCTAAATGCATATTTCTAAGTGAATAAAGTCAATAGGAAAAGGCTATATACAATATAATTCCAGCAATATGGCATCCTGGAAAAGGCAGAATCATAGTGACAGTAAAAAGATCGGTAGTTACCAAAGTTCAGGAGTAGGGAAGGAGTGCTAAGCAGGAGTTTTTAGGGCAGTGAATCTATTGAGTGCATAATGGTGGGTCCCTGACGTCATGCATTTGGCAAAACCCACAGGACTGCAACACAAAGAATGACCCTTACTAACTGCTTTGTCCTGTCCATAAATAACATCTTCATTGTAGGAAGTTGGTGCAATGAGTTTACACTCTCTGTTTTACATTCACTCTGTTTATCATGATAGTTGCACGAAGTGATGCTGCTATAAAGCCCCCCAGGTGGACGCCAACATCCTTGCCTCGTGCATGTCTTTTGGACATAGGTAGCAGGATTGGGACTGTAGGGTCACAGGTACTGATTACTGTAGTATGCCCTAGAAAGCCATTTATCAAGATAGTTGAAACAAAGTATGTTCCCAGAGTCATATGTGACAGCTCAGCTCCTCCACAACCTCAACAACCTTCTGCATTTTTCTCTCTGATCACATGTCTGTGTTGGTGGAGATAGGCGTGAGAAACTGTGCCGCTTCCTGCGTCCCTGAACGATGCCTTACAAGTCAACTGGAGAGCGTGAAGCCCAGTCCAGCTGAGCTCACAGCTACTTAGCCCAAGAGGCTATGAATGTGGCTTCCAGGTTCTCCCACTTCTGTGATAGCATGGGCCTGCACGTCCCTCCAGCCTCAGCCCCCGGATGACACTTTTTGTCATAGTCCAGGGTGAAACTTCTGAATATGCATTCTGCTAATCACTTGTGATTCAGTGCACTTTCATAGGCTTTACTATGCCAAAGTTGCTGAAGTTCCTATGAATTTGACAGACAAAAGTGAGTACATGGTGGGTTATTCTCTCTGAGAAACCACACAGCCTTATGAGTTCCTGCATGACTATTTAAGGTGTTTTGTTCAAAGAAGGACCTAATAGGTAAAGTTGCACAGGAGCATCAAACAATGGAAAGATATTTTCAAGGACTATTGAGAATTCAGAAAAAAATAGAAAAAACAAATAAAATGGAAACCTAATTAAAAATGGACAAATATCACAATAAAGCAATTACAGAAGGCAAAGGTGGATGAATAAAAGTCATATGAACATAGGTTCAGATCCACCTGAGGCAAAAGGAGCAGCTGTGGAGGAGCCCAGCATGTCTGTGTGGAAGGCTCCATCCAGGAAGAGCAAAGGGAAAGCAAAGGAGCTTGGGGCAGGAGTGTGATGGGAGTGGCGGAAGCAGTCAAAGCTCCTTGAGCTGGAAGCAGAAAGAGGGATGGAGGTCTGTCAGCCAGCAGGGCCCGGGCAAGCAAAACCTGTGGGTTCCTGTGGATACTCCAGAACTGCACACTTATTTCAAGGTCATGTGTGAAACCAGTGAGTGCTGAGCAGACAACTAATGTTGCAATAAAAAAAAATCAAAATAAATTGCCAGTTAGGTTGTGGGGAGTCAAACTCTCACTCACAACTGGGAGTATTCAGGAGGTCAACCATTCTGAGGGGTTTCCTCAGCACATAGTAACATTAAGTGTGCACCCTTTATGCACCAAGCCCTCTCTCGTTCAGAGGCAGAGGGAAAGATAAAGGAGGAAGTCCTCATCATAGGAGGTAGCTGGTAGCAGCAGCAACCTGGATGCTTGGCACAAGAGGGTTTATAAGGAAAGAGTAGTTGACGCAGTGCTGACCAGTTGGAAGTCATCGAAGAGGCTCACGTGCACACATGGATAAAATTAAATGTATAATTATGAGTTTAAATCTTAGAAAAAATAAAAAATAACCACCTGAGGCCTAAAGGGGGAACATCATTTAATGTAAAAATGCAAATACACTTTATGAATTCTTTAAGCATCCGTAGAGATTATTTGGAAGAGTGATCCACATTATTTACACTTGGGTTGGTGACTCAGGGATGGACAGAAACATGATCTGAAATAGTTATAAAGGAAAAACATAGATAAAAGAGAGGCTGATGAGAGTGTGGTGTGAGTAAACTCTGTGCTTGTGGGTCCCAGGAAACACGGACAGAGAGGAAATTGCACACATGCCCTGCTGGTGCTGCCGGAAGGCAGTCTGTGGCTGCTTTCAGTGAGAAGGACCTCCCCTCCGCCAACAGCACCCTTGTTACAGTTCCTAGCTGTCCTGGCCCTTCTCTGACACCATGAATAGTTTTAGAAAACTGGGGGCCTATCATTGAGATGCCCACGTATGTCAGGGAGGCAGGAAGGTTTTGGGGTTTGAGGGCAGTGGGGGACACTAGGGACTCTCCTGAGATGTCCCCACCCAGCTGAGAAACACCTCAGGGCTTCCAGGGGAGTTCAATCATCAGGGGTCCCATTGGATAGGTTTGGATTGCAATGCTGACAGCAAGAACCCCCTCCAACCACGGGGTCAGCTGTGAGAACCGGGGGGAGGGAGGTGCAGGGACAGACAGGTAGCAGCTCTTATTTGCATGCAGTGGCTCAGCCCCCATGAAGGGTTTAGGAGCTGTAAGGTGGCTTTGGGGGAGCGCAGCCTCCAAAGCAGTGTCAGGAAGTGGGAGTTGAGTCTGCACCACACCCTGGGCTCCTGTTCTCACCCTGCTCACCCCCTGCACAGGGAAAAAGGAACCTCACCCCACTCTACTCTACACCCCTCTCCTCAGGGGGCTGTGATTCTGACCCACAGTCCTTCCTTGCTGTTTAGAGTGGCTGTGGCCGGGCAGGGCTGACTCAGCCACACATACACACACACACACACACACACACACACACACACACACACTGAATAGGCAACTCTCTGAAATAGAAATCGTTGATTAATTAAAGCACCTATGGTTTTTTTCACAAACCAAACTAGTATTTTTATTAAAAAAAAAACTTTTAGTGCTTTTGAGCCTACATAGAAAGAGGCCCACTTATGTAATTGGTAAGACTGTGAAGTGATCAAATTTGTGGAAAATGATCTGCCAGTATTATTAAAATTATAATTAAATTTATCACAGCTCAATTGTACCATTTTGAGAATCATATGCTACTTAAAAAAAAAAACATTGGTGGGATCTACGTATATTGATGGTTATTGGAAAGTCATTAGTGGTGGGAATTTTAAAGAACAACCGTAATATCCATCTAATAGAGAATAAAGAAATCAGAACATATCTATAATATGAATTACCACACAACTGAAAAGAATACATTTAATCTACATTACTTGGAACTAGTAATGTCTACCATGTATTATAAAGGGAGAAAGTAAATCACTATATAATATAGAATTTGAGCATGTTCTTTAAAACAAAACAAATCAATAAAACCCTAAAAGGACAAACTATTGAAAGTCCATCACAAAATCCAGAAATGATAAAAAAAAAAAATTGAAAATTTGGCTATGTAAAAAGAAAAGTTTCTTCAAAACAAAAACAATATAAAAAAAGTAAAAGTTATGATGCAGACCTTAAGAAAAAAAAATCAGTTATTATATGGAAATAATAAATGTGCAGAACATGTAAAGAATATCACCAAATGAATTAGAAAACTAGTAAAATGTATCATTATGAAAATCACAGGGAGAAATACAAATGGCCAATACACATACAAAGACATGCACAATATCACTAATAAGTAAAGAAATCCAAATTAAAAGTAAAATTTTTTTAAATCATAAAATTGGTAAACATTTGGAGGATCCAAGATGGCCAAATAGGAACAGCTCCGGAGTGCGGTTCCCAGCAAGAACAATGCAGAGGGTGAGTGCCCACCGCATTTCCAAACAAATTTTCACTGCCCACAGACAAGGAGATTCCCACGACGAAAAGTGCCACGAGTTTTCAGCATGGCGGTTTCAGCGGGTGCTGGCTTGGCACAGAGAAACTCACACAAATTTGGGCGGCCGTTTCAACTGGCACCTGGAACACCTAGGAGACAGAGCAGCCCATTCAACTGAAAGGGAGGAGGCAGAGTCAGAGAGCCAGGTGATCTGCCTAGGTGGGTAGCACCGCCACAAAACAAGCAATCTGAAATGCTCTGGATTGAGAGTTTCCCAGCAAGCGCAGCTGGACCCAGGACGGTTCAGCTTAGTGGGGGGAATGGCAACCACCATTACAGCAGCTGGGCAGAGCCTGCAGCAGCTCAGCAACACCTCTGCTGGCACACTGTGACTAGACTACTCCATGTGGGGCAGGGCATCTATGAAAAAAGGCAGCAGCACCATAGGAACTTATAAATAAAGCGGACCTTCCTAGGACAGAGCACATGGGAAAAGAGGCAGCTATGAGTTCTGCTGCAGCAGACTTAAAAGTACCTGCCCAGCATATCTGCACAGAACAATGGAGCTCCCAGCACAGCACTTGAGCTCCTATAAGGAACAGACTGTCTCCTCAAGCAGCTCCCTGACCCCAGTATACCCAAAGAGACACCTCATAAAGGAGAGCTCAGGCCAACATCAGGCAGGTACCCTTCTGGGACGAAGATAACAGAAGAAACCGGCAGTGATCCTTACTGTTCTGCAGCCCCGTGGGTGATCCCCAGGCAAGCAGGGTCTGGAGTGGACCTCCAGCAGTCCTACAGCAAAGAGGCCTGACTGTTAGAAGGAAATTAAGAAATGGAAAGAAATAACTTCATCATCAATAAAAAGGACGTCCACTCAGAGACCCCATCAGAAAGTCACCAACTACAAAGACCACAGGTAGATAAAGCCACTAAGATGGGAAGAAACCAGTGCAAAAGGGATGAAAACACCAAAAACCAGAATGCCTCTCTTCCTCCAAAGGATCACAACTCCTCACCAGCGAGGGATCAAAGATGGATGAAGAATGAATCTGATGAATTGACAGAAACAGGGTTCAGAAGGTGGGTAATAACAAACTTCTCTGAGCTAAAAGAATATGTGCTAACCCAATGCAAAGAAACTAAGAACCTAGAAAAAAGGTTAGATGAGATGCTAACTAGAATAAACAGCTTAGAGAAGAATATAAACAACTTGATGGAGCTGAAAAACACAGCACGAGAACTTCACGAAGCATACACAAGTTTCAATAGCCTAATTGACCAAGCCGAAAAAAGGATATCAGAAATTGAAGATCAACTCAATGAGATAAAATGAGAAGGCAAGAATAGAGAAAAAAGAGTGAAAAGAAATGAACAAAGTCTCCAAGAAATATGGGATTATGTGAAAAGACCTAATCTGAGTTTGATAGGTGTACATGAATATGTTGGAGAGAATGAATCCAAGCTGGAAAACACTCTTCAGGATATTATCCAGGAGAACTTCCCCAACCTAGCAAGGCAGGCCAACATTCAAGTCCAGGAAATACAGAAACACCAAAAAGATATTCCTCGAGAAGAGAAACCCCAAGGCACATAATCATCAGATTCACCAGGGTTGAAATGAAGGAGAAAATGCTAAGGGCAGCCAGAGAGAAAGGTCAGGTTACCCACAAAGGGAAGCCCATCAAACTCACAGCGGATCTCTCTGAAGAAACCCTACAAGCCAGAATGGAGTGGGGACCAATATTCAACATCCTGAAAGAAAAGAACTTTCAACCTAGAATTTCGTATCCGGCCAAACTAAGCTTCATAAGCGAAGGAGAAAGAAAATCTTTTATGGACAAGCAATTGCAGAGAAATTTCGTCAACAACAGGACTGCCTTACAAGAACTCCTGAAAGAAGCACTAAACAAGGAAAGGAACAACCAGTACCAGTCACTCAAAAAATGTACTAAATGGTAAAGACCATCGACACAATGAAAAAAATGCATCAACTAACAGACAAAACATCCAGCTAGCATCAAAAGGGCAGGATCAAATTCACACGTAACAATATTAACCTTAAATATAAATGGGCTAAATGCCCCAATCAAAAGACACAGACTGGCCAATTGGATAAAAAGTCAAGACCCATTGGTGAGCTGTATTCAGGAAACCCATCTCACATGCAAGGACACACATAGGCTCAAAATAAAGGGATGGAGAAAGACTTATCAAGCAAATGGAGAGCAAAAAAAAAAGCAGGAGTTGCAATCCTAGTTTCTGATAAAATGAACTTTAAACCATCAAAGGTCAAAAGAGACAAAGAAGAGCATTACATGAAGGTAAAAGGATCAATGCATCAAGAAGAGCTAACGATCCTAAATATATACGCACCCAATACAGGAGCACCCAGATGCATAAAGCAAGTTCTTAATGACCTATAAACAGACTTAGACTCCCACACAATAATAGTGGGAGACTTTAACACCCCATTGTCAACATTAGACAGATCAACGAGACAGAAAATTAACAAGGATATCCAGGACTTGAACTCAGGCCTCGACCAAGAAAACCTAATAGACATTTACAGAACTCTCCACCCCAAATCCACAGACTATACATTCTTCTCAGCACCACATCACACCTACTCTAAAATTGACTACATAATTGGAAGTAAATCACTCCTCAGCAAATGCAAAAGAATGGAAATCATAACAAACAGTATCTCAGACCACAGTGCAATCGAGTTAGAACTCAGAACTCAGAAACTAACTCAGAACCGCACAGCTTCATGGGAACTGAACAACTTGCTCTTGAATGTTGACTGGATAAACAATGAAATGAAGGCAGAAACAAAGATGTTCTTCGAAACCAACAAGAATGAAGACACAACATACCAGAATCTCTGGGACACATTTCAAGCAGTCTCTAGAGGAAAATATATAGCAATAAGTGCCCACATGAGAAGCAAGGAGAGATCTAAAATCGACACCCTATCGTCAAAATTGAAAGAGCTAGAGGAGCAAGATCGAAAAAACTCAAAACCTAGCAGAAGACAGGAAATAACTAAGATCAGAGCAGAACTGAGGGAGATAGAGACACAAAAAACCCTTCAAAAAATTAATAAACCCAGGAGCTGGTTTTTTGAAAAGATCAACAAAATAGACAGACCACTAGCCAGATTAACAAAAAAGAAAAGAGAGAAGATTCAAATAGATGCAATAAAAAACAATAAAGGGGATATCAACACAGATTCCACAGAAATCCAACCATCATCAGAGATTATTACAAACAACTGTATGTACATAAACTAGTAAACCTGGAAGAATGGATAAATTCCTCGACACTTGCATCCTTCCCAGCCTAAACCAGGAAGAAGTAGAAACCCTGAACAACAAGGTCTGAAGTTGAGGCAGCAATTAAGAGCCTACCACCCAAAAAAAGCCCAGGTCCAGATGAGTAAACAGCTGAATTCTACCAGACATAAAAAGAGGAGCTTGTGCCATTCCTTCTGAAACTATTCCAAATAATCCAAAAAGAGGGAATCCTTCCCAAATCATTTTACAATACCAACATCATCCTGATACCAAAACCCAGCACAGACTCAACAAGAAAAGAAAACTGCAGGCCAATATCCATGATGAACATAGATGCAAAAATCTTCAATAAAATACTGGCAAGCTGATTGCAACAGCACATCAAAAAGCTTATCCACCATGATCACGTAGGCTTCATACTGGGGATGCAAGTCTGGTTCAACATATGCAAGTCTATAAATGAAATTCACCACATAAACAGAACCAAAGACAAAAACCATATGACTATCTCAATTAGTGCAGAGAAGGCCTTTGACAAAATTCAACAGCCCTTTATACTAAAAACCCTCAATAAACTAGGTATTGACAGAACGTATCTCAAAATAATAAAAGCTATTTATGACAAACCAACAGCCAATATCATACTGAATGGGAAAAAACTGGAAGCATTCCCTTTGAAATCTGGCACTAGACAAGGATGCCCTCTCTCACCATTCCTATTCAATATAGTACTGGAAGTTCTAGCCAGAGCAATCCGGCAAGAAAAAGAAATAAAGGATATTCAAATAGGAAAGGAGGAAGTCAAATTGTCTCTATTTGCAGATGACATGACTGTAGAAATGAGCTTTTTGTGTGAAGTTTATTTTGCACACAAACTTATACTATGATTTACTTTTGGTAAAAATTGGGAATCAGAGACAGAGAAATTACATTTCAAAAGAAAACTGTAATACACCTGTTTCTGCTGCCAGTAAACCAAACATATAACTTTCAGAATGTGTCAAGGAGTTTATATACACTTCCTCCATATACATTTGTTTGTCCATATGTCAGCCACGCATGGGCTTGGGAATGTGTTGACAGCTGGCACATGAGAGATATTTGTCTATTAGGTTATCTGGCTACTCCCATTTTTATTTATAGCTCCAGTGTTACTCAACACCGAACTAGTTTCTTAAACTTATTTTCCAGGACAAGGCAAACCTTACCTGAAAACCAAGCAGAAAGACTTTGGCCTATGTTTGGCAGATCTCTCTCACCATGGTGAGTAGTAATCCCTTATGAACATACAGTTAGAAATCTGTCAATCACTCTAGATAACTTAGCGAATGAAGCAACTGAAGCCTTAGCTACCCAACAAAAATCTTTAGACTTTTTAGGCAGGGTAGTCCTGGAGAACAGAATATCCGTAGACCACATATTGGTGGAGCAGAGAAGAGTTTGTATATTATTATAGCGAACACATCATGTTGTGTTTGTACCAGCACATCTTCTGAAGATAAAAGACATTTAGAAAAAAATAAGACAAGCTTATTGGTTACAACAAGTTCTTAGAGAAGGAGGAGGTATCAGCGGGTTCTCAGATCATATCCCTTCACCCCCACACAGAATTTGATCTGTGCTCCAGGGCATAGTAAAATTGAAACTTTATCAACTGTTAATATTAATTGTATATCTGGTAATCTGATAATGCTGCTTCCAATGCTATGTTAAAACTGTTTTTAAAAAACATACGCTAGTGACGCAAAATGCTAATATTGAACCAGATGTTAGAGAATATCTTCAACTTAATATGAAACAATTTCTTTCCTCATATTCAGAGCTGCACCCCTACTCAGCAGGAAGAAGCTAGAGTGGACATTGTCCCTAATTTCTCATGATGGAAGAATGTACAGAGGATAAGGGGGACTAAATTTATTGCCCGAAGAATTTTAAAAAACTAATGATGTTACAACCTAAATTTCAATGGCATGTTGTATACTAACTTTTCCTAATTTGCACATGCAACCCATGAGTCAGGATAGAAAGATAACTGCCCATGTCCAAGGACTTCCAGACTTCCCTTTCCCTCCACCAATAACCTACTCATCTCGGAATATACCCTCTATACCTCTTCTAATAAAAACACTGCTTTGAAGCCAGCATGGGGCGACAAACTGGAGCTTGACTCCGTCTTCTGGGCGTGAACTTGCAGTATAAAGCTTTTCTTTTCTCAAAAACCTGGTGTCATAGTATTGGTTTCTAGTGTATCAGACAGTTGGCCCCTTTTGCTTGATAACATGATTTATCTAACTTCTAGGAAGTTGAAGACCTGGCGAAACTGATGTATGTCAATAAAAATCAAAACAGGCTGCATGAGGTGGGGTGGCTGAATATTAGTTGAAAAGTTACAAGGCAGTATTTTAAGTGTTAATGAACATGATCTATATATTGATAGGATTTGTTGGATACTTTAAGTGATAATAGTTTTAAAAATCTATAAAGCCATACACTTTACATGTGGAAATATTACTGTCTTTTAATTTTATAATATAAAATAACAGAGAAAGAATGATCATTAAACAGTAATAGAGATAAGCATCTTTTACTTACAAATGTCCCCCTGTCAGTAAGCACATAACTGACCAATCCAAGATGCCAATTGCTAGTTGGGTCCAAGCAGAATATTGGAGTATTCTCTGCAGTTTGTTGTAGCTTCAGAATCCATGGTTAGGGGGCAGAGCCCTGTGGTGGCTGTAGTGCCATGAAGGGGCTGCTCCTCTGAGGGGCTGCGCCCTGGGCTGACCCTTGGGAAGCTGGGCAAAATGGTGGTGGAGCTGCTGCTCCCTACCTGAGTCCGCGATTCTCCTTCTGCTATCTTCAGGAAAAGACACTGGTGTGTCCATCTTTCATCGGCTTATTGGTGGGTCAGTCCATTAGGAGTCAACTTTATGGAAGACACAAAAAGCAGCTTGTGGAAACACTGGATTCACAGATACAGGAGAAACGCCAGCTCAATGACAAGCTTAGTACTGCCAAAAAGGAGTATGCAGAGGTCAAGTTCTCTTTAGAGAATGTCAGGGTAGACAAAGTCTTTTGAGAGGCATCGCCCTTATAGATGCCTACAAAAAACTTAGGAGGCCGGGTGCGGTGGCTCACACCTGTAATCCCAGCACTTTGGGAGGCCGAGGCGGGTGGATCACGAGGTCAACAGATCGAGACCATCCTGGTCAACATGGTGAAACCCCGTCTCTACTAAAAATACAAAAAATCAGCTGGGCATGGTGGCGCGTGCCTGTAATCCCAGCTACTCAGGAGGCTGAGGCAGGAGAATTGCCTGAACCCAGGAGGCGGAGGTTGCGGTGAGCCGAGATCGCGCCATTGCACTCCAGCCTGGGTAATAAGAGCGAAACTCCGTCTCCAAAAAAAAAAAAAGCTTAAGAATACCAATTCAATGCTAATGGGCATGAGGCTGGTGAGTGTGAGGATTAGGCAGAGGTCAGAGTGGCCTAACTCAGTGAAGAAATGGCCAGAGAAGGTGTGGCAGCGGGTGGCTGAAAGCCATCAGGGGTCCGAAGATGCATGGAGCTATTGCCGGAAGAGTGTAATTTTAATACAAAAGGTCAGAGGCTGGCATGTGAGAAATAGGGCAAAGTAGGGAGACCATATGGGAGACTGTGACAGCGATCGAGGCTGAGGATGGTGATGGCTAGTCCACTGGAAGCAGTGGAGGTAGAGATGGAGAGATGGGGTTGTGCCCAGAACGTCAGCTGCAGGCAGAGACCATGGGGTTTGCTGATGCCTCTGGGTGCAGAGAAAAGGGGAGTCAGGATGAGGACAGTGTGTCCTGTGTGAGTATCTTCATGACGGGGTGGACTTCACTGCAACACAGAGAGATGGCAGAGGAGTGCATCTGGATGATAGTTGTTGGGGAGAAGACTGAAAACTTTTGACATCAGAGTAGAAATACAAAGCGCTCCAAAGAATGTAACATAGAAGATTCAGAGGAAATATCATGGAGGCGGCAATAAATGTGATGAGTCATGAGGGAGTGAAGTTACTACAGTAGAGAAGACATTCAAGGTCACCAGTATATACCATAGGATAAATTCAGTGGTCTTATTGTTGGGCAGAGCCCCTCTTAGATTTCCACAGAGCCTCAAGAGTGACCTACCCAAATCCGTTCTCATAAGCTGGGGCTTGAGTTTTGCAGAATCTCCATAGCTCAGCCTCCACCACATAAGTGTGTATGTGTCCACCACATGCCACATACAGCACATTGATGAAGATTCTCTCTTTGTCCAGGCTCTAGATAGGCTCACCTGAGTTCTCTTCTAAACTGGGGCTCAACTTTGGCCCAGGAAATGTAGACTCATAGCAAATGATTGAGTCCACATATTCCCCTGTATTTCAAGGCTTAAACATTCACATAGCTCCATCACCTAAAGGCTGTACTTTTTTATCTATTAACCAACCTGTCTCCATCCCTCTGAGCCCTCCCCTCCCTATCCCCTGGAAACCACTATTCTACTTTCTAGTTCCATGGGAACAAGTTTATCAATTGCATATATGAGTGGGATCAAGTGGTTCTTTTCTTTCTCTGCCTGGTTTATTTCACCTAACATAATATACATAGGAGTGCGGATATCTCTTGGACATACTGATTTTATTTCTATTGGCTAATATACCCAGTAGTGGGATTGCTGGATCATATAACAGTTGTTTTTAAATTTGTTTGAGGAACTTTTATACTGTTTCTATAACCATGTATAGGTGCTCCCTTTTCTCCATATTCTTACGAATACTTGTTACCTTTTTATTTTTTGAGGCAAGACATTCTGACTGAAGTGATACATTACCTCGTTGCAGTTTTGATGTGCATTTTCTTTGTTTCCTTAAATGGAAATCTTTTTATTATTTTTCCTGATTTTATAAATAACACATTCTCATGGTGTAAAATTTAAACAATTCAGAGATGAGTATGATATTTATAACAATTCAAAACTCCCATAAACATATTCCTCAAAAAATCACTGTTAACCATTTGATGAATCTTTTTTGATGTTTTATCTTATTGTATTTTAAGTTCCAGGATACATGTGCAGGATGTGCCCGTTTGCTACTTAGGTAAATGTGTGCCTTGGTGGTTTGCTGCACAGACCTTCCCGTCACCTACCTATTAACCCCAACATCCATTAGCTATTCTTCCTGATCCCCTCCCTCCTCCAGGCTCCCCACCCTCTGACATTCCCAAGTTTGTGTTATTGCCCTTTCGTGTGTTCTCATAATTCAGCTCCCACCTGTAAGTGAAAATACACAGCATTGGGTTTTCTGTTCCTGCATTAGTTTGCTGAGCATAACGGCCTCCAGCTCCATCCATGTCGCTGCAAAAGACATGATCACATTTCTTTTTATGGCTGCAGAGCATTCCATGTTATTTATGTACCACATTTTCCCTGTCCAGTCTATCACTGATGGGCATTTGGGTTGGTTCCAGGTATTTGCTATTGTAAACAGCGCTGCAATGAACATTCGTGTACGTGTGTCCTTATAGCAGAATGATTTATAATCCTTTGGATATATACCCAGTAATGGGATTGCTGGGTCAAAAGGAATTTCTATTTCTAGGTCCTTGAGGAATCGCCACACACTGTCTTCCACAATGGTTGAACTAATTTACACTCCCACCAACAGTGTAAAAGTGTTCCTATTTCTCCACATCCTCTCCAGCATCTGTTGTCTCCAGATTTTTTAATAATTACCATTCTGACTGGTATGAGATGGTACCTCATTGTGGTTTTGATTTGTATTTCTTTAATGATCAGTCTTGTTGAGCTTTTTTCATGTGTTTATTGACTTATTGTGCATTTTCTTTCTTGATGATTAGTGATATCGAGCATTTTCTCATATTTCTGTTGGCCATTTGCATGCCTTCTTTTGAGAAATGTCTATCCAAGTCTTTGGCTGATTTGTAAATCAAGGTTTTTGGGCTTGTTGTTATTTGTGAGTTGTTTGAGCTCTTTACATATTTGGGGTATTAGCCCTGTTACCAGCAGTATCACCTGCAAATATAACTCTTTCTGTAGGTTGTCTCTTCGCTCTGTTAATTACTTCACCTGACATGCAGAAGCCTCACAGTTTCATGTAATGCCATTTGTCTACATTTTCTTTGGCTGCCTTTGCGTTTGAAGTTTTATTCAAAAAGTCCTTGCCTAGACAAATGCCATGGAGCTTTTTTCCTATGTTTTCTTACAGTAGTTTTATAGTTTTACATCCAACATTTAAGACTGTAATCCATTTTGAGTTGTTTTATATGGTGAGAGGCAAGGGTATAGTTTTATTTTTCTGCATGTGGATATCCAGTTTTCTAAGCAGCAATTATTGAAGAGATTTTCCTTGTCTTATTGTGTGTACTTGGTACTTTGTTCAAAAGTCAGTTTGCTGTAGATGTGTGGATTTATTTGTGGGCTTTTTATTCTGTTCCATTGGCCTATGTGTCTATCATATTGTTTTGGGTCTTAAAGTTTTGCAGTACGTTTTGAAGTCAGTGTCATTCCACCAGCTTTTTTTCATGATTGTTTGGCTATTTGATGTCATTTGTGGTTCTACACAAATTTTAGAATTTTTTTCTATTTCTGTGAAAAATGTCATTGGTATTTTCCTAGGGATGACATTGAATCTGTATTTTGCCTTGAATAGTATGAACATTTTAGCAGTATTAGTTTTTTTTTTTTTTTTTTTT
>NW_022436969.1:22764773-22882148 GCF_009761245.1 Sapajus apella | reverse complement strand
TTGAGACGGAGTTTCACTCTTGTTACCCAGGCTGGAGTGCAATGGCGTGATCTCGGCTCACCGCAACCTCCGCCTCCTGGGTTCAGGCAATTCTCCTGCCTCAGCCTCCTGAGTAGCTGGGATTACAGGCACGCGCCACCATGCCCAGCTGATTTTTTGTATTTTTAGTAGAGACGGGGTTTCACCATGTTGACCAGGATGGTCTGGATCTCTTGGCCTCGTGATCCACCCGCCTCGGCCTCCCAAAGTGCTGGGATTACAGGCGTGAGCCACCGCACCCGGCCTAGCAGTATTAGTTTTTCTAATCCATGAACATGGAGTTTCTTTCTGTTTATGTGTGTCTGTTTCTTTTATCAGTATTTTGCAGTTTTGATTGTAAAAACATTTTACTCGTTAAATTTATTTCTAGGTGTTTTACTTTTTTGGAGCCATTGCAAATGGGATTGTTTTGTTTTGTCAGAAAATTTGCTACTGATGTATAGAAACACTCTTGATTTTTGTACATTAATTTTTTCATACTGCAATTTTACTGAATTTCTAGAACACACGAGAGTTTACTCTTTGTAAATAATTAAGAGAAATACATGGAGGAAAGACTTCCAAAACACCTCATTACCTAATTGACATTAACGTTCTCACATGAGGAGATCCCGTGGCCTGGAGTCAATGAGGAAAAGCTGCCTTCTAGGGCTCACATGAGAAAATTCAAGTATATTATTAAAGCATTAAAGGAAAGCAGAAGAGGCTAAACTAAGATCATATAATGTAGACTTCATAGCAAAGAAAATTACCAGAGACTTAAAAGAGTACGATATAATGATAAAAGAATCAACCTATTTAGAAGACATAATTTAAAATATTTACATACAAAACAACACAGCTGCAAAATTAGGAAAGTAAAAAAGTGATAGTACTGAAGGGAGAATTAGGTAAAAACTACTGAGCAATAAAGAGAAATATATTTTGATACACAAAAACAACTTGGAAAAATCTTGAAGGAATTATACTGAGTGGAAAAAAAGTCAATCAGAAAACTTTCCATGTTTTCCTGGAAAAATAAATTTATGAAAATAGAGAAGAAATTAATGGTGGCAAAATATTAGGTCTGGATAAGTATGGTAGGCAACAGGGCAGTGGGTTTGGTTATAACAGGACAAGAGAAGATATTCTAGTGCTGGAACTGCTCACTATCTGAGTAATATCCACAAGACGGCAGAGACGGGAGCTCTGGACCATTCTTCCTCTGACACACACACTGATTAGCAAAGGTTAAACTTCAATTTCTATTGCTGAGAATTATAAATTAATTGAAATACTCCTGTACCCTGGGAGAACTAATAGTGTTCTTGTGGAGTCTTTGGGTTTCTATATATAAGATCATGATGTCTGCAGACAAGAACAGTTTGACCTCTTTTTTGTAATCAATTTGGATGCTCTGAATTTGTTGATGTGAATATATTCTTTATGATGTTGAAAGATGCTCTATTTATACCTAATTTGGTGTTTAATTAGTTAGCTGTGACTTTGTTATATATGTTCTTTATTGTATTGAAATATGCTCTCTCTGTGTTGAAATATGTTCTTTCTGCTATTATGTTGAAGTATGTTCCTTCTATACCAATTTGTTGAGGAAATTTGAAATGTTAAATTTTATTTATTACATTTTCTGCATCTGTTGAGATGATTGTATTGTCTTCATTTTTCATTCTGTTTGCATGCTGTATCATTTTTATTGGGTTGCATCTCTGGGATGAATTCCTGGATTTCTTAGCCCTTGCAAAGGTACTATTGCATGTGGATCCTTGCAAATACAATGTTTCTATGGGAAGATGGTCACTGGACAGTCGTATTTTGCCAACTTGCTTCACCTTCTTCTCTCCTAAAGATTCTTTCTAAAGGTGCCTTTCTAATTTTTCCAGAACTGATTCTCATGTCTCCCATATCAAGGGCTTTTAATGTTAAATATTTGGGCTCCAATGGATTTACGCTTTGGAAGATAAATTTCTCTTAGGCAAGGAAAAAGAAACAACCGTCATGTTCACATAGAGGAGATGGGGGAGGACAGCCCTGACAGTGTTCTCAGGTCTCCAGGGCTAAATTTCCTTCCCCTGAGCTCAGCTCACCCTACTCACGCATCCTGGGAAGTGGACACAGGGGAAGGAGATGGGGCTCCACATGTTCACCCTTTGGAAGTCAAGGGGTGGTCTCAGGAGAGCAGAGGACCTTCAGGAAGACTCAGGTCTGTTACACCAACCAGGGTGCATTCACGCCACATGAGTGCTAACACAAAAGTTTCCAAGGTGTTCTCTGAGCACAAATTCCCCAAGATGCTCAAAAGAAATAATGTCCAAACCTGGAAAATTGTGACTGTTCATCCTCTTCATGAAAACACAATGAACATTTGCATTTTCTGAAACAGTGTGACCTTGGGACTGAAGTAGGCAGTGTGATTTATTAATAGCCAAGCAACTTGCATTTATAGAACATCTGGAAAACATTATGTATATGCATCTCAAATCCTAATTACGGTCCATGTTGCTTGCAACTCAGAAAAGTGGATGAAGCATGCTTTCTGTCTCTGTCAGACCCCAGCAACCGGAAACATACTGCCTCCATTCTTCCTTCCCAGGTGAAAGGAGTGCTGTGTTTGCTACACACTAAGTACCATGCTCACTTCTGAAGTGTACCTTCTGCTGTCTTTACCAGTGTCAGGTCTCTGAAAGCCTCCTCTGACCTCTTTATTTCCTATCCAGCTAACTTTACCAACCAGTTAATCACGTCCTTTATGAGGTCTCCCCCACTCCATGTCCCACCAACCTAGCCTCCCTCCTCTCCAGCCTGGATTAAATGCCCTCCTCTATACCAATCTCTACCCTTCAACAAATAAAAGTAAAGAGGTACTTCCTTATTACTTGCTTAGTTATAGGCACTTACACGTGCTTAATAAATACTTGGGAATGAATCTCCAACTAGTATGTTTGCTCCAAGAGCAAGAGTATTTTATTTTACTCATAGTTGTAGCTCTAGTACCATGCAAGTACTATGCAGCAACTGCTCAATAAATACATTTGTTTGACCAAACTTATACATATTATGTACACATACAACTCTTAATATACACATAAATCAAAATACTAGCTAGTTAATTAATTAGTACATTAATGGACATGATTGGGATAGGGAAAGGGGCTGATTCAGTCTAGTCCCTACTTGAAGATTCACAGATGCGGTAGAAACTAAACAATACACTTCCTTTAAATGCCTACAGCAAAAAAAGAAAGAAAGAAAAAAGACCTCCAGTGAATACCTAATTTTATACCTGGAGTAATTGGAAAAAGAGTAACTAAACCAAAAGCTAGTAGAAGAAAGGACATAATAAGCATTAGAAATAAAAGACAGATAGAAATAAAATAATAGAAACTAAAATAAAAGAATACAAAAACAATAGAGAGAATCAATAAAACCAAGTGTTGACTAATTGAAAAGGTTGGAAAAATTGACAAATCTTTAGCCATACTGACAAAGACAGAAAGGAAGATGACAGAAATAACTAAAGAGAAATAAAGTGCAGATACTATTTATAAAACTTGGAGAAACAAAAAGAATTAAAGAGAATATTATGAACAATCATAAGTCAACAAATTAGATAATCTAGATGAAACAAATTTCCAGAAACATAAAAGTTGCCTACACTGACTCAGGAAGAACTGGAAAATCTCAAAATACCTGTAACAAGTAAGAGATTGAACCATTCATCAAACACTGCCAACAGAAAAAGTCAATGAAGAGAGACCTTCATGAGTGAACTCTACCTAAAATTTAAAGAAGAATTGATATCAATCCTTCTCAAATTCTTCCCAAACAAATGGAAGAGGAGGGAATATTTTCTAATGTATTCTAATAAGTCAGCATTATTATCCCATATTAGCCAAATAAAGACATGACAAGAAAATTACAGACCAGTATCCCTTAACAATAGAGATACAAAACTACTCATATGAACAAACACATGCAAACACAAATACAGGCAAGATGTATCTAACAGTATATTAAGGGGATTATACATCATGACCAAGTGGGACTTATCTTAGAAATTCTAATGTAGGTCAACATAAGAAAATTAAGTAATATATCACATTAATAAAATACCACATTAGTAAAATAAAGGGAAAAAACACGTGACAATCTCAGTTGCTGCAGCAAAGGCATCTGACAAAATCCAACTTCCATTTATGATAAAGAAGAAAACAAGGAATAGAGTTTCCTCAACATGAAAAGAGCGTTGACGAAGAATCCACGGCCTGCATTATAGTCACTCATGAAAGAGCTTTCCTCTGAACATCACGAACAAGACAAAGATACCCACTTTCACCATTGCTATTTAACATTGTAGTGGAAGTTTCAGCCAAGAAATTAAACAAGAAACAAAGACATCCATTGTAAAGGAGGAAGTAAAACCATGTCTACTTACAGATGAGATATCCTAAAGATAGAGAACATCATCAAGAATCAACAAGAAAAAGACTATAGCTAATAAACATTCAGTAAAGTTTCCAGATACAAGCTTCACACACAAAAGTCTTTTGTGTTTCACACCTGCAAGGACGATCTGAAGAGGAAAGTAAGAAAACAATTCTATTTATGGTAGCATCTAAAAGAATAAAATACCTAAAAATAAATTTAACAAATGAAGGTGTAAGATTTGTATCACTGAAAACTACAAAATATTGCTGAAAGGTACTAAAGAAGGCATAAATAAATCAAATAGTATTTCGTGCTCATGGTTTGGATGATTTCAGATTTTTTAGATGAAAATAATCAAAATCATCTACAGATTTAACACAATTGTTATAAAAACTCATCAGCATTTTTGCAGAAATGAAAAGCTGATCATAAAACAATCTTTTTTTTATTGGAAGCACCTTGGCCTGTGGCTGATTATAAGAGCCTCTGGAAAGCATCAGTTAAACAATAACTGTCAAGAATTACAGAAGATTTGAAATAACAGTTGTCAAAGATGAAGTTCACAACTGACAAGGAAATTTGGTTATTTCTGTGGCATACAATATTTTAAGATAGTACTGGAATTACAACTGATAACATGTCAGGATATATGGACAGCAAGGATATTGACAAATTTCAAGGACTTTTACATAGTTCCTAGAACAATAACATTTTACCCATACAAACAAAACCTAGCAAAGGCTAAGCATCACTTCTTATTTGACAGTGCTATCCATGCAATGTAACATATTAAATAAACCTAATTAGTTTAACATCTGTCTTTTTAATTCGTGAGAGAAAAATTCCTTTTATATTCTCCAGGAGCCCTCTGGAAAATCTCAAAGTCAGTTCAAGGTCAAAAAGACCTCGTTTATAATTTGATTTTGGGGAAGTTGTAAAAAATGTCAAAAGGTTTGAACGCTTTGCAAAATAAGATCACAGATCGCTATGAAATAATACTTAATTGTTTGTTCAACCAAAGTGACAATTAAAAATTTCAAAATTAAACATAGGAGATAACAAAATTGTTTTTTAAAAAAGGGATCTTTTTTTTTTGACATAGGGTCTCACTCTATTGCCCAGGCTGGAGTGCAGTGGTGTAATCTCAGCTCACTGCAATCTCTGCCTCCAGGTTCAAATGATTCTCCTACCTCAGTGACTTCAGAGTAGCTGGGACTACAGGCGCACACCACCATACCTGGTTAATTTTATTTTTATTTTTGGTAGAGACAGGGTTTCATTACATTGGCCTGGCTGGTCTCAAACTCCTGACCTCAAATGATCTGCCTACCTCAGCCTTTCAAAGTACTGGGATTATAGGCATGAGCCACTCCACCCAGGGCAAAACCCTTTTTTTTTTTCAATATTAAAAAGATTCAGTTTTTCTAAATAATTAAAGACATGATAAAAAACAACATGTAGAACACAGAATCTTTGCTTCTTAGGCTAACTACTTAAAAGGTAAAAAAAAAACCTTCACAATCTCTTACTAAGTACAGACCAGCCTGGGCGTGGTGGCTCACACTTGCAATCCCAGCACTTTGGGAGGCTGAGGCAAGTGGATCACTTGAGCCCAGGAATGGGAGACCAGTCAACATAATGAGAGCCTGTGTCTAAAAAAAAATTTTTTTTAATTAGCTGGGTGTGGTGGTGTGCACCTATAAGTGTTAGCTACTCAGGAGGCTGAAGTGGGAGGATTGCTTCAGCCTGGGAAGGAAAAGTTACAGTAAACCTTGAGAATATTTACACTACTGAATTAAAGGTCATTTTATTTTATATTTTTGCTTCAAACTGCCTAGACACAAGAAGGAATATAATTGTTTACATAAATGAAAAATAAAAAAACAATAAATCTACGTTTAAGCATTACTAGATCCAAAAGTGCTACCACTTTCACAAGGACTTGACCTCTTTTTGTCTTTCAAATCTTTTTCTAATTGACAAATAAAAATTGTATGTATTTATCATGTCCATGTTATTTTGAAATATGTATAAATTGTGAAATGGCTAAATGGAATAATTAGCATATGCATTAACTCGCATACTTATTTTTTTGTGGTGAGAACTCTTAAATATACTCTCAAAAATTTCCAAGTATACAACACATTATCTTTTTTTTTCTTTTTTTGAGTCAGAGTTTCACTCTGTTGCTCAGGCTGGAGTGGAGGGGCGCACTCAGTGAAACCTCTGCCTCCTGGGTTAGGCGATTCTTCTGCCTCAGCCTCTCAAGTAGCGGGGACTACAGGCACGCACGACCACACCTGGCTTATTTTTTTGTATTTTTAGTAGAGAAGGGATTTCACCATCTTGGCCAAGCTGATCTCGAACTCCTAACCTCATGATCCACCCTCTTTGGCCTCCCAAAGTGCTGGGATTACAGGTGTGAGCCACCGCGCCCTGCACAAAACATTGTTATTAAATATAGTCACCATGTCAGGACCCTAGGAAAGGGAAAAAATACATAAATGGAAAAAAATGTAGTTACTATGCTGCACAGCAGATCTTTTTAGCCTATTATTATTAGATATATATATTTTATTGCACTTTAGGTTCTAGGGTACATGTGTGTCTCCAGATTTTTTAATGATCACCATTCTAACTGGCAGGAGATGGTATCTCAATGTGGTTTTGATTTGCATTTCTCTAATAACCAGTGATGAGCATTTTTTCATGTTTGTTGGCCTCATATATGTCTTCTTTTGAAAAGTGTCTGTTCATGTCCTTTGCCACTTTTGAATGGGTTTGTTTGTTTGTTTCTTGTAAATCTGTTTTAGTTCTTTGTAGATTCTGGATATTAGCCCTTTGTCAGATGGGTAGATTGCAAAAATTTTGTCCCATTCTGTTGGTTGCCACTTCACTCTAATGATTGTTGCTTTTGCTGTGCAGAAGCTGTGGAGTTTAATTAGATCCCATTTGTCTATTTCGGCTTTTGTTGCCATTGCTTTTGGTGTTTTAGTCATGAAGTCCTTGCCTATGCCTATGCCTTGAATGGTTTTGCCTAGGTTTTCTTCTAAGGTTTTTATGGTGTTAGGTCTTATGTTTCAGTCTTCAATCCACTGGAGTTAATTTTAGTGTAAGGTGTCAGGAAGGGGTCCAGTTACTGCTTTCTGCACATGGCTAGCCAGTTTTCCCAACACCATTTATTAAAAAGGGAATCCTTTCCCCATTGCTTGTTTTTGTCAGGTTTGTCAAAGATCAGATGGTTGTAGATGTGTGGTGTTGCCTCCGAGGCTTCTGCTCTGTTCCATTGGTCTATATCTCTGTTTTGGTACCAGTATCATGCTGTTTTGATTACTGTAGCCTTGCAGTATAGTTTGAAGTTAGGTAGCGTTATGCCTCCGGCTTTACTCCTTTTGCTTAGAATTGACTTTGCTATGCGGGCTGTCTTTTGGTTCCATGTGAAGTTTAAGGTGGTTTTTTACAGTTCTGTGAAGAGGGTCATAGGTAGCTTGATGGGGATGGCATTGAGTCTATAAATTACTTTGGGCAGTATAGTTATTTTCACAATATTGATTCTTCCTAACCATGAGCATGGTAGGTTTTTCCATCTGTTTGTGTCCTCTCTTATTTGGTTGTGCAGTGGTTTGTAGTTCTCCTTGAAGAGGTCCTTACATCCTTTGTTAGTTGTATTCCAAGGTATTTTATTCTCTTTGTAGCAATTGTGAATGGCGACTCATTCTTGATTTGGCTCTCTTTAAGTCTGTTATTGGTGTATAGAAATGCTTGTGATTTCTTTATATTGATTTTTGCATCATGAGACTTTGCTGAAGTTGCTTATCAGTTTCAGGAGATTTCAGGCTGAGACGATGGGGTCTTCTAAATATACAATCATGTCATCTGCAAATAGATACAATTTGACTTCCTCCTTTCCTAATTGAACACACTTTATTTCTTTTTCTTGGCTGACTGCTCTGGGTAGAACTCCCAATACTATATTGAATAGGAGTGGTGACAGAGGGCATCCTTGTCTAGTACCTGATTTCAAAGGGAGTGCTTCCAGCTTTTGCCCATTCAGTATGATATTGGCTGTTGGTTTGTCATAAATAGCTTTTATTTTTTTGAGATATGTTCCATCAATACCTAGTTTATTGAGCATTTTTAGCATAAAGCGCTGTTGAATTTTGTTGAGATAATCATTTGGTTTTTGTCTTATGTTCTGTTTATGTGGTGGATTATGTTTATGGATTTGCATATGTTGAATCAGCCTTGCATCCCCAGGATGAAGACTACTTGATCATGGTGGATAAGCTTTATGATATGCTGTTGCAATCTGTTTGCCAGTATTTTATTGAAGATTTTTGCATCTATGTTCATCATGGATATTGGCCTGCAGTTTTCTTTTCTTGTTGAGTCTCTGCCGGGTTTTGGTATCAGGATGATGTTGGTGTCGTAAAATGATTTGGGAAGGATTCCCTCTTTTTGTATTGTTTGGAATAGTTTCAGAAGGAATGGTGGCATCTCCTCTTTGTATGTCTGTTAGAATTCGGCTGTGAACCCATCTGGACCTGGACTTTTTTGGTTGGTAAGCTGTTAATTGCTGCTTCAACTTCAGCCTTTTTTATTGGTCTATTCAGGGTTTCAACTTCTTCCTGGTTTAGGCTTGGGAGGGTGCAAGTGTCCAAGAGTTTATCCATTTCTTCCAGGTTTACTGATTTACGTGCATAGAGTTGTTTGTAGTAATCTCTGATGGTTGTTTGTATTTCTGTGGAATCTGTGGTGATATCCCCTTTATTGTTTTTTATTGCATCTATTTGATTCTTCTGTTTTTTCTTTTTTATTAATCTGGCTAGTGGTCTCTCTATTTTGTTGATGTTTTCAGAAAACCAGCTCCTGGATTTATTATTTTTTTGAAAGTTTTTTTGTGTCTCTACCTCCTTCAGTTCTGCTCTGATCTTAGTTATTTCTTATCTTCCGCTAGCTTTTGAGTTTTTTTATCTTGCTTCTCTAGCTCTTTCAAATTTAATGATAGCGTGTCCATTTTAGATCTTTCCTCTTTTCTTATGTGGGCATTTATAACTATAAATTTTCCTCCAGACACTGCTTTAAATGTGTCCCAGAGATTATGGTACGTTGTGTCTTTGTCTTGTTGGTTTTGAAGAACATCTTTATTTCTGCCTTCATTTCATTGTTTATCCAGTCGGCATTCAAGAGCCAGTTGTTCCAAATGTGAAGCTGTCTCAAAAAAGAAAAAGAAAATGCAGACCAGGCACGGTGGCTCACACCTATAAACTAGCATTTTGGGAGGCTGAGGTAAGAGGATCATTTGAGCCCGGGAGTTCAAGAGCAGTCTGGGAAACATGGTGGGACCTTATCTCTATAAAAAATTTTAAAATTACCTGGGTGTGACAGTGTGTGCCTGTAGTCCTAGCTCCTCAGGAGGCTGAGGTGGGAGGATTCCTTGAGCCCAGGAATTTGAGGCTACAATGAGCAATAATTGTTCCTCTGCACTCCAGCTTGTGTGACAGAGCTAGACCTTTTTTCTGAAAAATAAAATTAAAATTAAATAATGAAAAAAAAAAAAAAGAACCAGTTGTTCAGTTTCCATGAAGCTGTGTGGTTCTGAGTTAGTTTTTGAATTCTGAGTTCTAACTTGATTGCACTGTGGTCTGAGAGACTGTTTGTTATGATTTCTGTTCTTTTGCATTTGCTGAGGAGTAATTTACTTCCAATTATGTGATCAGTTTTAGAGTAGGTGTGATGTGGTGCTGAGAAGAATGTGTATTCTGTGGATTTGGGGTAGAGAGTTCTGTAAACGTCTATTAGGTTGGCTTGGTCCAGATATGAGTTCAAGTCCTGCTATCCTTATTAATTTTTTGTCTCTTTGATCTGTTTAATATTGACAGTTGAGTGTAAAAATCTCCCACTATTATTGTGTGGGAGTCTAAGTCTCTTTGTAGGTCATTAAGAACTTGCTTTACGTATCTGGGTGCACCTGTATTGGGTGCATATGTATTTAGGATCATTAGCTCTACTTGTTGCATTGATCCTTTTACCATTATATAATGCCCTTCTTTGTCTCTTTTGATCTTTGTTGGTTTAAAGTCTATTTTATCAGAGACTAGGATTTCAACTCCTGCTTTTTTTTGCTTTTCATTTGCTTGGTAAATCTTCTTCCATCCCTTTATTTTAAGCCTATGTGTATCCTTGCACATGAGATGGGTTTCCTGGATACAGCACACCGATGGGTTTTGACTTTTTATCCAATTTGCCAGTCTGTGTCTTTTGATTGGGGCATTTAGTCCATTTACATTTAAGGTTAATATTGTTATGTGTGACTTTGATTCTGCCATTTTGATGCTAGTTGGTTGTTTTGCTCATTAGTTGTTGCAGTTTCCTCATTGTGTTGATGCTGTTTACCATTTGGTACATTTTTGGAGTGGCTAGTACTGGTTGTTCCTTTCTATGTTTAGTGCTTCTTTCAGGAGCTGTTGTAAGGCAGGCCTGGTGGTGATGAAATCTCTGAGCAATTGCTTGTTCATAAAGGATTTTATTTCTCTTTCGCTTATGAAGCTTGGTTTGGCTGGATATGAAATTCTAGGCTGAATTTTTTTTCTTTAAGGATTGTGAATATTGGCCCCCACTCTCTTTCTGGCTTGTAGTTTTCTGCTGAGAGATCCACTGTGAGTCTGATGGGCTTCCCTTTGTAGGTAACCTGACCTTTCTTTCTGGTGGCCCTTAGCATATTTCCTTCATTTCAACCCTGGTGAATTTGATGGTTATGTGCTTTGGGGTTGCTCTTCTTGAGGAATATCTTTTTCGTGTTTCTGTATTTCCTGGACTTGAATATTGGCCTGCCTTGCTAGGTTGGGGAAGTTCTCCTGGATAATATCCTGAAGAGAGTTTTCCAGCTTGGATTCATTCTCTGCATCACATTCAGGCCCACCTATCAAAGGCAGAGTAGGTCTTTTCACATAATCTCATATTTCTTGGAGGCTTTGTTCATTTCTTTTTACTCTTTTTTCTCTAATCTTGCATTCTCATTTTATTTCATTGAGCTGATCTTCAATCTCTAATATTCTTTCTTCTGCTTGGTCAATTCGGCTGTTGAAACTTGTGTATGCTTCACAAAATTCTCGTGTTGTGTTTTTCAGGTCTGTCAATTCATTTACATTCTTCTCTAAGCTGTTTATTCTCATTAGCATTTCATCAAACCTTTTTTCAAGGCTCTTAGTTTCTTTGCATTGTGTTAAAACATGTTCTTTTAGCTCAGAGAAGTTTGTTATTACCCACTTTCTGAAGTCTGTTTCTGTCAATTCATCAGACTCATTCTCCATCTAGCTTTGTTCCCTTGCTGGTTAGGAGCTGTGATCCCTTGGGAGGAGGAGGAGAGGCATTCTGGTTTTGGGTGTTTTCATCTTTTTTGGACTAGTTTCTTCCCATCTTTGTGGATTTATTTACCTGTGGTCTTTGTTGTTGGTGACTTTCGGATGGAGTCTCTGGGTGGACATCTTTTTTGTTGATGATGAAGCTATATCTTTCTGTTTTTTGGTTTTCCTTCTAACAGTCAGGCCCCTCTGCTGTAGGACTGCTGGACGTCCACTCCAGACCTTGCTTGCCTTTGGATCACCTGTGGCAGCTGCAGAACAGCCTGGGTTGCTGCCAGTTTCTTCTTCTGTTATCTTTGTCCCAGAAGGATACCGGCCAGAGGTCAGCCTGAGCTCTCCTTTATGAGGTGCCTCTTTGGATATATGGGGGTCGGGGAGCTGCTTGAGGAGACAGTCTGTCCCTTATAGGAGCTGAAGTGCTGAGCTGTGAGCTCTGTTGTTCCATTCAGAGTGGTTGGGCAGGTACGTTTAAGTCTGCCGCAGTGGAACTCATAACCGCCTTTTTTTCCCAAGTGCTTTGTCCTAGGAAGGTGGGTCTTCTTTTATAAGTTTCTGACATGCTGCTGCCTTTTTTCAGAGATGTCCTACCCAGCAAGGAGTTAGCCTAGTCACAGTCTGACAGCAGAGGCGTTGCTGAAAGCTGTGGGCTCTGCCCAGCTGCTGTGTGAACTTCCTTGTGGCTTTGTTTATATATAGTTAGAACTGCCTCGGTAATGGCAGATGCCATTCCCCCCTCAGAGCTGGATCATCCCGGATCCAGCTGTGCTTGCTGTGAAACTATCAATCCAGAGCATTTCATATTGCTGGTCTTTGTGGGGGTGGGACCTACCGAGCCAGATCACCTGGCTCCCTGTTTCAGTCCCCTTTTTTTCACTTGAATGGGCGACTGTCTCCCAGTTATTCCAGGTGCCAGTTGAAATGGCTGCCCAAATTTGTGTGAGTTTTTGTATGGAGACCCACTGCACTGGCTGAAACAGCTGTGCTGGAGACTCATGGCACTTTTTTGCCCGGAAATCTCCTGGTCTCTGGGCAGTAAAAACTCATTTGGAAATGCGATGATCACTCACCCTTTACGTTCTCACTGGGAACTGCACTCCAGAGCTGTTCCTATTCGGCCATCTTGGATCCTCCCTCTATCCTATTATTTTTATCCAGCTGAAATTTTGTATCTTTTGAACAACATCTTCCCAGAACCCCCATGGTAGCCATTATTCTACTTTCTACTTTGTTTTTTGAGAGGGGGGTCTCATTCTGTTGCTTAAGCTGGAATGTAGTAGCACAATCATGGCTCACTGCAGCCTCAACCTCATGGGCTTAGGTGATCCTCTCACCTCAGCCTCCCGGGTGGCTGGGACTACAGGTATGCACCACGACACCTGGCTAATTTTTTGTATTTTTTGTAGAGATGAGGTTTCCCTATGTTGCCCAGGCTGGTCTCAAACTCCTGGGCTCAAGCAGTCCTCCCCTCTCAGCTTCCTAAGTAGCTGGGACTCTGGGAGTGCACCACAACATCTGGTTAATTTTTTTAAAATTTTTGGTAGGGTTAGCTCTCACTGTGCTTTCCAGGCTGGTCTCCTGGACTCAAGTGATCCCCCTGCCTTGGCCTCCCAAATATTACAGGCATGAGCAACTGAACCCAGCCTACTTTCTACTTCTATGACTTCAGTTTTTTTGGTGCCACATATAAGTGAGAACATGTGTTAGTTTTCTTTCTGTGTCTGGCTTCTTTCACTCCACATAGTCCTCCAGGTTTATCCATGTTGTCACACATGACAGGATTTCCTTCTTTTTTAAAGGCTCAACAATATTTCATTGTAAAATTTTACTATTAGTCTATTCAATCTTAGTCAGCTTGACCACCTACATTTCTCTTCCCTCTCCCACTTTGTAAAGATTCTCTTCCCCAACCCTTTTCTTTGAGAAAAATGATACAGGAAATTAGACAGGCATAAGCAGGGCAGAAACACGATCTCCCCAACTCCCACCAATGTCAGGTGACCCTTATCACATTGCCTCTCTAAAAATGATAATTTGGCAGCAGGCTCCATGGAGAAGCAAAAAGGGTTCCCAGTAAAATCTCAGGTATTGGGTGAATGCACCTGGGCATGCACATTAAGAGTCAAAATGTGCCAGGCTCATGCCTGTAATCCCACCACTTTGGAAGACTGAGGTGGGCAGATCACCTGAAGTCAGGAGTTGGAGACCAGCCTGGCTAACATGGTGAAGCCCTGTTTCTACTAAAAATAAAAACAAACAAATAAATAAAAATTAGCTGGGTGCCTGTAATCTCAGCTACTCAGAGGCTGAGACAGGAGAATCACTTGAACACATGAGGCAGAGGTTGCAGTGAGCTGAGATCGCACCATTGCACTCCAGCCTGGGCAACAAGAGTGAAACTCCATCTCAAAAAAAAAAGTCAAAACGGCGGAGTATGACCCTCGGGGACACTCCACTAAGGGAGTGAAAGCCTCTAAGGGAAGAAAGCCTCAGATGGGCATGCATACAACTTCCTCAACACACTGCACATGCTCCCTTCCCAGGCATAAGGAGGGCACTGTTCGTGCGGGCAGCCCACACTAAAGGAAGAATTATGGGAAAGGGGCAAAAGATGCCAGAAGTAGTCCAGCCTATGAAGTCCTAGGATCGCTGTTAAATGCCACACTTGACCTTCATGTGCCTGCTTGGATCTCTGCCAAATGTATTTTCCCTTTTTTCATGCTCTAAAACTTTTTAATAAACTTCAACTCCTGCTCTAAAACTTGTCTCAGTCTCTTTCTGCCTTATGCTCCTCAGTCAAATTCTTTCATCTGAGGAGACAAGAATTGAGATTGCTGCAGACCTGTACAGATTCACAGCTGGTAACTCAGATACCTTCCACCACTAACAGAAAGCCCCTCTACAACTTTCTATATCCATTGAAGCACGATTCTAGGACAAAATTATTCTATTTTTTCTTAAGAAAAATATAAACTTCATAGTTTGTATACTTTTCTAAAAACACATTTTATTTTCCTTGCATACTTTTCTAAAAACACATCTTATTTTCCTTGCATACTTTGCATACATTTTTTACACCCTTATTATTCCTACTAGTTTTATTTACATATATTGATTAAAATTTCTAACCCTTTTGACAAAAAAAAAAAAAAAAAAACCAAGCTGTAAAACATTTAAAGAGGTTAACTCTGAGCCAAATTTGTGTGACCACAGCCTGGGGTAGAGCCTCAAGAGGTCCTGAGAACATGTTGCTGAGTGGTTCAGTTATGGCTTGGTTTTATACATTTTAGGGAGACAAAAGTTACAGACAAAGATCTAAATCAATCTATATAAGATAAACATTGGTTCAGCCTGGAAAGTCAGGACATCTTGAAGCAAAACAGGGTGGGGAGGCAGGAGATTACATGTCATTCATAGATCAAAGATTATTGAACTTTGTCTAAACGGTTGAAGTCACCCAAAAGAAATGCTCAAATTAAGATAAGGGAATGGGGTTGTGGAAGCCAAGGCTCCTGTTCTGTAGGTGATGCCTCTTTGTGGCAGGATTCAGAAAGACTAGATAGTAAATTTCCCTTTTCAGATCTTAAAAGATGTCAGACTCTTGGTTAAATCTCTCCTAGATTAGGAAAAGGCCTAGAAGGAGATTCTCCACAGAATGCCAATTTCCCCCATGAAAAATGGCTTTGCAGCTGAGCATGGTGGGTCATACCTGTAATCCCAGCATTTTGGGAGGCTGAAGTAGCCAAATCACTTGAGGTCAGGAGTTTGAGACCAGCCTGGCCAACAAGGTGAAACCTCGTCTCTACTAAACACACAAAAATTAGTCAGGTGTGATGATGGGCTGTTGTAATCCCAGTTACTTGAAAGGCTGACACAGGAGAATGGCTTGAACCCTGGAGACAGAGGTTGCAGTGAGCTGAGAGATCACACCACCGTTTTCCAGCCTGCGCAACAGAGCAAGACTCTGTCTCAAAAAAAAAAAGAAAGAAAAGAAAAAGAAAGAAAGAAATGGCTTTGCAGGTTCATTTCAAAATTTGCCAAATAAATGTATTTTGGGATAAAATAATTGTTAACTGCCATATACCAGTGTTCTATAGTAGGTCAGCATATTTATGAATGAGTATACTATTTTATATTTTCTACGTACCTAGACTTCTTCAATGGTGCAATTTTTCAGTGCAGCAAAAGAATAAAAATAATAATGGTAAGAATAAAAATGAATATAGAAACACTCCTCTAATCCCAGCACTTTGGGAGGGAGAGGTAGGCAGATCACTAAGGTCAGGAGTTTGAGACCAGCCTGACCAACACGGTGAAACCCTGTTAGTACTAAATATGTAAAAATTAGCCGGGCATGACGGCACATACCTGTAACCCCACCTACTGGGGAGGCTGAGGCATGAGAATTGCTTGAGCTGGGGAGGTTGAGGCTGCAGTGAGCTGAGATCATGTCACTGTACTCCAGCCTAGGTGACAGAGCAAGACTATGTCCCCCTCCAAAAAAAGCAAGGTATGGTGGCTCACACCTGTAATCCTAGAACTTTGGGAGGCCAAGGCAGGTGGATTACCTGAGGTCAGGAGTTCAAGACCAGCCTGGCCAATATGTTGAAACTCTGTCTGTACTGAAAATACAAAAATTAGCTGGATGTGGTGGTGCATGCCTGTTGCTCCTGCTACTCCAGGGGCTGAGGTAAGAGAATTGCTTGAACCTAGGACATGGAGGTCGCAGCGAGCTGAAATCACGCCACCGCACTCCACCCTGGGTGACAGAGTCTGACTCCATCTCAAACAAACAAAACCAGAAATTTACTAATTTACTTAAAAGTTGGTTTTTATTTTTGCCTTATTTTAAAATTCAAATTATTTTTCTAGCAGATGGAACAAGTCAAGGTCACTTGCTAAGAAAGAACATTTTTTTTTTTTCCCAGACAAAGTCTCTGTCACCCAGGCTGGAGTGCAGTGGCGTGATCTCGGCTCACTGAAATTTCCACCCCCCAGGTTCAAGCAATTCTCCTGCCTCAGCCTCCCAAGTAGCTGGGATTACAGGCACCCGCTACCATGCCCCACCAAAGTTTTGTATTTTTAGTAGAGACGGGGTTTCACCATGCTGGCCAGGCTAGTTTTCAACTCCTGACCTCAAGCGATCTGCCCATCTCGGCCTCCCAAAGCTCTGGGATTACAGGCATGAGCCACTGTGCCCAGCCAAGGACACCTTTTATCTGAGAAATGTGAGCCCCCATTAAATTAGCAGACCCAGAAAGGCACTGGAATGAGAAGGCAATTGCATTCCACTCCCACCTGGGGAAAATTACTCATCTCCCAAAGCTGCTTGCTCTGTGGGCTTTAGGCTGACCAATGCCCCCAGTAGCTATGAGTTAGCCTATCATGCCACACACTGGACACCATAACTCATACCCTGTGGTTCAACAATGGATAGAGAATTAATTAATCAATGATATTTCTGTCATCCAATGAGAATTCATAACAAGCTTTTGTAATCCCTTCCTCCCCTGATTCATCTTTTTTTTTTTTTTTTTTTTTTTTTCTTTTTTTTTTTTTTTAAACTCAGGCCTTTCTTTTGTTCTTTGCAGCACTTCCCAAAGTCACTTGGAAGTGTTTCCTGGGCTGCAGTCCTCAACAATAACCCAAATAAACTTTTCGCCTACAGTAACTTTGCCTTAGTTTATTTCTTCAGGTTGAATTGTCTTGATATGAGAACTAAAGCATTTTACCAGTATTTGTGGAGGAGAGATTTAAGATTTTCTATTTGCCTTGACAAGTAATTTTTGAGGGCTGCCAACTCAATTTTGAGTGAGGAAGGGACCTTTTGGAGATGCCAAGTGGCAGTCTGGGTGTTTCTAAAACCCATCAGAGTGGAGAAAATGCCCAGCCCATGTCCAGGGTTCCTGTCTTCCTTTCAGCTTCAGGTAGTTTGCTTAGTCAACTCAGGAGTTAAAAGCAAGGTGCACTTTGGTTGGGAGCCAGTTATCTCTTTGGACACAGGAGTCTTCGATCCTAGAGAAGATAGTTCTGGGTGGCAAGAGATTTATATTTCATGGGGACAGGAAAGCACTTGAGTTTTCTAAAGCTCTAAGAAGGATCTCAGGGGCAACTCTGCCTATTATTAGAGGCCTGGGGCAATTACTATTTAAGTTTTTTTTTTTGGTTTTTTTTTTTTCATTTTTCCATATGCTCTGGGCCCCCTGGATTTAACACAGTGTGCCTTTGGAATGTTTTTTAAGTAAATCATTCCCCAAAGCCTTTGGGATGTTTTCTTTCCCCTCTGAGTACATAGTTGAAATACCTCCTATCAGCCCCAGATAACGGCCTCCAACTGACCCAGCTTTTGGACATTGTAAGGGGCCTGGGAGTTGTTCTGGCCATTTGTTATCTCAGCCAGAAGGGTTTCCTAGGAAGCTGCCTTGTCAGATAATTACAATATAATCATGGGTGAAGAATACCCGACAGAAGTCAGCCAGGGTCTCTATGAGTAGGGTCATGGGTGGCCATGAAGTTTTCTGGCTCCTCTCTAAATTTGGAAGGATCTTCCAAAAGTGGGGATAAAAAGGTTTTACACTTGAAAAGATCCATGGCTGTGCAGAGAACAGGAATTCTTTGTAGTGAGGGTCCAGGATACATGCCCAGCCGGCGTAGCACAGGAGGCCTGGGGTAGTTGGGGTCTGATGAGAGTCCTGGGAAGCAGGTGGCATTACAAGGGGCAGGAAAACAAGCCCTGCTGCACATTCCTGGGGCCTCTGCCAAAGCTTTCCCCTGGCCCTCAGCACTGACATAAGGAACTTGTACACCTCATGCCTGGGGATCTTTTCACAATTCTTGAAAAAAGAGAAAAGTTGAAATGGGCATTTGGATGAAGGGATTTTCTGGGAAAATTGGAGGAAGTTCAGGGATTAAAGAAATCTATTGAGGAGACAGGGCCCAATTCTGGGGTGGAGAATTCGAGGTCAGAGATCCCAAAACTCTTCTGTAGGCTCAGGAATAGGGTTGGCGTAAAGTGGGGTAGAGAAGGAGGCCGGAGAGGGGAATTTACATTGGATATGGATTTTAACTTTTGTTCTAAGTCTGATTTCTGATTTTGAGTCTTCTTAAGAGAGTCTAGCTAGCCACACTGATTTTTTGAATTCTTTCGATTTGAGTATCTTGTGATAGTTAATTTTACGTGATACTTGACAGTATCACAGAATGCCCAGACATTTGGCATTATTATTTCTAAGTGGATCTATAAGGTTGTTTCTGGGTGAAATTAGCATTTAAATGGGTGGAGTCAATAAAGAAGATTTTTCTCCCTAATGTGAGAGGGTA
Organism: Sapajus apella; assembly: GCF_009761245.1. Classification (NCBI taxonomy): domain Eukaryota; kingdom Metazoa; phylum Chordata; class Mammalia; order Primates; family Cebidae; genus Sapajus; species Sapajus apella. The sequence goes on along the minus strand of NW_022436969.1, from coordinate 22,863,003 downwards.
TCATTCAACCTGTTGAGGGCTTGAATAGAACAAAAGGTGGAGGATGGGGAATTCGCTCTCTCTTCCTGACTGCTTGAGCTGGGACATTGGTCTTCTGCTTTTAGACGGAGACTTACACCATCGGCTCTCCGAGCTCTCATCTTCAGACTGATCTACACCACCAGCTTTGGGGGTCTCAAGCTTGCAGACAGCAAATTATGGGAATTCTCCCTAATTGCACAAGCCAATTCCTCTTAATAAGTCAGTCTCCCCCACTCTCTCTATCCATCCTAATGGTTCTGTTTCTCTGGAAAACCCTGACTAATACAGATTCTGGTACCAAGAGTGGGATCTATAGAAACAAATACATAAAAATGTGGAAGTGGCTTTGGAATTTGGTAATGGGTAGAGACAGGAAGAGTTTGGAGGTACATGCTAGAAAATCCCACCTCGTTATGAATGGGCCATTAATGGTGATTCTGGTGAGCCTTTGGGAAAAAAAAGAGGAGAGCTGCAGAGAAAGCTTTCATCTTCTTATTTATTTATTTTTTGAGACGGAATCTCACTCTGTCACCCAGGCTGGAGTGCAGTGGTGTGATCTCAGCTCACTGCAACCACTGCCTCCTGGGTTCAAGCAATTCTCCTGCCTCAGCCTCCAAAGTAGCTGGGACTACAGGCACATGCCCCCACGCCTAGCTAATTTTTTGTATGTTTAGTAGAGATGGGGTTTCACCATGTTAGCCAGGCTGGTCTCAATCTCCTGACCTTATGATCCACCTGCCTCAGCCTCCCAAAGTGCTGGGATTACAGGTGTGAGGCACTGCGCCTGATTGCTCTCTATTTTTTTTTTTTTTTTAACTTTGCTTTCAGTTCTGGATACAAGTGCAGAATGTGCATGTTTGTTACATAGGACACTATTGGTGGGAGTGTAAATTAGTTCAACCATTGTGAAAGACAGTGTGGTGATACCTCAAGGATCTAAAATCAGAAATACCATTTGGCCCACCAATCCATTACTGGGTATATACCCAAAGGATTATAAATTATTTTACTATGAAGACACATGGATAGGTATGTTTATTGCAGGACTAAAATATTTACAAAAGCAGAGTTGAAACCAGCCCAAATGCCTATCAGTGATAGATTGGATAAAGAAAATGTGGCACATATACATCATCTTCTTAAAAAATACATAAATAGGCCAGGCTCAGTGGCTCACACCTGTAATCCCAGTACTTTGGGAGACTGAGGCCAGGAGGACCGCTTGAGTCCAGGAGCTCAAGACCAGCCTGGGCAAAATGATGAACACCATGATATATTTTGGATATTTGTCCCCACCCAGATCTCATGTTGAAATGTCATCCCCAGTGTTGGAGGTGGGCCTGATGGGAGGTGTTTTGATCATGGAGGCAGATCCCTCATGCTCCCAGTCTCTCTCAGTCTTGCAATCACAGTGTGATGTGCCTGGTCCCCCTTTGCCTTCTGACATGATTGTAAGCTTCCAGAAGCCTCCCTAAACAACAAGCAAATGCCAGCACCATGCTTCCTGTAACCTGTAAAGCCTGCAGAACTGCAAGTCAATTAAACTTCTTTTTTTATACATTACCCACTCTGAGGTATTTATTTATAGCAATGCAAAAGTGGCCTAATACACCCTGCCTTTAAAAAAAGTGAAAAAAAAAATAGCCTGCATAGTGTCATGTGCCTGGGGTCCCAACTGCTTGGAGGCTGAGGCAGGAGGATCACTTGGCCCAGGAGGTTGAGGCTGCAGTGAGCTATGATTGCACCACTGCACTCCAGCCTGGGTGACAGAATGAGAACTAGTATTGAGGAAAGAAAAAATACATGAATAATCACGTTACAGAATGTTGGTAGAAATATGGATGACAAAGGCCATTCTGATGAGGTCTCATATGGATATGAACTCGTTAAGGGACAGTGGAGAAAAGGCAGTCCTTATTACAGAGTGGCAAATAACTTGGCTGAATTGTGGAAGGTAGGGCTTGTAAGTGATGAAGTTGGATATTTAGCTGAGGAGATTTCTAAGCAAAGTGTTGAAAGAGCAGTTTGGTTTCTCCTGACTACTGATAGTAAAATGCAAGAAAAGACAAATGAATTGAAGATGGATTTGTTAAGAAACCAAAATTTAAGGATTTAGAAAGTTTTCAGCTTGTCTATATCACAAAAAATGAGAAAGCGTGTGTAGAAGAGAAGGCTAAGGGTGTGTGGACTGGCCATCTGGTAAGATTAGTGTGTGTGTGTGAACCACAGACCTAATCAGCAACCCCAGCAGAAACACTGCCAGTCCGACATGAAGGGATGGGGTTGGCACAGGATGAATGAAGGCTATCTTTTTAGATCTTACAGGACTGGATCATAGAGCTCTTAGGCTGCAAATATGCACTATTCCTCAGATCTCAAAGGTGATTCAGAGATCAGTAGAGCTGCCACTCCCACCACAGCCCCAGGCACAGGCTCCAAAGGCAAGGCTGCCTCCAGCTTGGATGGAAAGAGACCAGAGTCCAGCAAAGCCCTGTAGGTGGAACCATCACCTTGGTTCCTGTAAGTGGGTGCTGGCTACCTTGAGCCCCAGGGTGGGGCAGATACCACCAGGCAGAGCTCCCGGATGCCACTCCTGCCCAGCAGTCACAGGTGTGTACCCCATGCCCAGCAGAGCTGCACATGTGAGCCCACTGCTCCAGTGGGTCCAGAGGGCAGAGCACAGAGCCAAAGAGAAACATTCTTGAGCCCTAGGGTTAAATGGAATTTGCAGAGCCTACTTAGTCCTGAGCTTGGCAAGTGTTTTTGTTCTTTTCTCCTTTTGCACTGGAGATCTCTGATACACACATACTCCACCAGATCCTCAGTCCGGCCAGGAAGTATCTGAGCTTGAGTCTCTCTTTTATTTGCTGGAGCTGCAGGTATAGAGCAGCACGGTCCATCTTGCACCCAGCATTGTTCAACCCAAATGTCAGTTGCAACAGGAGGAATAACCCAGAGCCCTGGAAGCAACCGGGTCCCAATGATCAGTACAAGCTCTGCTCAGTGAATATGGATTCCAGCATACTGAAAACAGAAGGCCCAACTTTCTAGATGAAATGTTTCACCATAAAGCTATTTAGACTGGAGGACTTTCAGAAGCTATCTGCACAATTTCCCCCTTACCCAGGAAATATTGTTCTTCCAAATGCTTGAAATCACATTGATTATTGTGGTGAAGATTACACTAATTAATAAATATCTGAAACTTGGGACGAAATAAGATCTAATGGAATTTACCTTGCTAGGTTTTGAACTTGCTTGGGTGACCTCATTCATTCCTTCTTTCCTGCTTCTGCCTTTGGAATGGGAATGTCTATTATATTCCTGTCTCACTGTCAGAGGAGTTTGAACCAGAGTGAGTCCATTTTGAATAAAGGCTGGGTAAAACGAGGTGGAGACCTGCTGGGCATCATTCCCAGAAAGTTAGGCCTCTTTAATCACAGGAGGTTTATGGTTAAGGGAAGAGGTTAATAATATTTAACAGATCCAGGACTTAAAAGACCCAGGAAATATCTTAAGAACAATTAGTTTAAAAATTGGTTTCTCAGATATAGGTGATGGGGAGGAAGGCAGCAAATCACACTGCCATGTGTGTACCTACGCAACAATCTTGCATGTTCTTCACATGTACCCCAAAACCTAAAATGCAATTAAAAAATTGGTTTCTCTTTAAGGATAATATAGATTCTCACAGAAGAGAGTAGTTACACAAAGATTAGCCATCCTTTTTCACAGCGCTTATGATAAGTACAGCACATCCGCTTCATGTCTTTTCACTTTGTTATACATAAACAGGCACTGTGACTAAGATGGGCACATTCCTACTCTTGCTTTTGGGAACACCCTGCTCTATGGAGAACCATTCTTTTATTCCTTTAATTTCTTAATAAACTACTGTCACTTTTTTCTGTGAACTCATCCAAATTCTTTCTTGGATGAGGTCCAAGAACTCTCTTGGAGTCTGGATCAGGACCCCAGGACCGTTTTGTGATAATAATTCTATTGTATTTTGGAAGTACATAACTTGCTTGGTTTCACAGGATCACAGCTGGAGAATTTTGCCTGGGAGTGACTCATACCTTGAGTCTCACCCATATGTGATTTAGATATTTATCTTTTATTTTCATTTTTTGGAGACAGGGTCTCACTCTGTTGCTCAGGGTGGAGTGCAGTGGCACAATCTTTGCTTCCTGTAGCCTTCACCTCCTGGCTGAAGTGATCCGCTCACCTCAGCTGGGACTACAGGCCTTATTAAAAACAAGTAGTTTAGACAGTTCCTCTTCAAAGTGTTTCACTTTGTTACAAACAAGGTGTTCTTCCCCAAGAGGTTTTTACTTCCTTGTACTGTCTGTCCCGAAGTCTTATTAACCTGTTCTTTGTCTAAAGTAATCTTGCCTGCCAATCTATCAGCCCCTCTGGCCGTGCTGTGCTCAGGCATGCCCTCCAAGAAATCACCCCCTCCCTGCTTTAACAGCTTCCCTAGCAGAGACACTGACCTTCCTGCCTTCCCACTGTTGTAACCACATTCCTGCACTTTTGAAGCTAGCCAACCGGGTGCAGCTTAGATTGTGCAGTCCAACTCCAGCCAATGGAGGCAGGACACAGTAATGGGGACAGGCTGCATTAGAAATAATAAAACCCCCTGCTTTCCTTTGTTCTGGGTACTTCTGCATTGCTCCATATGCGAGACACACCCTCCTGCAGGAGTAAATTTGCTTTGCTGAGAAAATTTGTGCTTGAGTGCTATCTTTTGCAGCACTGAAAATTTATTTCTAACAGGCCTGCACCACTACTCCTGGCTAATTTTTAAAAATGTTTGTAGAGATGGAGTTTTGCCATGTTGTCCAGGCTCATCTGGAACTCCTGAGATCAAATGATTCTCCTGTCTCTGCCTCCCTAAGTGCTGAGATTACAAGTGTGAGCCACCATACCCAGCCTAGATGATATTTAGATGAGACTTTGGACTTTAGATTTTAGAGTTGATGCTGGAATGAGTTAAGACTTTTGGGGTTATAGGGCTCTCCCCACCCCCACAAGGGAAGGCCAGATGGGGACAGGACCAGGAAGAGTGCCCTCACCAACAGCCTGAACATGCGGGCCCCTGCAACTTTCCAGAACGGTGAGAAATCAATGTTTGTGGTTTATGTCATCACCTATGGTAATTTGTTTATTTATTTATTTTTTTGAAACAGACTCTGTTGCCAAGGCTGTAGTGCTGTGGTGCAATCTCGGCTCACTGCGACCTCTGCCACCTGGGTTCCAGCAATTCTCTCAGCCTCCCAAGTAGCTGGGATTACAGGTACCTGCCACCACACCCGCCTAATTTTTTTATATTTTTAGTAGAGACAGGGTTTTACCATCTTGGCTAGGCTGGTCTTGAACTCCTGACCTCGTGATCCACCTGCCTGGGCCTCCCAAAGTGCTGGGATTACAGGCATAAGCCACCTTAGCCAGGCTGACCTATGGTAATTTGTTAGATCAGCCCAAAGTGACTAAGACACTTCCCCTAGGTCCCAATAGTTATCTGTTTAGGATGAAAGTTCTCTTTTAGAGAATTTTTAATCCTTTCAAATGCAAAAGCTTTTCCAAACCAAAGAATCTTTCCAGAGGTATATCTTTTGTAAATGTGACTTAAAACCAATAAACCTGTTTATGGCTGAACCATGGATACCCCAGGTGTCCCCATAAAAGGTGCAGAAGCTGCAGCCCCCATGGGGCAGAGTCAACTCCCAAAGATAGCCAGAGAGAAAGAAAGCACAGACCCTCGTTGTCACAGGCAGTACAAACAGTGTTTGTAGAAATTTGGGCCTCTGGTCTCCCACAAGCATGAGCTGCCTCCAGTCCCACAAACCTGCTAATCCATATACCAGGCTGGTGATACTGAGGTGGGACTTTCCTACTCAAGGCAATGAGAAGACAGAGGACGGCATCCCTTGCGGGCTGAGAGACCTTATTGAGAGAAAGTCCCATGAGAACTGGGACAGTTGGACAGAAAAGTATTGCTCATGCAGCCCCTGCCTGACAGACAGCCACCTCCAGACCCAGGCCAGGGACCCACACTCCAGCCAGTAGAAAGCCAGGGAGAGAACACTCCCACCAGATCCATGCCATGCTGTTGGGACACAATAAGAGAGAAGAAGAATTTTGTTGGACTGTTAAGAAATTGGTACCCACAGCAAAACTGGTCCAAACAGATGCTGGTTCAGTGAGAACCGTAAGCTCACCCGTGTGTGAGGCTGGGTGAAGCTGTAGGCTGCTGGGACCCGTGGCTGTGCTCTTCCCTGTGACCATCCTTCTACAACAAATGCCAGAAAAGACAGAAGAAAGCAATGGCTGTCCCTGGGAGGAAAGGACCCAACACACAAGTGCTGAAAACCACTTTCACATGAGTCACCCAAAGAACGAGCCCTTCCAAAGGTGTTCTTCTACTAACTCATATTTGGATTATTTTGAGCTGAAGATAATGGAGGATCCACAGATGCCTAAAGAGTTCTCTGTCCTCTCATTTTCTGCCTGAAATCAGATCATAAATGTCTCTTCGTGAAGGTGGCATAAAATACCTCAAGAAGGTATCTCCCCCACTCCCACCAGTAAGAGAGCAGCTCTTATCACCAGAGTCAGCACCAAGATGAGTCTACATAAACTAGCCCTTCTGCAATAGCCTTGTCTTCCATCACCTTCCCCAAATTCTCCCCAGTCACTTCCCGGTGCCTTATCCTCCCTCAAGGTCAAACCCTCTTCTTTCTTAAAGTTAACAGCCCCAGGCCGGGTGCAGTGGCTCACGCCTGTAATCCCAGCACTTTGGGAGGCCGAGGCGGGTGGATCGCGAGGTCAAGAGATCGGGACCATCCTGGTCAACATGGTGAAACCCCGTCTCTACTAAAAATACAAAAAATCAGCTGGGCATGGTGGCGCGTGCCTGTAATCCTAGCTACTCGGGAGGCTGAGGCAGGAGAATTGCCTGAACCCAGGAGGCGGAGGTTGCAGTGAGCCGAGATCGCGCCATTGCACTCCAGCCTGGGTAACAAGAGCGAAACTCCGTCTCAGAAAAAAAAAAAAAAATGTTAGCCCCTGAGTCTCACTGCTTCTTTGAATTCCACTTGTTTTCTGTGAATTCCTGTGTACATAAACACTAATAAAAAACGTATACTTTTTCTCTTCTTCTTACTTTTTTTTGAGTGTAATTTGTGGGTCCCCGTTAACTGAACCTAAGATGGTAGAGGAAACATGTTTCCTCCCCACCAATATATCTCTCACTTAATCTTTAACCTATGAATAGGTACCAAGATTATCAATGTTTCACTGCTGATGAAACTGAGGCACAGATAATGTAAAAATCCTGTCCGAGGTCTCACACAGCTAGTAACCGTATTAAATAAAAGATGATTAGCACATTTAGTCAAGTCAAGTTAAATTAGGATTTTTCCTAGTGTTCTGGGAAGATTTTGAAAATAAAGCCATGGCCTTGTTCTTCAAGTATTTATTTAATTGGCAACACTCATTACCATCACAAAATTGCACACATCAGTGTCCAGAAGCGTAACTCGGATTCTGTCTTACGGTTAACCAAAACTGATCAAACGGTTTTCTAAAATCATTATTGTAGCCATGAAAAGACAAAAGCAATGCCTCTTGTCAAAGCAGAATAGCCACAGAAAGCAAGAGCTTACCTCAGAATCAATCAGTAACTCCTGAAAAACATCCATCCAGGAAAAAAAAAAAAAAAAAAAGGCATGGCTTTTGGGAAGAAGACACGAATTTGAGACCTGGCATGAGGAAGTGTGGAGAGGGAAATGGGTCTAAAATACTATTACATTATAAATTTAACACTGGCCAAGTGCCATGTGGAAAGACAGATGAAGGACTATGAAGTAATTCAAACTGATTTGCTCAGACGGTGAAGACTGAATGTGTTTGTAAAAGCTTGATACATGGACAGTTAAATATGTTGATCACTGCATTTTTGTAATGGCTGATCGTTGATGTATCTTAAAACTTGTTTAAGGCATTACGGTATTTTTCTGCAACAATTAATATGAGGATTTGTGCTACAAGAGTTAAAATATATGCTATTATTTGTTTGGTTTTTGTTTGTTTTGAGGCTGAGTCTTGCTCTTGTCACCCAGACTGGAGTGCAGTGGTGCCATCTCGGCTCCTGCTGCCTCAGCCTCCCATGTTCAAGCAACTTAACCTCAGGATCCTGGGAGAGTAGCTGGAACTACAGGCACGCGCCACCACGCCCAGCTAATTTTTGACGGGGTGGGGTAGGGGTGCCGTCCGCGGCCTCCCGCGCCGCGCAGTTAGTCAGCACGGACAGCAGGGGGCGCGCTGCCCTTAGCAGCGCCCAGCGACCGCCTGCGCCGCGTGGCGCGGGTACCGGGTCTGGGCGGCGCGGAGCCGTGGATTGCGGAGACAACCCCCAGCGATGGCTTGTCCCAGCGAGGCTGCTTCGGCCAGGGCCCGGGGAGGCTGTTCCCGTTGTGCAGCCCAGAACTCCCTGAGAGTGAGGAGAAAGCCCCGGCTTCCAGGGGGGTCCGCTTGGTCCTGGGAACGCGGCCGTCACCCCCGTCAGTGACTGGGTCGGAGAGCGCGGGTCATCAGAGCGCAGTGGGGGCGCCCTGGGGGAGGTGCTAGCGGCGCTTGGGGACTGCCCGGGGCACCGCGTCGTCCCCGACAGCGGCGCCGATCCACGGGACCCCAGCCCCTCTATCCAGCCCCAGCCCTGCCTGATTCCGGCCGCGGGGACTCAGGATGGGCGGCTTGGGGGCGGCCCGGGGCCTTGGAGACGTGAACGAGGTGACAGGGACGCTGGGGCCACCTGCCTCTCGCACCGCGGCAACCAAGTGCCCTCGTGATTTGAAGAAGGGGGAGACAGAATCGGAGACCAAAGCATCTGAAGGCCGCGCTGGTGGATCGAAGCCACAGGGAGGAGACGACGAGGCGGCACTCCTGTCTGAAAGAGCCTTCCTTCTACACCTGCGAGGACGCGCCTTGCAGCGGTCCACGGGGAAGCTGCAGGACAGGACCCAGTCCCCCGGATTCCTCTTCTTCAGGGGCCCTTACAGCGTCCACACAGCAGGCAGCTGGGGAGGGAGGAGCCAACTCATACCGCCACGTGTGGAGGCCGCCCAGTCCGGAAGACTCATTCCACGCAGGAACCAGTCTCTCCAAGAGTCACCATACCCAAGGAAGCCCATAGCATAGCTCCCTTCCATTACTTAGTGATGATTCCTCCCAAATCAGCTTCCCTTGCCAGCCAGGAGCTGTTTTCACCATAGGCACTTATTGCCTAGTAGGCGGCTGGCACATTCCACCTTCCCCTTCTGCCAGGAAAACAGGTAGGAGGCCAACTGCATTCAGTTCAAATAATGCAAAAAGGGAAACATTGTTAAACTTTTGCACATGAATATTGCTTTTATTAAAATCTAGAGTTTTTTTTTTTTTTTTTTTTTGAGATGGAGTTTAGCTCTTGTGGCCCAGACTGGAGTGCAGTGGGGTGATCTTGGCTCACTGCAACTTCCACCTCCCCGGTCAAGCAATTCTCCTGCCTCAGCCTCCCAAGTAGCTGGGATTACAGGTATGTGCTACCACGTCAGGCTGGTCTCGAACTCCTGACCTCAGGTGATCCACCCACCTCAGCCTCCCAAAGTGCTAAAATTACAGGCCTGAGCCACCGTGCCTGGCCTAAAATCTGGAGATATCAAACCTAATTGTATCTATATTCTCTTCTTTTACAAACTGGAAAAAAAAACAGTTACTCTACAGAACATGAAAACAGAGACATATCTCAGTGGCAATACATGTTAAGGGCTTTAATTCAATTCCTGTTGTTGAAACCCAAAAACAAACAAAAACAGAAAACCTTCGTGAAAGCTGCTGCTAACAAAATGGAGCCGCTTATATCAAACTCCAGCAAAATGGAGTGGGGGGAAGGCCATGAAGAAGCCCTCACACCCACATGCCTGAAACAGGACTTATCCCAACACGTTCCTGCAGGTAGCCAGCATCAGGATTTATTGTAAGGACTTCTCAAGGCCGCGGTATTCCAGATCCACCACTAGCATGCAACACTGACCTGGCAACAGCTGCCTCCACCGACACACAGAGCCAGCTCCTGCAGTGAGCTCTGTCATGTAGGACGCTTGTTTCAAAGCAGCTCATGTGCACATCTATTTGTCTTTAAAAGATTCTTCTTTGGCTGGGTGCGGTGGCTCATGCCTGTAATCCCAGCATTTTGGGAGGCCAAGGTGAGTAGATAGCTTGAGGTCAGGGGTTTGAAACCAGCCTGATCAACTTGGCAAAACCCATCTTCACTAAAAATACAAAAATTAGTCAGGCAGGAGAATCACTTGAACCCAGGAGGCGGAGGCCACAGTGAGCCGAGAGCACACCAACTGCACTCCAGCTTGGGTGACAGAGCAAGACTCCGTCTCAAAAAAAGAAAAATACTCCTCTTTGCCATGACATCCCTGGATATGCCCTGATCCATCATCATAGCACACACATCCCGAAGTGCAATCCCTTGCCTAGTCCAAAGCGAGCCCATTTATTCTGGAGATCCTTGTCTGAGCTTTTTAGGCTAATGCCTGTACACTTGCTACATGTGGTAACTCACAGTTACTAATACCTCAGAAAAACTCCTCTCTAAGCCAAGGAGGCTAGCAGACCTGGCCCTCCATGCCCAGGCAGGCTTGCCACTTGGGAGGGGCTGGGAGCTACCACCCTGTCAAAGGCAGAGGTCTTGGGACCACGTGGTGGCATTCCAGACCTATAGGTGGGGAACGAATAATTTCATAGCATGGAAACTTCCAGTGGGCAGCAGTAGCAGGCCATTCTGACCCTTTCTGAGACGGCTTTTGGGGAACGTGGTCCAGGTGGTGAATGTTACACACCCAGCCAATGCAGGTCTGAGGACAGACCGTTCTTGGGTGGGGCAGGAGATGGAGGATTGCCAGCCGTCTGGACCTAGGCAGGGGATATGAGGTGGCACACCATCCAACCTGAGCAACTCATGTCCCTGCACACTGGCTCCTTCCCCCAAGGTTGGCAGAGGATTCCCTGTCCAATGCCATAACTTTTCTAGTGTTGGATGTACCAGACATGCCTACAATCTACCGCAAGACTAGTGGCTGGTGGGACCTGGAGGTCAGAAGGTTGGGCCACATGATTCCTAAGGGACACCCCCTTCTGATATTCCATTATTCAGTCCGAGAAGCCCACAGGGAACTGCCAAAAACCTTCAAATTACTTTCTGCATAGATGTATCAGATCATTCTACTGAAGGGCAACCCTGTGGCATGACTGACAACCATGACATTCTCACCGAATCAAGCTACACCTGCCACCTGAGGGCTTCCTCTCCTGTCACTTGATGATGGTTAGAAGCAGCTCTCCCGTAGAAGGACTGACAGACACAGTATCACAAGTACCCTCCCTGTGTCCAGCACAAAGTTTAGACTGCTCCGCCTGGTGCCCAAGGCCTTGAGTTGGCCCATGGGTTTTTTGATTTTTGGTGGTTTTTTTTTTTTTTGAGACAGAGTTTTGCTCTTGTTGCCCATGCTGGAGTGCAGTGTCACGATCTCAGCTCACCACAACCTCTGCCTCCCGGGTTCAAGTGATTCTCTTGCCTCAACCTCCCAAGTAGCTGAGATCACAGGCGTGTGCTACCACATTCGGCTAATTTTGTATTTTTAGTAGAGACAGAGTTTCTCCATGTTGGTCAGGCTGGTCTCGAACTCCCGACCTCAGGTAATCCACCCACCTCAGCCTCCTGAGATTATAGGCATGAGCCACCTTGCCCAGCAGCCCATGTGTTTAAGCGTCACCTCCCCGAACCTCCAAGCAACAAGATGCCTCCTGCAGCCATGCAGAACCAAATATGTTCACCCCACTGCAGCCCTAGCCATTTCTCTCTGCCTCCATCTGAACATCCTGCTCCAGATCCTTTTCCCCTCTACACTCACATCTCCAGCTGGCCTGTTCGGTGCTGTCACGTGGGCGCTGCCAGCCTGCAGAGTCCAGGGGGTTCCTGGCTGGCAGGGCTCCTGTTTACCCATGTGTCTGCTAAGATGGAACATGTGACACGTGACTAGTCACAAACTGAAATCTCTGCTCCAGGAGGCCCTCGTGAGATGCCACACTCTAGGAAGCTGTGTGGCTACTTCTTGCTTAGGAACTTGGGTGCTGGCGTCACCCCTTAGGATCTTCCCGTTCCCAGAGGCCAGCAGCATTGTTCCCCTCTTCCTCCAACTTCAGGTTCAGATTTAGGCCTCTGTCCAGCCTGGCTTAGTGACGGTGGCCCTGCCCCACAGGCTCCACACTCCTGGCTTTGAAGCTGGAGTTCCAGATCTTTGCAATAGTCCCTTCCTTTCATCCTCTAGGTCTTCATCTTTCATCTGTGTCACCTGTCTCACACTCACTGCTTTTTGTTTTTTTTTTTTTTTTTTTTTCTCGAGACAGGGTCTCACTCTATCACCCAGGCTGGAGGGCAGTGGTGCAATATTGGTTCACAGCAACCCCCGCCTCCTGGGTTCAAGCGATTCTCCCACCTAAGCCACCTAAGTAGCTGGGATTACAGGCGCACACCACGATGCCTGGCTATTTTATTTCTTTTTGAGACAGTCTCCTTCTGTCACCCAGGATGGAGTACAGTGGTCTGATCTCAGCTGACTGCAACCTTCGCCTCCTGGGTTCAAGTGATTCTTGGGCCTCAAGCCTTCCAACTAGCTGGAATTAGAGGCACGTGCCATCATACCCAGCTGATTTTTATATTTTTAGTAGAGATAGGGTTTCATCATGTCATCCAGGCTGGTCTCAAACTCCTGGCCTCAAGTGATCTACCTGCCTCAGCCTCCCAAAGTGCTGGGATAATAGGCGTGGGCCACTGCAACTGGCCAAGGCTTCTTCAACTCTTAAACTTCAGAAAAGATACCTGGCCAACCAGTTAATATCCTCATTAGAATTATTCTTACATACGATTCTGCCTCCTAAAGAGAAACAAATAAGGCCCAGTTTCTCCTCTTTAAACTGATCAGATTGGTCAGTCATCGTGATTCAATCTCAGCACTTTGGAAGGCTGAGGTGAGAGAATCACTTGAGCCCAGGTGTTTGAGACCATCCTGGGCAACACAGTGAGACCACATCTCTACCGAGAAATTTTTAGAAATTAGCCTGGCATGGTGGTGAGTGCCTGTGGTCCCAACTCAGGAGACTGAGGCAGGAGGATCACTTAAGTCCTGAGGTCAAGGGTACAGTGAGCTGTGATCACACCACTGCACTCCAGGCTGGGAGACAGAGCAAGACACCAACTCAAACAAAAACAAAAAAACCTGATCACAGAAACAATAGCTTTCAGAGATTAGTTTACTTTTGTCTGTCCTGTGTCTTGGGTTCTGAACATCACATCTTAATTACTGGGGTCGCCTTCAGGATGCTCATCAGAGGCAGGAGTCGGCACACAGTAGGCTTTGGGTTTCATTCGCAGAGCTTCTTCATTTGAGAGCATAGATCCACAGCAGTGGATGAGAGCCACAGAGTTGTTTGGGAAGCAGATGACACACTTATAGAGGAAACAGATACACAGAGGGCCGTTATTTTGATTTATTGCATTCTGAAGTACCCCGCGGGGAAGGGCCTGAGAACAGTCTGCTTTATCAGCAGCTCTAAAGCCTTATTACCTGAGATTTATATTCTGAGGGGGAAAAATCAAGATTGGATTATCAATACATATTTCACAGGAGATTTGCGTTTCGGCCCTGACAGAAGAACGCGTACTAACCTGAAAAAGGCTACATGAGATTAAAGAAAGAAACAGCTTAACACCAAAAATCCCGGTGAGAGAGACATGGATTTAAAAGGCCAGCCACTCACTGTAGCATGGCAGCTCCCTCTGGGGTAGCGAGGAACAGAGCATGAGCCACTGGCATGGAGCGTGGGCCACCAGGGCCACCTCCCCAGGAGCCCACAGTAGCCTAGGGAGGCCTTGGGAGCAGCTTTGCCTCAGCTGCGGTCACTTCTCATCGTCCCGCCCATAGTTAATCGTCTGTAAGGCCTGAGCTATGAGCATCGCCATCTCCCGGGTGCCAGCAGCAACCACTCTGCAAGCCATGAGGTCGAGGGGTCCACCTGGGGACAGAGAGGGAAAGAGCCAGGCACCCAAGTTACCAGAGAGGGCTGAACAATGTTGTATAACAACTTACCCACATGCACACAGCACAGGAAACGGCACATGGAACTATGCCCAAGCCCCAACTCAGGTGGTCTAGGAGTGAATCTGACAAAGAATAGAGGGATGGAGCCTCTCCCGCCCCACCCCAGTGTGAAGGCAGTCAAGGGCTGCACAGTACAGAGTACAGCTCTGAAGCTGCCACTGCCTTAGAGGTGGAGAACCTAAAGTCCTAAGAAATGCAAGTGATGGGCTAGACCCGAACAGGGGAGCTACCCTTCTCAAGCTTGACCATGCAGAGGGGTCAGCCAGGGCTCGTGAAACAAAGGCTCTGCCTGCCCACAGGTTCCTGGGGGTGCACCACTGCTGTGGGGCCCACACTCTAAGCACCTGGGGCAAGACAGTAAAGCCCTGCATCTTCCTGGGGGATGAGAAACAGGTCTAACTACATGGATGGAGACCCTCTTTCACATACATGAGCCTTCAGGTGTTCTAGTGGTAAAATCCAAAGTGATGGGACCTTTAAAATGTGGAATGGGGCTGGGTGCAGTGGCTCATGCCTGTAATCCCAGTACTGTGGGAGGCTAAGGTGCACGAATCATGAAGTCAGGAGTTCGAGACCAGTCTGGCTGACATGGTGAAATTCCTTCTCTACTAAAAATACAAAAAATTGGCCGGGCGCGGTGGCTCAAGCCTGTAATCCCAGCACTTTGGGAGGCCGAGGCGGGTGGATCACGAGGCCAAGAGATCCAGACCATCCTGGTCAACATGGTGAAACCCCGTCTCTACTAAAAATACAAAAAATTAGCTGGGCATGGTGGTGCATGCCTGTAATCCCAGCTACTCAGGAGGCTGAGGCAGGAGAATTGCCTGAACCCAGGAGGCGGAGGTTGCGGTGAGCCGAGATCGCGCCATTGCACTCCAGCCTGGGTAACATGAGTGAAACTCCGTCTCAAAAACATACATACATACATACATATATACATAGATACGTACATACACGTGGAATGGACCTGCCTAGTCCTGCTGCTGATGGCTGATACCTCTTCATTTTTATACCCTACTGATAGCTCAGTCAAGCCCTCTGAAAGGACAAACAGGAAACACGTAGAAATCAAATTACAAAAGATCTGCCGTCCATGCCCAATAGATAAAAGTGAGCCACAGTGTTTCTGCAAAAAGCTGGGAGAGAATGGGATCTGATGGATTCACCTGGCTTATCTGCCTGAAACTACGTGGATATAGCAGGCAGCACAGAGTTAGGGGCTCACTTACGCTCCCAGGAGCTCAGTCACGGGGCCTCAAGTGACCCTGAAGCAGAAGGAACAGTCATCTGCCAGAATCATTCTGCAAACTCTACTGGACACTCATGCCCTGTGCTGATACTGACCCAACACCAAGCTATGGGGCCTTGCGGAAGAAGCTAACCTCAGAAATTTGGGGACCGTGATACCTGCTCTGCCCACCTCACTGGATTCTTGTGGGAGCCCTTAGAAAACTGTCACTGGCTGAAATTCCATGGCTCAGGCTTGTAACCCCAACACTTTGGGAAGCCGAGTCAGGTGGATCACCTGAGGTCAGGAGTTCAAGACCAGCCTGGCCAACATGGTGAAACCCCATCTCTACTAAAAATACAAAATTTAGCCGGGCATGGTGGCACGTGCCTGTAATCCCAGCTACTCGGGAGGCTGAGGCAGGAGAATCACTTGAACCCGGGAGGTGGAGGTTGCAGCGAGCTGATATCGTGCCACTGCACTCCAGCCTGGGTGACTGACAGAGTGAGACTGTCTCAAAAAAAAAAAAAAAAGAAAGCTGTCAGTGGCGTGTAAATGGGAAGTGGCAGTGCTGCTGCCATCTGGTCAAGATATCCTGATTCAATGGTGGAAAAGGATGGCAGGAAGGAGGTCAGCCTGGTGCAGGCCTCCACTATCATGGCACCCTCGCATGCTCTCAACAACAGAAACTGTGGCCAAGCATGGTGGCTCATGCCTGTATTCCCAGCAGTTTGGGAGGTCGAGGCAGGTGGATCATGAGGTCAGGAGTTTGAGACCAGCCTGGCCAACATGGTGAACCCTCATCTTTACCAAAAATACAAAAATTAGCCAGGTGTGGTGGTGCGTACCTGTAATCCTAGCTACTTAGGAGGCTGAGACAGAACTGCTTGAACCAGGGAGGCAGACAGTTTCAGTGAGCTGAGATCAGACCACTGCACTCTAGCCTGGTTGAGAGCAAGACTCTGTCTCAAAAAAAAAACAAAAACAAACAAAAAAAAAACCCGAAAAACCCCAAGGTGGGAAATTTAGTAAGTGGGGACCTCAGGAAGTGCCCCACCCACGGTGTCTCTCTGTCTAGTTTCTGCTGCTGCATCCCGAGGACAGGATAGCTCACCCGAAGTGTCTATCACGATGCCACCTGCTTCTCTGATGATGACTGTGGCAGCCGCCAGGTCCCAGCAGTGCAGGCCAAACTGGTAATAGGCATCCGCAGCCCCTGAGGCCAGGTGGCAGAGGGCCAATGTGGAGCTTCCGATCACTCGGACCCTGGGGAGAGGGAGGGGAGGACAGATGCAGGTGGGAGTAGAGCTTTTGCTGTGGTTTGCAAGCTGACTTTAGTCATGTACCCCGGCTGAGCATGTCCCCTAGTGAAAAATGAGGCATAGCTCTGCCACCAAAGCTCTGGAGGCAGAATGTAGGGCCTGGAGCCGCCCACCAACAGGAGGACACAGCCAGACACAAATGTTCTGTGCCGTGACAGCTCCCAGCCAACCTGGCTACTGAGCACCTGAGATGCAGCAACCAGAGAACTGAATCCTTCCTCTACTGAACATGCCATTAAGTGTCAGTGGCCTCACAGGGCTAGGGGTCACAGCACAGCCCTACTGGGAAGGCGAGTGACAAAGAGGATTCATTGGGCTTCGATAAACCTGTCTGATGCCAAGTCCACTTGGGAAGGACTTTAAGTACTTGCACCATTTGCTGGCTGAGCTGCATGAGGTCAGTTCCACGGATTCTGATCAGAAGGGACACAGGTGCCCACCCATGACCAGAGGCCTGGCTATTTAGGAGCATCTACTTCGGGCAGGTGCCTCACGGGGCTTGCCTGAGCCTGGTGTTCATGTGCCCCTCCTACTTCTTCCATACCAGGCTTCCTCCTCAAATCCCGAAGGAGTTTTAGCAAGCCCACATTCCGTTCTTCCTCCTCTGGCCGCAGGGTGTTCCCTGAACTGAACATCGTACCCATGTGCCTTGGCGTGCAGCAGCTGCTCCATGTTACTCAGGAACAGCTTCAGGGTCGCAGGGTCACGCCTGGGGCCAATTTCTGTCAGAACCAAGGCCTTTGAGAGATCTGTAAAAAAAATAAATTTCCTATCACCAGAAAAATCAAGTCTTGGTTCTAACTAAGGAGTGCAGACTTCAAATGTGCCTTTCTTTCTCATAGTAAGGATCATCTTTTGAGCGGTTCATGCTGAATGCTTTTCTGATAGCTATGTTGAAAAGTAAGGATGGGCCCAGCGCAGTAGATCATGCCTGTAATCCTAGCACTTTGGGGGGCTAAGGAAGGAGGATCACCTGAGGCCGTGAGTTTCAGACCAGCCTGGGCAAGATGGTGAGACACCATCTCTACCAAAAAAATTAAAAATAGCTAGGCATGGTGGCACTCGCCTGTAGTTGCAGCTAATGAGGAGGCTGAGGTGGGAGGATTGCTTGTGCCCAGTAGTTCTAGGCTGCTGTGAGTCATGATTGCACCACTGCATTCCAACCTGGCAGGGATGGAGCATGGCCCTGTTTCTTAAAAAAAAAAAAAAAAAAAAAAAGAACAAAAAAAATCACCATCATTCAATCAAAAAGAAGAACAAAATGACTCTAAACTGGGAATACTCAATGCTCAGAGGGGGAAAATACCTCATCAATCATCTAGCTGCTGCGATCACTAAGATGGAAATATCATTTTCTTGGAGAAAACAACTTTTAAATAATGCCGCTTTGGAAAGGGAGGCTGCAGGAATGAGCTCTCTGGAATTCATGGCCTGCCATTTATGTAACAGTGGGCGAGGCTGCCAGGGCTGGCAAGCCTGACTCAGGGTGGGACGTGACTGGGATTCTGCTCCTGTCCCTGACTCACTGCTGGGGATCCGAGCAGTTTGTGCTGGCTGTGCCACACACCCAAACACAGCAAAACCCCGGTCATGTCCTATCAGGCCTCAATGCTCGGGCAGGACATAGCCAAACCAGGTGTGCTCAAGGACAAAAAAAAGTCACTCAGCAAGTCGGGAGTAAACAGCTTCTATCACATTACTTCACTAATGGGCCCAGTTCTGTGTCACCACTTCCAAATCCTCCTCTCACCCAGGAAGTCTCTCAGCCAGAATCCAAGTCCAAGTGCCCCTTTTCTTCTATGGAGCTCTCATTCTACACCTTAAAAATACTTCCTGCAAAACACCTGGCTCCACACCAAACCAACCCGCCCTCAGGAGGTCCAGATCGATCATTGCTAGCCACGCCCAGCACTGAAGCTGAGCTATGACGCACTCCTGGCCTGGGACTGGGCAACAGGCCCTCCACAGATGCCACCCGAGCCCTACAGCTGCCACCTACAGCTCGGCGGCTGCTCCAGGTGCTCTTTAATCCAAGCAGGATCTGCAGACAGCCTCCAGCTAACCCCTCCATCCCTTACCCTCCAAATCCCACCCTCACCTGGCCACAAACAGAGATGGTGTTTTTTCCAGGGGGTAAAAAAAGAAAAGCTTCTATTGAAGAAAAAGACATCAGCAGGCCAAGGCTGAGTGGGCACTCAATAAACAGTTACTGAATGAATGAGTGTGTTCCTTCAAATGCCAGCACTCAAGAAGGTAGGATTAGAGTCTTTGTTTTGGTTTGGTTCATTAAATTACTAAGATTTTAGTTTATGGGAGAAATGTTTGGGTCAGTAGAATTTTGTTGGCTAATCTAAGAATCTAAATAGTATATACAATACTGATTTTGGGCAAAGTAATACTGAATTACAAATATTTTAGTTAAAAATGCTCTTTTGGGCCAGCCAAACAAAAGGTGGCTCACATCTATAATCACAGCACTTTGGAAGGCTGAGGTGGGCGGATTACCTGAAGTCAAGAGTTCAAGACCAGACTGACCAACATAGAGAAACCCCATCTCTACTAAAAATACAAAACTAGCCGGCATAGTGGCGCACACCTGTAATCCTAGCTACTCAAGAAGCTGTGGCAGGAGAATCACTTGAACCTGGGAGACAGAGGATGCAGTGAGCCAGGATCACACCACTGCACTCCAGCCTGGATGACAGAGGGAAACTGTGTCTCAAAACAACAATAATGAGACACCTCTACACATCTATTAGAATGGACAAACAACGCTAACTACAACAAGCACTGCCAAGGATGCAGACCAACAGGAACTCTCATCCATGGCTGGTGGAAATGCAAAACTTCAGAGGATAACTTGGCAGTTTCTTACAAATCTAAACATACTCTTAGGTACAGCACAGCAATCGTGCTCCTTATTCACCCAAGGAGTGGAAAACTTATGTTTTTCACATAAAAACTTTCACACCAGTGTTGAGAGCAGGTTTATTCGTAACTGCCAACACTTAGAAGCAAGCAGGGTGTCCTTTAGCAGGGAGAGAGGGAAGAGGGAGGAAGAGGGCAAGGAGGGGGATAAGAGGAAGGGAGGAAAATGAAAGGGAAGGAGAAAAGGAAAAAATGGGATGGCTTGCATGTTACTTTAGACAGGAAATCAAGGAAGAATGAATTGTCCCAGAGGAGGCCATAGGGGACAAGAAAGTGCAGTGGCAATGATACCCTGTCCAATCCTGCCCTATTTCTAATTTACTCATCTAACTTCAAATCTTACACATGTGCATACACCTACGCAAACACAGTGCTTTTTTCTTTTCTTTTTTTTTTTTTTAAGACAGAGTCTCACTCCATCACCCAGGCTGGAGTGCAATGGCGCCATCTTAGCTCATTGCAACCTCTGTCTCCCGGGTTCAAGCAATTCTCCTCTCTCAGCCTCCCAAGTAGCTAGGATTACAGGCGCCCACCACCACGCCTGGCTAACTTTTGTATTTTTAGTAGACACAGGGTTTCACCATACTGGGAAGGCTGGCCTCAAACACCTGACCTCAGATGATCAACCCACCTTGCACAGTGCTTCTTAAAAAGTTTTATAGGTTATTCTGTTGCTTGCTCTTTCAATATAAAAACATCTCATACATCTTCTGCCATCAGTCCCTCACTCTTAGCAGCTGCACTCTATTCCATCCAGTGCAACAACTGCAATTGATGTCAACGTTCCCCTGAAGACGAACATTTTCCATTTTTACTATAAACAATGCGGTCAGAAATATCTTTTCTATAGAGGTATATATAGTCATACTGATTTTTTTTCAAGAGAGATTAACACAGTGGGATTTCTGAGTCAAAGGGTGTCTATATTTTAGGTTTTGATATAATTTTCCAAATTACCCTCTGGAGAAGCTGAATCAATTGCACATACGCCCCCCTCAACCCCACTGGGCTCTGAGGGATCCTGTGCTATTTCCAAGTCCCTAACAGGCAGGCTCACTCTGGAGATACACTCTACGAGTGATTTTCTCTGAGCAGTAAAGGCAGTGAAATCCTAACACACAGGGCATTTCCTGGCACCAGTGTTAATGACCCTGGGAAGAGATGAAGGAAGACACTGAAGATTTCCCCCCTGGAACTAAGAGCTGAACAGCCAATTTCCACTGGGAGATAAGCACCTACTCTTAAAGGCCTCACCCAGTCTCCCCACACCTGAGGGCAGAGATGAGCACAGGGTGGGCGAGCAGAGGAAAGTCCCCTGGTGCCAGCCTAGACAGGCAGGCACTCCCCATGCCAGGGCTGGTGCAGGAAGGGTAGGGATCTTTCAACAAAGTGCCTTGGGGTATTTCACAAAGGGAAGTTAATTCGTGTGTAGGAAACAGAAATTTTTCACTTGTTCACACGGTCACTAGGCCCACAGTCTTCCCGACAGGCCTGTGTGAGCACTTCCCAACCTCCTGTGCAACAGATGAGGAACCCAAGCTTGGAGAAGTGACATGAGCTGCTCAGGCCACGGAGCTCTTACATGGTGGGGCCAGACTTGTCTGCTGATTTTGTGAAGGCAGGAGTTTATTCCATACTTTCCCAGTTTGTGAAAAGCTTGCTCTGAATCTAGCACCTTCCTCTTCTGGCCTCCCTGCATTAATTCCTTCTCATTGTTGCCAACATACGTTTTCCCAAATGAAATCAAGAGCAGAGTATAAGCTGGGTGTAGTGGCTCAAGCCTCTAATCCCAGCACTTTAGGAGGCCAAAGCAGGCGGTTCATTTAAGGCCAGGAGTACAAGACCAGCCTGGACAACATAGGGAAACCCCATCACTACTAAAAATACACACATACACACACACAATTAGCCAGGTGTGGTGGCACACATTTGTAATCCAAGCTACCGGAGAGGCTAAAGCACAATTGCTTGAACCCGGAAGGCGGAGGTTGCAGTGAGCCAAGATCATGCCACTGCACTCCATCCTGGGCAACTGAGCCTGAATGTCGGAAAAAAAAAAAAAAAGAACAGTATAAAGAGAACAGAATGTAAAGGAGGTCTGAATGTTGTCCTCTAAAGGCAAAATGCTTTCTGCCATTTTATTTTGCCCCAGATAAGGGGAAAAAAACTTATGACAACCCCTACTTAATTCTGTCTTATATTATGATTATTTCTGACTAGTTACGCACAATTACTATGATTTTTGTATTGCATTACCCTTTGTCCTATATTTACTATATTTTAGGTATTAAACGCTAATATATATCTTTTTAATTTCAAATATTCTGTGATTTCATGTGTGGCAGGGAACAGGGAGTTACTGCTTAATAGAGTTCTTTTTGGCAGCAAACATTTGGGAAATATATAGTGCTGATGATTATATAACATTGTGACTATAATTAATGTCATTGAATTAGGTATGCTTAAGAATAATTGGAATGGAAAATTTTATTTACATACATTTTACTACAATAAAACTAGTAGATTTTGAAATAGCGCATCTCTGTATATTCTTTCAATAAACAGATTTTAGAATGAAAACGAATAGTTGGTGACTTCCGACCGTTTGGAAACCCTTGCTCTGGTTGGGCAATGCTAAATTAAAATACCAGGGTGTCAAAGAATATGCTGTCTTAAAAGAAACTTTACAACTCAAATGATGAGAGAAGTAATTTGTGAACACTGCAATACATACTCATGAGCTGGGCATGGTGGCTCATGCCTGTAATCCCAGCAATCTGGGAGGCTGAGGTAGGCCGATCACTTTGAGGTCAGGACTTCAAGACCAGCCTGGTCAACATGGCGAAACCATGTCTCCACCAAAAATACAAAAATTCACCAGGCATGGTGGCATGTGCCTATAGTTCCAGCTACTCGGGAGGCTAAGTCTGGATAATCACTTGAGCCCAGGAAGTAGAGGCTGCAGTGAGCTGAGATCAGCCACTGCACTCCAGTCTGGGTGACAGAGCGAGACTCCGTCTCAAAACAAAACAAAAAAAGAAAAAATAAATATGTACTCGGAGCAAGAGGCAGCTGTGCTTTAACGCCTAGAAAACATACCTGTGGGCACAAGCTGGTTTTGTTGGATATATAACTTCTGTGACCACATTTTCATCAGTGTGTTGTTTTGGAGGTTTTTTTGAGACAGAGTCTGGCTCTTTTTTTCCTAGGAGTAGCTGTTAATGGGCCATTCGTCTGAAAGAATCAGGACATGTCTATAGATATGTGCACTGGTATCTGTGTCTATAGATACATGCACCTGAACACACTAGCTCACACCTATAATCCCAGCACTTTGGGAGGCTGAGAAAGGAGGTTCATTTGAGATCAGAAGTTTGAGACCAGCCTGGGCCACATAGCAAGACCCCTATCTGTACAAAAAATTTAAAAATTAGCTGGGTGTGGTGGTGCATGCCTGTAGTTCCAGCTACTTCAAGGGCTGAGGTGGGAGGATTGCTTCAGCCCAGGAGTTCAAGGTAACAGGAGCTATGATTTGTGTCACTGCACTCTAGCCTGGGCAACAGAGCCAGAATTTGTCTCAAAAAAACCTCCTGGCCTCCCATAGTGCTGGGATTACAGGTGTGAGCCACTGTGCTCAGCCTACCAGTGCATGAATCTATAGACATGTCCTGATTCTTTCAGACTTACAGACCATAAAGAGCTACTCCTCAGAAAATAAAATTTAAAAACATAAGTACTAGACAGAATAATACTGCCAGGGGCTCGGGAGAAGGGCGTGGGAGAAGCTGCTTCCTGGCTGCGGTGTTCACTGTGGATGATGGATACGTTCTGGAACGCAATGGAGGCGCACAGCACTGGGAAGGTGCTGAATGCCACTGACTTGTTCGCTCTACAATGGCTTAATTTTAGGTTGGTTTTGATCTCAATAAGTTATTTTATTTAAACCCAAGTAATTTTAATGGAAAAAGTACTGTTTAGAATCCTGAAAAAGACAGAATTGGAATTCTGTGTAATGGCCCATAGTTTTTAAATCTCTCCAAATTCCCTGATAAAACAGAGCAACTTGGAGAACAAAAAATGCAACCATAGACATTGTCTACCAAAAAAAACCATATCTGCGAGGTCTATCCACACTCCTAATACAAGCGGACGGGGCAACCCTGCAGCAGTACAGGTGCACAGGGCACCAGAACCTATGTGGGAAGAAGGGGGAAGCACAGGAAGACAGGAGAGCCTCACAAACCACCCCAGCAGCCCCTCGGGCACTGCCTTGGGGGCTGTGCTTGCAGAAGTCCTGGGTCCCTGGTGCGGGTGGGGAAGCTGAGAGGGAGGAGCCGCTGCCTTGTGGTCGCTCCCAACTGACTCCTCAGGGCCTGTCCTCTCAGGACAGGACCCAGCACTGTATAGAAACTCATGGAGTAAATTCCAAGGCCACCAGACAGGAAGAAGAGGGCAGAAGAAGGTAAGGTCCAGATAACCGCAAAGAGGAGGAAAAGAGCCAAAAATCTAAAGACAAGGCCAATTTTTTAATACTTCACAAAAACACTGAAGAGGGAGCTCTAGAACCATGAAACTACAAACGCTGTCTACAGCCAACCCACCACTGCCCTCCAAGCCCCCAAAGCCCAGGAATCCAATGTCAAGTAACAAGTTAACTAAAAAGAATTATGGTTGAATCCTACACACAAGTATCCTAAGAAAAAAAGAGTAAGGGGCAGAGTAACATGTCTAAGTCAATAAAAGAATTTTGCCAAAAAAGATCTGACCACAAAATAGGAGTAATAAAGAGTATCAGGAAACAGTATAATCCAAATCAGAGGTCATGGAGCTTAGGAAAAATTACATAAAGGAAATATTTCGGAAAAGAAGACAAACAAAAAGGTACACAGTGAATAAACACAACAGATTATGCTTTGCAAGAAATTGAGGGTGAAAGGAGGAAACTTTTTTAAATAAGGAAATTGGTGCTAAAGATAAAAAGGAAAAGGCCAGGCGAGGTTGCTCATGTCTGTAATGCCCGCACTTTGGGAGGCCGAGGTAGGCGGGTTATTTGAGGTCAGGATTTCGAGACCAGCCTGACCAACATGGTGAAACCCCATCTCTACTAAAAATGCAAAAAAATTAGCCGGGTGTGGTGGCCCGCACCTGTAATCCCAGCTACTTGGGAGGCTGGGGCAGGAGAATTGCTTGAACCTAGGAAGTGGAGGTTGCAGTGGGCCCAGATCGCACCACTGCACTGCAGCCTGGGCGACAGAGTGAGACTCCATCTCAAAAAAATAAAAATAAATAAGGATACAAGAGGAAATGATACTGAAGGCCCAATATATATTCAAGTCCCAAAAGACAAAAAACAAAGAAACACAATTTGGAAATTAAAAAATACTAACAACTGTAATAAAAAAATACTCTTCTAGGCTGGGCGAAGTGGCTTATGCCTGTAATCCCAGCACTCTGGGAGGCTGAGGCAGGTGGATCACCTGAAGTCAGAAGATTGAGACCATCCTCGCCAACATGGTGTGAAACCCTGTCTCTACTAAAAATACAAAAATTAGGGCCAGGTGCAGTGGCTCGCACCTGTAATCTCAGCACTTTGGGAGCCCAAGGAGGGTGGATCACCTGAGGTTGAGAGTTCAAGACCAACCTGACCAACATAAAGAAACTCCATCTCTACTAAAAATACAAAATTAGCCAGGCGTGGTAGCACATGCCTGTAGTTCCAGCTACTTAGGAGGCTGAGGCAAGAGAATAGCTTGAACCCGGGAGGTGGAGGTTGCAGTGAGCCAAGATCGTTCCATTGCACTCCAGCCTGGACAACAAAAGCGAAACTCCGTCTCAAAAATAAATAAATAAATTAGTCAGGAGTGGTGGCAGATGCCTGTAATTCCAGCTACTGAGGAGGCTGACGCAGGAGAATTGCTTGAACCTGGGAGGTAGAGGTTGCAGTGAGCTGAGACTGTGCCATTGCACTCCAGCCTGGGCGACAAGAGCAAGATCCCATCTCAAAAAAGAAAAGAAAACTCTTCTAAAATTTAAAAAAAAGCCCGTTGTGGCTCACACCTGTAATCCCAGCACTTCGGGAGGTAGAGGCAGGTGGATCACCTGAGGTCAGGAGTTCAAGACCAGCCTGGGAAACATGGTGAAACCCTGACTCCACTAAAAGTACAAAAATTAGCCGGGCATGGTGGTGCATGCCTGTAATCCCAGCTACTTGGGAGGCTGAGGCAGGAAACTGTTTGAACCTGGGAGGTGGAGGTTGCAGTAAACCGAGATCATACCCCTGCACTCCAGCCTGGGCAACAGAGTGAGACTCTGTCTCCGAAAAAAAAAAAAAAAAAAAAAAAAAAAGATTTTGGGAAAAACGATCTACCACTGTAAGCCTGACAACTTTCCGACACTTCAAGAGCTCTCCTGAGGAGTGGTGATATTAATATGACACTTTTAGTATTTTATTAAAAACTACATCAACATCTAGAAGAGCTGAAAGTCTCAGTGAAATCATTTCCCAAACGACCAATGCATAATGGTATAACATCAACAGTGGACAAAAGATCCATTCAAAGTACAAGATGGCCCAGTGGGTTTCAATGTGACTGAGTACCAACAAATCCACTACTACATCATTAGATTTCACATGGCAACTAACTTTAAGAAATTACTACTTGTTGAGTTTTGGTTTGATATCAAATAATAATGCCCTCAATTATCTGAAAAGAGATTTAAAATATTTCTCCTTTTTCCAACTATGTATCTGTGTGAGGTTAGATAGTTTTTAAGATATCAAAAACAGGCTGGGTGTGGCAGCTCACACCTGTAATCCCAGCACTTTCAGACGCTGAGGTGGGAGGATGGCTTGAAGCCAGAAATACTAAACCAGCCTGGGAAATCTTTTAAATTTTAATCTTTTGTAGAGACCCTGTCTCTACAAAGTTATTTTTTAAATTAGCCAGGCATAGTGGTGAGCACCTGTAGTGCTAGCTACTTGGGAGGCTGAGGTGGGAGGATGATTTGGGCCCTGGAGTTGGAGGCTGCAGTGGATCACACCACTGTACTCCAGTGTGGTCAACAGAGCAAGACTATCTCTTTAAAAAAATTTAAAAATAAAGAACATCAAAACAACTTATTACAACAGAGTTGAATACTGAAGCAATATGAGAATCTAGTCTTACTTCAAGCCAGACATAAAGAAATTTGGAAAAAATGTAAAACTATCCCATTGGCCTCACTGAAGTTATTTTTATTTTGGAAAATATGATTATTTCTCATAAACATATATTATTTATATTAAAATGTAATATTTTTCATCCTAAAATGAATTAACAAATATTTTAAAGACCTTTTGGTGGGGCGTGGTGGCGCACGCCTATAGTCCCAGCTACTCGGGAGGCTGAGGCAAGAGAATCGCTTGAACCCAGGAGGTGGAAGTTGCAGTGAGCCAAAATCACGACACTACACTCCAGCCTGGGCAACAATGAGACTCTGTCTCAAAATAAATAAATAAATAATAAATAAATAAATAAATAAATATTTTAAAGGCCTTCAGTAATTTTTTCAGGAGTATGGATGAGTTGGTCCTAAGATCAAAAAGCTTTAAAAATGCTATACTAGAAAATGTACTTCATGCCACCAGAACGACTGGAGAAGTATCAGCATGCAAGACAGTGGTGGAGTTAAATCTGTACCTACCTGTGGAACCAAGACTGAATGACAGCTTTGGGGTGAAAGTGCTTTCCCAGTGAGTATGCAGTGCAGCCATCCAGAGGTAGACAGATGATGGAGAGAGGACACAATCCATAGAACAAGCTTGTCAACTGTTACTGAGAGTAAAGGTTATCTTTTTAAGAGATGGGGTTGAGACCGGGCATGGTGGCTTATGCCTGTAATCCCAGCACTTTGGGAGGCCAAGGCGGGTGCATCACCTAAGGTCAGGAGTTCAAGACCAGCCTGGCCAACATGGTGAAACCCCATTGCTACTAAAAATACAAAAATTAGCCAGGCACGGAGGCAGGTGCCTGTAATCCCAGCTACTCAGGAGGCTGAGACAGGAGAGTCAATTCAACCCAGGAAGTGGAGGTTGCAGTTAGCAAGATTGTGCCACTGCACTCCAGCCTGGGTGACAGAGCAAGACTCTGTCTCAAAAAAACAAACAAACAAAAAAACAAAAGAAAATAAAGAGATGGGGTCTCACTCTGTCGCCCTGGCTGTTGTTCAGTGATGCAGTCATGGCTCACCATAGCCTCAACCTCTCAGGCTCAGGTGATCCTCCCACCTCAGCCTCCCAAGTAGCTGGGACTACAGGCCCATGCCACCATGCCCTGCTAAATTTTGTATTTTTAGTAGAGATGGGATTTTGCCATGTTGGCCAGGCTGCTCTCGAACTCTTGGGCTCAAGCAATCTGCCTGCCTTGGCCTCCCAAAGTGCTAGGATTACACCTGGCCAACCATCTCAACCTCTTGAGTAGCTGGAACTACAGGTGTGTGTCACCACATCCAGTTTTTAAATTATCTGTAGAGATACAGTCTTGCTATGTTGCTCAAGCAGGTCTTGAACACCTAGACTGAAGCCATCCTCCTCTCTCAGCCTCCCAAAGCACTGGGATTATAGGTACAAGCCACCGTGCCTAACCAGGATATCATTTTGTAAACACATACTGGAGTGTATGGTAAGAAGTGAGGGATGAAGAGTTACAAGATAAATAAGTGATCCATAAAGGAGGGAATTAGGTATATTCTCTAAAAATTTTGATACAAAAGAAATTATTAGAACAAAACTATAGACTTTTCTAAATATTAAAATTATACTCAAAGAACAAAAGCAAGTAAGATAACTGCTTATTTAAAAACACACCTAAAGTAAACAACGGCCAGTTAAAGCTTTTTTTTTTTTTTTTTTTTTTGACAGAGTCTTGTTCCGTCGCCAGGCTGGAGTGCAATGGCGCGATCTCGGCTCACTGCAAACTCCGCCCCCCAGGTTCAAGCAATTCTCCTGCCTCAGCCTTCTGAGTTGCTGGGACTACAGGTGCGTACATCATGCCCAGCTGATTTTTGTATTTTTAGTAGAGACAGGGTTTCACCATGTTGGCCAGGATGGTCTCGATCTCTTGACCTCATGATCCACCTGCCTCGGCCTCCCAAAGTGCTGGGATCACAGGTGTGACCCACCGCGCCCGAAAACCATTACATTTTTAAATGGTTATCTATAGGAGGAGGAAGAGGCTGAGGGGACACAGAGGCTAAACACCTTGGAACAGATTTTGTTGTATAGATTTGACTTTGAAACACTGTACTTTTTTTGAACATAATTGTCAAACAAGATCAAAATTTCAAAAAGTAACCCCTTTAAATTATAACAAAGTGCAACAAACATATCTAAATGATTATCTTCAGTTAGTGGCATAACTAGAGGAAGCAGAGAGGACCCACTTCAGTGAACCTTGCAGTGACCTGATGAGACATCCCACTGGGAGGTGCACTAAGGACAAAATGATAAAGGAAAGCAAAGTGGGGGGGAAAAAGAAACTAACAATTGCTGATGGAGGGCTAGTATTGTTATTCTGAAACGGATCTGCGTGTATTGTGGGAATAAAGCAAACAAGTTAACTGCGATTATTACTAATTTGTTCATCCCTGGTGTCACTGTGAGTCAGGGTTTTTGGCATGGGGGAAAGGAAACATAAGAGTTAAGCAGAAAAGCTTGTAGTCATACATCTGAATTAAAAACATCCACGTACTCATGATGAGTTCTATATTAAAAACATGGCCAGGTTCAGTGGCTCATGTGTGTAACCCCAGCAGTTTGGGAGGCTGAGGCGAAAGGACCACTTGAGGTCAGGAGTTTGTGACCAGCCTGGCCAACATGGTGAAACCCTGTCTCTACTAAAAAATTCAAAAAAAGTAGCCAGGCATGGTGAAGTGTGCCTGTAGTCCCAGCTACTCAGGAGGCTGAGGCAGGAGAACTGCTTTAACCTGGGAGGTGGAGGTTGCAATGAGCCAAGACTGCACCACTACCCTCTAGCCTGGGTAACAGAGTGAGACCCTGTCTCAAAAAATAAAAACAAACAAAAAAGCTAGGTGCTATAGCTCATGCCTGTAATTCCAGCACTTTGGGAGGCTAAGGCAGGCAGATAACAAGGTCAGGAGATTGAGACCATCCTGGCCAACATGGTGAAACCCTGTCTCTACTAAAATAGAAAAAATTAGCCGGTCATGGTGGCGCACACCTGTAGTCCCAGCTACTCAGCAGGCTGAGGCAGGGGAATTGTTTAAATCCTGGAGGCGGACGTTGCAGTGAGCTGAGATCATGCCGCTGCACTCCAGCCTGGCGACAGAGCAAGACTCCGTCTCAAAAAAAAAAAAAATACTTCCTAGTACTGTCCAGTGAAAAGGCAACACAGACTGACCCAGGAGCAGAAGTCCCCCAGAATGCAGACTGTGACCTTAGGAGGCCACTTTCCGTAAAAATGAGACAATTGGAAATTTGAACACTGATGGGATTATTTGATGATTTTAGGGATGAATCTGGGGTAGAATGATATTGATGTTGTGGGTGGTTGTACGAGAGCAGTCTGTGTTTTTGGAGACACGCTGAAGTACTGGCTAGGAAGTCACCTGATGCCTGCAATTGGTTTCAGGGAGCTGGGGATGGCGGGACCTGGTGGACAAGCACAAAACAAGCGTGCTGTCGTGTGAGGGGTCATGGGCCTTCACTGTGCTTTTTCTGTCTACTTTCTGTATGTCTGAAATTTCGCATGGTAGAATTTGAAGAAGCAGCTAATAAAATTCTTGCCTTCTTCTAATCCTTTACCTCTATCCAGTGTTGTTTTTAAACTTGAGTTGAAGACATTCCAGGAAGGCATAATAGGAATAAGAAAGGGGAAGCCAAAGGAAGCAGAGAGAAAGAGAGAGACAGAGATTAGTGGTGGTGGTTTTAATGACTGTGTCCTCCAGAAACAAGCCCTCATTTTAACAATGGGCCATGACTTGATTGGTCTTGTGCAAAGATTCAAGTTTCTTCTTTGATAATGGCTCTCATTTTAGGATACTGTGCCCTAGGCACTGTGCTGGGTGCTTTATATGCGTAACTTATTTAATCCTCTCGTTTATTCTTATCATCATCATCCCCATTTTAAATATGAGGACTGAGGTTCGTCGAGGTTAAGGCACTTGCTTGAGTTCCAGTCACCTTAGAAAGTGGCAGAATCCACTAGGCAAGGTGGCTCATGCCTGTAATCCCAGCACTTTGGGAGGCTGAGGTAGGTGAATCACTTGAGGTCAAGAGCTCGACACTAGCCTGGCCAACATGGTGAAACCCCATCCCTACTAAAAATACAAAATTAGCTGGGTATGGTGGTGCATGCCTGTAATCCCAGTTACTCAGGAGGCTGAGGCAGAAGAATCACTTGAACCTAGAAGGTGGAGGTTGCAGTGAACCAAGATTGTGCCAATGCGCTCCAGCCTGGGAGACAGGGCCAATACTCCATCTCAAAATAAAAAAAAAAAAAAAAAAAAGTAGCAGAATCAGGATCTGAAATCGGGTCTGCGTGGTACCAACAAGAGATGGTGCTGCTGAAGAGCATGCACTATTACCTCCAGAAGTCCAGCTACCCACAGGAAAGAAAACAACTGTGGTAGAAAACACACTGTACTTTATTCATCAGAACTTTTCTAAAGTCACAAATGAGATGTAGAACATGAGCACTTCATGTTTCCTTCATTCTATGAAATTACCAGGCCTACTGTGAGCCAGATAAAGGGGCACCAGACAAAGCCCTTTCCCTTGTGGAGTTGGTGCTTGAGCTAGCAGCCTGCAGGTTGGGAGGACACAGAGTTGCAGGCTGACTGAGCTACAAGGGCGGCCGGCCAGGACGCCGAGTGTGTGTGAATAGAGTTCAGTGTTATAATCCAGCGAAATATAGAGCAAAGTTCACCCAAGCATGCTTAATAGCATGCTTCCTCACCACCAGTTAGTTACACAATGAGGCTGGAGTGAGCACCTCCTGGCACGCACGGCTGTAATTAAAGCTACCTTTTACATGGCCAAACAAAACACTGTGGAAAGGGAGGGTGGGGCAGGGCCAGAGGCCATTCCGAGACCTCTCTGGGTTCAGAAGCTCCTACTGGTGAGTCCAGCTGCTGGCTACCCCTCAGAGGTCCCCATAACTTCTCCCTTCCCCGTGCTCTGGGCTCTCCCAGCCACCGCGTGGCCACCTCCTCTCCTCCGCATAGTCCCACCCAACGTGTCCCTCACACGGTGGCGGGCCCTCTCCTGACACCTCATCCATCCTGGCCCGCACACGGGCTCACAGCAGCAGGGATGAGCTGCGGTCCCAGCTCCTCTCACAGCCTTGGAGGCCATCTGGGAACCCAGGCATCAGCCAGGGAGGAAAAGAGTAGGAATAAATAGAAACAATGAAGAAAGGCTGCCAGGAAAGGAATTTTTAAAATAGAGGCTGGAAGTGGGTCAAGAGAGAAGGCAGCAAGAAGGCTGATGGGGGAGCAGAAGGAAGAGTGTGGCCGGCAGGGAATGAGATGTGGGGCCCTACATGGTGTCCATGCCAGAAACATACAAGGCAGTTAACAGGCAGCAATGCACTTCCGCCTGTTCCAACCCAAACAGATGGGTATTAAGGAGCTTTCCAGTCTCCCATGCAGCTGCTACTAGGCTGAGCCTCCTCTCTTGTTTGTCTGGCGTCCTTCTGTTCTCTACAGTACCTGTCTCA
The DNA here is from genome assembly GCF_009761245.1 of Sapajus apella. NCBI lineage: Eukaryota > Metazoa > Chordata > Mammalia > Primates > Cebidae > Sapajus > Sapajus apella. The sequence goes on along the minus strand of NW_022436969.1, from coordinate 22,830,578 downwards.
CAATGCGGTAAAATAGCACCAGCTTCATCCATGTGGGAGAAAGGCCAAAAGCATCGGTGAAGACCTAAACTGGCCCATTCAGGACAGGTGGTGCTAGGCAATATGCAGGAAACAGGAGCCCTCTCTTAGAGCCACTGGATGACCCTGAGATTCTGGGCTAAGGAAATCAGGGCAGGCCATAGCTGCAGAGGAGGGGCTAAAGTACCTCTTTACACCACTCAATTCCCAGGATGGCTCTTCTCACAGAAGCTGAAGCCAGTCACTGTTGTGCACACTCAGGGAATACAGACTGCACCTAGGTGGCAGTGCCTAGCAACGTCGGGACCACTGAGGTGTACCTGGGCGCTCTGAGGGGGACAGTGCACTCTGACTGCGCCTGGCCTTGGGCTGCTCACCCAGTCACACTACGACCAAATCCTGACTGAGACTGGAGTGCTCTTAGCCTGAAAGATAAGGGATGTGAGTGCAAAGCGGAATGAGGCCATGTAAAGCTCCTGGCCACGTGAACAAGAACACTAAGGTACAGACTGGCTGCTCATCAGGGACACGATGTCCCTAAAGAGAGATGGTACCATCAGCAGGGGACCTCCACCACTGTCCCACATCTTGGTCGCTTTAGCATTCTCCTTTCACACTTCTTCAGAAATAAACTGAGACGAGCCTCGTGAAGCCCACCTGTCTCCCCGGAGACCCGGAGCCGCTGGCCGTTGCAGAAGGCGCCCCGGCCCCGCCGGCCCGTGTACAGCCGCTCCTCTGTGCAGTGGTAAATCACTCCGAATTCAAGCTGTGGGCGGCAGAGGCAGGACAGAAAACAAAGGCGGTTCACTCATTTGATGTGGGAAAAAACATCGTAATTCAAAGATGAAGGCTGTGCTAGGTGTTAGGGTAACACATGACAATGTGACAGAAGCGACTTTTCCAAAAGGAACTGAGAAAAAGCACTGTCTGCATTTAATATGAGACCTGGGCATAAAAGTAAGTTTGCATTTGCTAAATAACTACATTTTAAACTTTATTCAGACTGGTAAAACTTTAAAAATTAACATCATAATCAAGCATTAGTAGCCAGAAGCTATTGAAACAGCTTAACTTTTTAGAAAGGCCCCTTTTGTTGCTGGAAAAAAAAGGAGGTTACTTGTGACTCTAATCGAACCCCGTAAGAAATCCTCAAAATTACTGACGTGTGAAGAATGGAGAATGCATCTGCAAAGCCAGCGCTATTCCAGAAGCCCAAGGTCAGCCCCAGAGAGGGAGAGGCGGCGCCGCAGGTTCAGGACTGGCCCGTGAGCAGGCAGTGCACTGAACAGCAGCCCGCTGGCCCCCATCAGGGGACAAAGTGTCAGACCACCGCCTCCCAGGACAAAGCAAGGAAAAGAAGAGGTCAACGTAGAAAAGGACAGGAGCCCACAGCCGCATGCCTCTGTGACCTTTCCTCTACCGACTTGTCACCACTCAGGGTTAAAAAGGGCAAGCGTGCTTGCTTAACAAGTTAGCCAAGTGTTCACCTCTCTGGAAAATGAAAAATAACACCCCAGCCAAATGCTTTAGGAAAGGCTTGGCTGGCCCTGGGGTGAGCACCACCACACTGAAGTGGATGCCCCAAGCTAGAAAAAGGGTTCATTTCTGGGGGTTGGGGTGGGTCATTCAGTCAGCACTTATTCAGAACCTGCAGCTGTCTGGCAGCATTTCCTCATGCTTCCCCTTCCAGTACCCTGGCTTTAAAGGGATCCTCATGACCAGGTCAGTCCTAGAATTGGGCTAGTTTCTGAGGCCTGTGAAGGGCTCCCAGATCACAGAGGAATGTCCCAATCCCCACTCCCATGCGGAGGAGACCACCAGTAGAAGCCAGGACCTCCTGTGTTCAGTCTAGGAACAGAGGACAGACCCTAGCAGACCCACAGAGAGGCTGAGGACCTAGCCACTTGTTCCAGCAGCCCTTCGCACAGTCACAGAGCAATCAACCCCTGAAGTGCTGCTCAGCCTCCTACACTCACTGGGCGACACAATATTATTTGACAGAGAAAGAAGTCAATCACTGCATCCTTAGGCAAATTTCACTATTACAGTTCTTATCTTCAGCTTAAGTACTTTGAGTTACTTTAGTACATAAGTACTTCATCTTAAGTACTTCTCTCAGCTCCCCTGCCAGGGAGTCTGTGCTGAGACTGAGGGGAAACTGTACAAATGCTGCTCTGAAGGAGGGCTGCTTTTGAGAAACATGGAGCACTATTTAAATAAAACTGTTTTAATTACAAAGAAATTAAGGCTCTTCTCAGTGCTGCTGCTTGAATTGCTTAATAAGGTTGAAACCTCAGCCCCATGCCTTCCATGCAGGTCCCACAACACTGTGTAGTTCAGAAGGCCTATGGGAACTCTGAAAAAGCTGCGTTCTCATGCTAATAACCGGAGGAAGATAAGAAAGAATGATTAGAATATTGGGATTGAGGACGTTCTCCAAAAATAAGTGCTCCTTTTAGTTTGTGAGCAGATCACACGCTCTAGGGGTCAGCTGGAGACGGACTTGGACAGTTCACTCAGGACTTCCGCTTCCACAGCAATGTCACAAAAAGACCCCGGGGGAACACGAGGCCAGCCCTCCAAGGGGGATGAAGGCCAACCACGGAGCCCCACCCTGCACACCCCAAAGCCAGTCTGCCCTTGTTTATTTTCTCAGATTTGAAACCCACAGGCTTGGATTTGCCAGTCATGATTAAGGCACAGGGTAAACTGCAAACCCAGCGCACAGAGGCTGAAGCCAGAAAGGAAGGATGGCCAGAGGGAGTCCAGGGAGGGGCCCGGGGGGCCAGGCCACACCCGCACCTCTTGTCGAACAGCAAATCCAATGCTGACTGCCACGGTCGGGAATCTGCAAAGGAAGATAGAAAGGTTTACTCTCCGGAGGAAGAGCAGCAACTCTCGGGAGCCTGTGCGGGAGCTGTGTGCTGTGCGGGAGCTGTGTGCTGTGCAGCTCCTCCCAGGCTCAGAAGGACCTTCTTACACTCTGGGTGGGTTGGTTGTTTAAAAACTGCTTCCCACAATTTCACTAACTGCTTCCAAGAAAAACAGACTAAACTGACCATGTCGTAAGGCAGCTAACCTTGAAAGAAAACAGCACCATGAAAGTCACATAAGACTGACGTGACTCAACAACGCTCTGATGCCCAATTAGGAATGATCTCAATCATCTGTTTTCTGGTTCTCCAGACCTAAAGGGACGGCAGAGCCCTCCCCAAAAGCCAGACCCCAGTCCCAGGTGGGGTGCCAGGCAGGTGGTCCCAGGAGGCACTGCAGCCTCCCCACAGGAGCCAGTTCTGAGCCACAGCCCACCTCGTGGCACTGCTAGCATTTCTGGACCTGCCTGAGCGCCCAGCAGCCAGCTGTAGGGACAGCCATGGCTGCGGACAGTATTCAAGAACAGTTTGCCTGTGGGTCTGTGGTTTTGCTGTTCCTGCTCAGTATCTTCAAAATAATCCTTCCTTTATAGGGAGATCATTGGAACTTAAAAACAAGCAGGAAAGGCTGGGTACTGCAAACTGACAGGAAAAATGCAAAGCAAAATGGACACAAACGAAACTCTGACTGCTGGCGTGTGCAGGACACTGGGATGAGCCACTGGCTTCCAGGGCAAATGCACCATGTGCCAGGTCTCGCACTTGTTCTGGTGCCCAGGAGAGCTTTCCCCCACTGCTATGGCCCAGTGCTGGTAGGCACAGGGGTGAACAGGTGCCATCTGAGTGGCAGCTGCTGGTGGCTTTCAGATGTCTTCAGACCACAGTGATTGCCACGGCTGTAGCATGGGGTTCAGGAACGGTCAGGATCAGCTCTGGAGCCTGCTCTGAAATTGTTGCTCTTCTCTCAGTCACCTCCCCAGTCCCAAGATTCCCCCCAGGGGTGCAGACAGGGAAGCACTGGAAACTGTGTCTCTGGAGCCACCAAAGACCCTTGGATAGATGTGTGGCCTTCACCATGTGATGGAGCTTCACCTGCCATGTCCCCATTATTAGCACCCTGGAACCACGAGCGTGCAATAGTGATGAAGCTCCACTCAGTGACATACACCAGGGAAGGGAGCCCTGGGAAGGGTCATGCTTTAGTTGAAATGAGAGATTGGTGACACAGTTGCCGGCACCAGATGGCATGACTCCACTGCCTCAAAAGGGTCACCTTGTGTAGGCACGACTGAATTCTCAAGGCAGTTCTCACTGAGAAAAAGGCCGTGCTTAGCATGGCATAACTTCACATTTTACATATAAACATGCCATCAGAGGCAGATCATAAAGGAGCCCACTTCCGGGCTCTGCTCACCCTTCCCACTCAGCGCATGTAGCCCAGTGTGCTAGCGTGCACTGTGAACGCGGGAGCCGCAGGCCACCCACCCACGGAATGGGAATCTCTCCAGGGTTCTCCAGAGCTGGAGAAACGCCCTCTTGTGAAAGTCACATGATGCTCTGTGCCTCAGGCCCTCAGCCACCTGTGTGTGACCCCAGACAGGCACCACAGCACCACCACCTGTTCCTGTCAGAGAACACCTGTGGTCACGTCCCTGTCACCTCCCCATCCCTGTCACTTTGCCATCCCCAAAGTTCCATTCCCTTCACCTCCCCCTACAGGCCCTTCTGAACTCCCCAAACCTCCTGGTTTTTATAACCACAAGGTTCATTCTCATACAGGAAGATGGCTCTTAAATCTCACTTGTCATGGGCCACTCTCGACACGTCGGACTCCGGCCACTGTGGGGCAGCACAGGCTTTGTATCCAACTTCGCCTGTTTCTCCAGTGGGGGTGGAGTGGGGGGAGTGGGACTCCTAGAAGGGGTCCTTTTTAAATGCAATCCAACATTTTTAACATAAATTGGCTTTTAAACAAGTGCAGATTTCCTTACATACTCCAAGAGCCTCTCACAAATGGAAAACCTTATTTCAAGATCTGATCATCTTTCTAATGAGACTATGAGCCTACTATAGGTTTGTTTATATATTCCTGCCTTTAAAAATGCTGCTTTTGAAAAGACAAAACCTCACAGAAGAGGACATGTTAAGCCCTCCAATGGAGGCGATCCCTGCTCAGCTCACCTGTGCACAAAATTGCAGGTGCCATCAATGGGGTCGATGATCCAGGTCGGGCTGTGGGTGAGCACACACTTGGCCCCAGAAGCTGCGGCCTCTTCTGCAATGAACCTGTGGTGGAGGAACCCAGCCTGAGAAAATGCACCATGGACGCAAAACAACGTGCCTGAAATTGCTTCCAGGCCCGTTAAAGAAAAAGGGGGCACAGCAAATATGTCACTATGGTTTCTCTGGGTCAAACAGAGGCACAGTCTTTAAACAACCATCTGCCTTTTGACCTGCCTGCCAGCTGACCTACTCCGCAGCGTTTAGAAAACAGACACCTCAGTGCCAGTGTTCAGGAAGAGCACCACGGAATTCAAGCAGGCCAGGCAGAGAAATGCAAGTGTGAAATACACTGGAAAACAGATCTTATGAAGCAAAACTAAACTAGGTTTTTACTTCAGTCTGGAGGGGAGGAGGCTGATAAGAAATGACTGAGCAGGGCAGCCCAGGACTCTGACTTTGATTCTCCCACTGTCAGTGCTGATACCTGGGCACCGAAATGTCACTTGCAGCTGAGATCTCCCTTGTCTGTACTCAGCCTGGTTCGCCTGAACTGCAGACACAGGTGAGCTGGTTCATTTTCCCAAAGGTGTCCTTCCTGCCCTGCTCTCTGACTTCTCTTTTTGGGTTGGTTTTTTAAGAGACAGGGTCTTGCTCTGTTACCCAGGCTGGAATGCAGTGGTATTGTCATAGTTCATGCATCAAACTCCTGGGTTCAAGCAATCCTCCTGCCTTATTCTCCCAAGTAGCTGGGTCTACAGATGCATGCCACCATACCCAGCTAATTATTTTTTGTAGAGATGGGGGTCTTGCTATCTTGGCCAGTCACAAACCCAGCTTCCCTCTGGGGACAAGCAAGGGTGGGGCTGCAGGAAGGAGAGAGGCTGGGACACTCCCCACCCACCCCTGCCCCATGTGCCCTGTGCAGGCCCCACTCCTCCATGTGGCCTCCCTGACACACTACTGCTAGAGGGACATGGGCTGCCTACTCCTGCACTCTGCAGCAGGCCCTGGCCTGGCCCCTCCTTTGTAATGAGTCCCATGCAAAAAAGGCTTCTACAGTCCTCACTTGAGTGTCCATCTGTCCTGCTAGGAATCTGACTGAGACAATGCCCTCTCAAGATTCACCTGCACAGAAAGGAACTCCAGGTTTTCTCTACTTAACCTCTACCTCAGTGACTGGTACCTCCCAGCACCCCCTGCTCAGGCCAAAAACAAGGGAAGGCACTCTCGCCCCACGAACTGTCACCCTTCCTCCTGCACTACACCCACACACAGGCCCTCGTACACAGGGAAGATGCCTGTGGTCAGGTGTGTTCATAGCCCACCTTCTGCAGGCTGCTCCCTGTGGAGCTGGCTGCTGCTTACACCTTCCAAAGGCATCCTCAGGGTTAAAGAAAACACTAGCTCTAAAGCATTTAGGGCAGCACTTGCACACTCTTGCACTGTCCCAGGTTCACTAAGGGTGGGGCCTTGGGCAGGTACTCAGCAAATATCTGTTATGTGCAGGACTAGGTGGCCTTGCTGAGAGGTTTTGTATCTGGCTCCTATGATGGGTTCATATATGCACTAGAAAAAAAGGAGAACTGCAGAGAATAAGAAGGAAAAATGAGTGAAAACCAAGCCAGATGCAGTGGCTCACGCCTGTAATCCCAGCACTTTGGGAGGCCGAGACAGGTGGGTCAGGAGTTCAAAATCAGCCTAGCCAACATGGTGAAACCCTGTCTCTACTAAAGCTACAAAAACTAGCTGAGCATGGTGGCATGTACCTATAATCCCAGCTGCTCGGGAGGCTGAGGCAGGAGAATCGCCTGAACCCAGGAGGGAAGGGTTGCAGTAAGCCAAATCAAGCCACTGCACTTCAGCCTGGGTGACAAAAGTGAGATTCCATCTCAAAAAAAAAAAAAAAGAAATGTCCCATGTCCGGGTGTTTGGTGCATTATCCACCATGGTCATCAGCTTCTGGAAGCCACTTTCCCTGCGTGAACCATGTGGCCTAAGATTTGGCATCAATGAACTTTTGGGTAAGACTGAGGCCGGGCGCGGTGGCTCAAGCCTGTAATCCCAGCACTTTGGGAGGCCGAGGCGGGTGGATCACGAGGTCAAGAGATCGAGACCATCCTGGTCAACATGGTGAAACCCCGTCTCTACTAAAACTACAAAAAATCAGCTGGGCATGGTGGCGCGTGCCTGTAATCCCAGCTACTCAGGAGGCTGAGGCAGGAGAATTGCCTGAACCCAGGAGGCGGAGGTTGCGGTGAGCCGAGATCGCGCCATTGCACTCCAGCCTGGGTAACAAGAGCGAAACTCCGTCCCAAAAAAAAAAAAAAAAAAAGACTGACAAGGTGTTAGTGTGAATGGCAAGCCTGAAATGGAAACCTCTGTGGCTGCTCAGCTCCTTACAATAGCCAGTCACCCCATGTGGCTGCTTACATTTGTTCAGTTCCTCGGTCCCATGAGTCACTTTTCAAGTGCTCATGTGGGCAGCCAGTCATGTGGGCGAGCGGCTACCACTGTGGACACAGCAGACATGGGCCACCCCTGCAGCAACAGACAGAGCCGCTGGCAGTGCTGTCCTCCCACCGTGATGCGAAGAGACAACATCAGGTATCTCATGGCATTCAATGCCTCTTCTTTTTTTATTTGAGACGGAGTCTCACCCTATCGCCCAGGCTAGAGTGCAGTGGTGTGATCTCATCTCACTGCAACCTCCACCTCCCGGGTTCAAGCGATTCTCCTGCCTCAGCCTCCCTGGTAGCTGGGATTACAGATGTGTACCACCACACCTGGCTAATTTTTTTGTATCTTTAGTAGAGACAGGGTTTCACCATGTTGACCAGGCTGGTCTCAAACTCCTGACCTTGTGATCCACCCACCTCAGCCTCCCAAAGTGCTGGGATTACAGGCGTGAGCCAACACACCTGGCCCATGTCACTTTTCTATGCACAGGAGCTGCCGTACACACTGACTGTAACCACCCTGATCCCCATCCACTCTGGGACCATACTTCCATTTCCTGGTGATAAAGTTCATGCTCGGGATGCACAGAGTCAGCCAGCCCCTCAATTTTGCTGGTAAATTATTTGGAAATATACCCCTTGGATATGACAAGTGCACACATCCATCATCTCAGGCTGTTCCAGTCCTCCCTGGCCCCCTGGAGAAACCCATGAATGAGCAGGGGCTTCTGAGCCATGAAGACCAGGCCAGAAGCACTGAGCAAGACACCCAAGGAATGCTCAGTTGTTCTGGAGAGCCCAGGCAGGCTTGGTCTGCCCCTGGAGCTCCCAGTCTGGGCAGGCAAGGTAGATGAGATGCAGTGAACCCAGGCTTCTGGTTCTTCATCTACACTGCACGCTTTCCTCCTTTTGGGAACTGCCTCCCCACTATCAGTTGTCCACATGCTTCTGGGTCAGGCAGTCCACAGGCCCACCAGCCAGAACTCCTGCTCAGGAACTGGTGCTCCCCAAACAGGTCTAGGAAAACAAATGGTGGGTAGAAGCCACAGTGGCAAGTGGAGTAGGGGGTGGAAAGCCTGTCTCCTGACCACAGCAGCATGTTGGTGACACACAGATGATGATTCCACTTAGGGCATGACCGTGAGTGCTGTCAGCACTGCCAGTTTTCCTAGAAACTTCAGGCACTAAATCTGTTTTTCATGTCTTTTTCTGTAGCTACATGACTTTCCTCTTCTGCAATGGCTTGCAATGATGTTTTTAAAGAAAACAGTCCACACCCTGAAAACACACATACAAGGAGCAAGTGTAAAAGCTTAAACTGGGCACAAGGTTGACAAAGAAGTGAACAGATATGACTTAGGTCCAGAGGGAGTAGAAATGACTCAGGCACAAAGGTAAATTTCCAGGAAACTGCGGAGGAATGTGCAATTCTTCTTTTAAAACCTGACTTGAAGTAGGAAAGGAAACCACCAGTAAGCCCTGAAGGAGGAGGCAGTGTAGGTCTACAGGCACTGACACCCCACACCCATGACAGCTCAGGCTGCAGTGCCCAGATCAGTCATGCAGCATGCCCATGGGCCTCCCAGGACACTCGGGACCAGGAGCTCTGTCTGTTCATTTGCCAGACATGTGGGACACCCTCTAGGGAGGTCACCAACCAGCTTGTTTTCCTAGCAGCAACTATTAATATAAGGCTCTTGTTAACAAAGCTGCTGCTCTGTGTAACCTTTATTATTTATTTATTTGCTTTTAGGTTTCATTTGGTGTCATACAGCAAGTATTTATAGAAATCTTGTTTTTTTTTTCTTGGAGACATGGTCTCGCTCTGTCAGCCAGGCTGGTGTGCAGTGGCACAATCACGGCTCACTGCAACCACAAGGCCCTGGGCTCAAGGAATCCTCCTGCCTCAGCCTCCTGAGTAGCTGGGAACACAGGCATGTACCACCACACCTGACTGACTCTGCCTCACATGTTTTATGAGAATAACTCTTAAGTACCCACACTGGGCACTGGATGTTTTTCAGCAGCTAGCTATTCACACCCTAGAGCTGTCCTCCTCTTCATCCACCTTATGTACAACTCTGCCCATGAGCCTGCTTGCCCACCTGCAAGGTGGCACAAGCATCCCCCTTCCCACCTGCCTCATGCCTGTGGGCAGCAGGGGGCAGGGCCTCTGTACTGCCTGGCTGTAGCTGTGTGAAGGCCAGCAGAGGTGTGGACTATGCCCGGTCTTTGGAGGCACCAAAAATACTTCCCTGGTACATGGAAAGAGATGTACAATTTGTATTCACTTAAACCTGATTGTCCTCATGTAGGAAGCTAATACCTGTGGGATGAAAGAGAATGTTCTGTAGCTCTCTGCAGAGGGAGTGGGGAGACTCTGGTCAGATGTGTGAAATCATAAAGACCTTTCTAAAAGCCACTGGAACATCTACATAAAATCCACAATATAGGCCAGGCACAGTGGCTCACACCTGTAATCCTAGCACTTTGGGAGGCAGAGGCAGATAGAGGAGTTCAAGACCAGCCTGGCCAACATGGCGAAACCCCATCTCTACGAAAAATACAAAAATTAGCCAGGCATGGTGGCGCGCACCTGTAATCCCAGCTACTGTAATCCCAACTACTTGGGAGGCTAAGGCAGGAGAATCTCTTGAACCCGGAAGGCAGAGGTTACAGTGAGCTGAGATCACACCACTGCACTCCAGCCTGGGCGACAGAGCAAGACTCCATCTAAAAGAAAACCCTCCTTATAATTTTGACAGCCAAGTTCCTCTAAGGCTCTTTTTTTTTCCAGGCTACTTAGTCTGTTTACTTTGACAAGAAGGTCAGGATCATCCCTTCAGTCCATAAAGAGCTGATTTACATTACTCTGTCCCCGCAGTGGGAAGGCAGATAGATGTCAATGTGCAGCTGGTGGTGGCTGGGAACATGTTTTTCCCATGTCAAGGACTCTGTTTGATGTTTTGCTTGACTCATGCATTCAGCAGACACTGCTCTGTGCTGGGCACTGCAGAGCAGCAGGTTACGTGGGGGCCCCGGAGCAGGGCCGGGAAGACAACTGGAAACACTGGACCCTCAAGCTGCCGGCCTCATCCCTGGGGCTGGGCCAACCCAGACACGCTCCAACAGGCTGCTCAGCAGAAAGGACAAGGATAGGATTTCTATTACTATAGTGTTCAGAGATGCTACTGAATACTTTCCAAGTAGCCACACTTGTATCTCACTCAAAATCATGATCTGAAAACAGATATAGGCATCCCACAAAGCCAGGCCATACCCACAGCAGGAGAAAGCTAATGTGGCCAAGGCAAACAGCATAGTCCAAAGACCCAACATATAAAAACCCAGACTTACCATGCTGGTTTACCTTTTTTTTTGCGATGGAGTCTCACTGCAACACTCAGGATAGAGTGCAATGGCACAATCTTGGCTCACTGCAACCTCCACTTCCCAGGTTCAAACAATTCTCCTGCCTCACCCTTTCAAGTAGCTGGGACTACAGGCATGCATCTCCACACCCAGCTAATTTTTTTGTTGTTGCTGTATTTTTAGTAGAGATAGGGTTTCACCGTATTGGCCAAGAGGGTCTCAAACTCCTGACCTCAAGAGATCCACCCGCCTCGGCCTCCCAAAGTGCTGAGATTACAGGCGTGAGCCACTGCACCCAGCCCTGCATTGCTTTGTGTCATGTTATGACTTAGATGCTGGGACCTCAGGGATGACCACTGTCAGGTCCCTCATTCACAGGTGAGGAGTTCAAGGCCCTAAGTGGAGAGATTTGCCAAAGCTGCTAGGGCCTGTGACCGAAGCAAGTTTATTTATTTATTTATTTATTTAGAGACGGAGTTTTGCTTTTGTTGCCCAGGCTGGAGTGCACTGGTGCAATCTTGGCTCACTGCAACCTCTGCCTCCTGGGTTCAAGTGATTCTCCTGCCTCTGCCTCCTGAGCACCTGGGATTATAGGCACACGCTACCACACCCAGCTAATTTTTTGTATTTATAGTAGAGAAAGGGTTTCATCACGCTGGCCATGCCGGTCTCGAACTCCTGACCTCAAGTGATCCATCCGCTTTGGCCTCCCAAAGTGCAGGGATTACAGGCATGAGCCACCAGGCCCAGCATATTTGTTTTTTTGTTTTGAGACAAGGTCTTACTCTGTTGCCCAAGCTGGAGTTCAGTGGGGTTTTTCATAGCAGCTGTATCAATTTACATTCTCACCAACAGTCTGCAAGGGTTCCTTTTAACCTACATCCTCCCCAACATTTATATATATATATTTTTGAGACAAAGTCTTGCTCTGCTACCCAGGCTAGAGTCCAGTGGTACCATCATGTACCTGCCCAGCAGCTCTGAACAGAACAACGGAGCTCACAGCTCAGCACTTGAACTCCTATAAGGGACAGGCTACTCACTGCAGCCTCAACCTCCAGGGCTCAAGCGAGCCTCCCACCTCAGCCTCCCAAGTAACTTGGACCATAAGCATGCAGCAGCATGCCTACTTAACTTTTTAGTAGAGATGGGGATTCACCATGTTGTCCAGGCTGGTCTCAAACTCCTGGGCTCAACCAATCCTCTGACCTTGGCCTCCCGAAGTGCTAGTATTACAGGCATGAGCCACTGCACCCCACCAGAAGCAAGTTTAAATCTTATCATTCATTGATTCAGTCTACACCTGTCTTCTAAGTTAAGGATCAAGCCTTTGGATTTCATGGATGAGTGAAATAAAAAAACTAGGGAGGTTTTTTTATTTCAGGTTTTTTTAAAAATAATTAAGTCTATCTTTAACATCATTTCATGAAAGACTAAAATCAAGGAAAGAGAAAAGCTCAATAAGAGTCTTTCCTAAGGGGGGATGAGAGGCAACTTCATATTAAACATATTGCTTAAGGGATATATTTAAATACTTTGAAAGCAGAAAAATCACAATGTCCTATTTTATTTTATAATATGTACATAATTTTCTTACATCACAAATTTACCAATTTTTCTATATCTAAAATACAATTAAATCCCCAAGATTTACTTTCTTTTTAGACTTAGTCATTGGCAAAAAACACACTTCACATAAATATGTTGAAAAACAACTTCATGGAGGATCCAAGATGGCCAAATAGGAACAGCTCTGGATTGCAGTTCCCAGCGAAAACGCAGAGGGTGAGTGATCACCGCATTTCCAAACAGATTTATGCTGCCCACAGACCTGGATATTCCTGGGTGGAAAACTACCACAGTCTCCAGCACGGCTGTTTCAGCCAGTGCAGCGGGTCTCCACACAAAAACTCACAGAAATCCAGGCACCATTTCAACTGGCGACTGGAATGCCTGGGAGACAGAGTCGCCTGTTCAACTGAAGAAAAGGAGGCTGAAACAGGGAGCCAGATGATCTCGCTCGGCTAGTCCCACCCCCACAAAGACCAGCAATCTGAAACACTCTGGATTGATAGTTTCACAGCAAGCACAGCTGGACCTGGGACGGTCCAGCTCTGTGGCGGGAAGGGCGCCCACCAGGACCAAGGCAGTCCACCACTACCGAAGCAGTCCACCATGACTGAGGCAGGCTGCCATTACAGAGACACTCCACCATTACTGAGGCAGACCACCATTACTGAGGCAGTTCTAACTATACCCCTATAAACAAAACTGCAAGGAAGTTCACACAGCAGCTGGGCAGAGCCCATGACAGCTCAGCAACGCCTCTGCTGGCAGACTGTGACTAGGCTACCTTCTCACTGGGCAGGGCATCTTTGAAAAAAGGCAGCAGAATGACAGGAACTTATAAATAAAGCACGACCTTCCCGGAACAGAGCACCTGGGGAAAAAAGGCGATTATGAGTTCTGCTGCAGCAGAGCTAAATGTTCCTGCCAAGCAGCTCTGAACAGAACAGCGGAGCTCACAGCTCAGCACTTGAGCTCCTACAAGGGACAGACTGTCTCCTCAAGCAGCTCCCCGACCCCCGTATAACCAAAGAGACACCTCATAAAGGAGAGCTCAGGCTGACATCTGTGGGTATCCTTCTGTAGCAAAGACAGCAGAAGAAGAAACTGGCAGAAACCCTTACTGTTCTGCAGCCACTGCAAGTGATCCCCAGGCAAGCAGGGTCTGGAGTGGACCTCTAGCAGGACCTCTAGCAGTCCTACAGCAGAGGGCCCTGACTGTTAGAGGGAAACTAAGAAACAGAAACAAATAACTTCATCAGCAACAACAGGACATCCACTCAGAGACCCCATTCGAGAGTCACCAAGTGTAAATACCACAGGTAGATAAAACCACAAAGATGGGAAGAAACCAGTACAAAAAGGATAAAAATACCCTTTTTTTTTTTCCTCCAAGGAATCACAACTCCTCACCAGCAAGGGAACAAGGTTGGATAGAGAATGAGTCTAATGAATTGACAGAAACAGACTTCAGATGGTGGGTAATAACAAACTTCTCTGAGCTAAAAGATCACATTCTAACCCAATGCAAAGAAACTTAGAGCCTTGAAAAAGGTTTGATGAAATGCTAACGAGAATAAACAGCTTAGAGAGGAATACAAATGAATTGATGGAGCTGAAAAACACAACACGAGAACTTGATGAAGCATACACAAGTTTCAATAGCCAAATCAACCAAGCAGAAGAAAGGATACCACAGATTGAAGGTCAACTCGATGAAATAAAATGAGAAGGCAAGATTAGAGAAAAAAGAGTAAAAAGAAATGAACAAAGCCTCCAAGAAATATGGGATTATGTAAAAAAATGTAACCTACGTTTGGTAGGTGTACCTGAATGTAGCGGAGAGAATGAATCCAAGCTGGAAAACAGTCTTCAGGATATTATCTAGGAAAACTTCCCCAACCTAGCAAGGCAGGCCAACAGTCAAGTCCAGGAAATACAGAGACCACCACAAAGATATTCCTCAAGAAGAGCAACCGTAAGGCACATAATCGTCAGATTCACCAGGGCTGAAATGAAGGAGAAAATGCTAAGGGCAGCCAGAGAGAAAGGTCGGGTAACCCACAAAGGGAAGCCCATCAAACTCACAGCAGACCTCTCAGCAGAAACCCTACAAGCCAGAAGAGAGTGGGGGACAATATTCAACATCCTTAAAGAAAATAACTTTCAACCTAGAATTTCAGATACAGCCAAACTAAGCTTCATAAGTGAAGGAGAAATGAAATCCTTTATGAACAAGCAATTGCTCAGATATTTCATCACCACCAGGCATGCTTTACAAGAGCTCCTGAGAGAAGCACTAAACATAGAAAGGAACAACCATTACTAGCCATTCCAAAAACATACCAAATGGTAAAAGAGCATCAACACAATGAAGAAACTGCATCAACTAATGGACAAAACAACCAGCTAGCATCAAAATGGCAGGATCAAATTCACACATAACAATATTAACCTTAAATATAGATGGGCTAAATGCTCCAATTAAAAGACACAGACTAGCATATTGGATAAAACATCAAAACTCATCCGTGTGCTGTATCCAGAAACCCATCTCACATGCAAGGATATACAAAAGGCTCAAAATAAAAAGATGGAGGAAGATCTACCAAGTAGATGGAGAGCAAAAAAAAAAAAAATAAAGCAGGAGTTGCAATTCTAGTCTGTGATAAAATAGACTTTAAACCAACAAGGATCAAAAGAGACAAGGGAAGGGTATTACAGATCTAAAGAAGGGCATTACATAATAATAAAGGATAAATGCAACAAGAAGAGCTAACGATCCTAAATATGTACGCATCCAACACAGGAGCACCAAGATACATAAAGCAAGTTCTTAATGACCTAAAAAGAGGCTTAGACTCACACACAATAATAGTGGGAGACTAACACTCCACTGTCAATATTAGACAGATCAATGAGACAGAAAATTAACAACGATATCCAGGACTTGCAAACCTAATAGGCATTTACAGAATCCTCCACCCCAAATCCACAGAATATACATTCTTCTCAGCACCACATCACAGCTACTTTAAAATTGACCACATAATTGGAAGTAAATCACTCCTCAGCAAATGCAAAAGAACGGAAATCATAACAAACAGTCTCTCAGACCACAGTGCAATCAAATTAGAACTCAGAATTCAAAAACTAACTCAGAACCTCACAACTTCATGGAAACTGAACAACTGGCTCTTGAATGTTGACTGGATAAACAATTAAATGAAGGCAGAAATAAAGATGTTCTAAACCAACGAGAACGAAGACACAATGTACCAGAATCTCTGGGACACATATAAAGCAGTGTTTAGATGAAAATTTATAGCAATAAATAACCACATTAGAAGGAAGGAAAGATCTAAAATCGACACCCTATCGTCAAAATTGAAAGAGCTAGAGGTGCAAGATCAAAAAAACTCAAAACCTAGCAGAAGACAAGAAATAACTAAGATCAGAGCAGAACTGAAGGAGACAGACACACAAAAAACCCTTCTCAAAAATGAATAAATCCAGGAGCTGGTTTTTTGAAAAGATCAACAAAATAAACAGACCACTAGCCAGTAATAAAAAAGAAAAGAGAAAATAATCAAATGGATGCAATAAAAAACAATAAAGGGGATATCACCACAGATTCCATAGAAATATAAATCACCATCAGAGATTACTACAAATAACTCTATGCACATAAACCAGTAAACCTGGAAGAAATGGATAAATTCCTGAACACTTATGCCCTCCCAAGCCTAAACTAGGAAGAAGTCAAAACCCTGAATAGACCAGTAACATGGGCTGAAGTTGAGGCAGCAATTAACAGCTTACCAACCAAAAAAAGCCCAGGTCCAGATGGGTTAACAGCCGAATTCTACCAGACATACAAAGAGGACCTGGTACCACTCCTTCTGAAATTATTCCAAACAATCCAAACGGAGGGAATCCTCCCCAAGTCATTTGAGACCAACATCATCCTGATACCAAAACCTGTCAGAGACTCAACAAGAAAAGTAAACTTCAGGCCAATATCCATGATGAACACAGATGCAAAAATCTTCAATAAAATACTGGCAAACCAATGCAATCAAAAAGCTTATCCATCACGATCAAGTTGGCCTCACCCCGGGGCGTAATTCACCACATAAACAGAATCAAAGACAAAAACCACATGATTATCTCAACAGATCCAGTTCTCTGAATCTTCGACAAAATTCAACAGCCTTTATGCTAAAAACTCTCAATAAACTAGGTATTGATGGAACATATCTCAAAATAATAAAAGCTATTTACGACAAACCAACAGCCAATATCATACTGAATGGGCAAAAACTGGAAGCATTCCCTTTGAAATCTGGCACTAGACAAGGATGCCCTCTCTCACCACTCCTATTCAATATAGTATTGGAAGTTCTAGCCAGAGCAATCAGGCAAGAAAAAGAAATTAAAGGGTATTGAATTAGGAAAGGAGGAAGTCAAATTGTCTCTATTTGAAGATGACATGCCTGTATATTTAGAAGACCCTATTGTCTCAACCCAAAATCTCCTGAAACTGATAAGCAACTTCAGCAAAGTCTCAGAATATAAAATCAATGTGCAGAAATCACAGGTATTCCTATACACAAATAACAGACTTAAAGAGAGCCAAATCAAGAACGAACTGCCATTCACAATTGCTACAAAGGGAATAAAATACCTAGGAACACAACTAACAAATGATGTAAAGGACCTCTTCAAGGAGAACTACAAACTGCACAACGAACTAAGAGAAAACAAACAGATGGAGAAACATTCCATGCTCATGGTTAGGAAGACTCAATATTGTGAAAATGGCCATATTGCCCAAAGTAATTGATAGATTCAATGCTATCCCCATCAAGCTACCAATGACCTTCTTCACAGAAGTCGAAAAAACCACCTTAAACTTTACATGGAACCAAAAGAGAGCCGACATAGCCAAGTCAATTCTAAGCAAAAAGAACAAAGCAGTAGGCATCACGCTACCTGACTTCACACTATACTACAAGGCTACAGCAATCAAAACAGCATGGTACTGGTACCAAAACAGAGATATAGACCAATGGAACAGAACAGAGTCCTCAGAGGCAACACCACACATCTACAACCATCTGATCTTTGACAAACCTGACAAAAACAAGCAATGGGGAAAGGATTCCCTGTTTAATAAATGGTGTTAGGAAAACTGGCTAGCCATATGCACAAAGCAGTAACTGGACCCCTTCCTGACACCTTACACTAAAATTAACTCCAGATGGATTAAAGACTTAAACATAAGACCTAACACCATAAATACCTTAGAAGAAAACCTAGGTAAAACCATTCAGGACATAGGCACAGGCAAGGACTTCATGACTAAAACACCGAAAGCATTGGCAACAAAAGCCAAAATAGACAAATGGGATCTAATTAAACTCTAGAGCTTCTGCACAGCGAAAGAAACAATCATTAAAGTGAACCGGTAACCAACAAAATGGGAAAAAATTTTTGCAGTCTACCCATCTGACAAAGGACTTATATCCAAAATCTACAAAGAACTAAAACAGATTTACAAGAAAAAAGCAAACAAACCCATTCAAAAGTGGGCAAAGGATATGAACAGACACTTTGTAAAAGAAGACATATATGAGGCCAACAAACATTTAAATGCTCATCATCACTGGTCATCAGAGAAATGCAAATCAAAACCACATTGAGATACCACCTCACACCAGCTAGAATGGCAATCGTTAAAAAATCTGGAGACAACAGATGCTGGAGAGGATGTGGAGAAACAGGAACACTTTACACTGTTGGTGGGAGTGTAAATTAGTTCAACCATTGTGGAAGACAGTGTGCCAATTCCTCAAGGACCTAGAAATAGAAATTCCATTTGACCCAGCAATCCTATTACCGGGTATATATCCCAAGGATTATAAATCGTTCTATTATAAGGACACATGCACATATATGTTCACTGCAGCACTGTTTACCCAAATGCTTGGGACCAACCCAAATGCCCATCGATCACAGACTGGACAGGGAAAATGTGGCACATATACACTATGGAATACTACGCGGCCATAAAAAATGATGAGTTCGTGTCCTCTCTAGGGACATGGATGAACCTAGAGACCATCATTCTCAGCAAACTGACACAGGAACATAAAATCAAACACCACATGTTCTTACCCCTAGGCGGGTGTTTAACAATGGGAACACATGGACACAAGGAGGAGAGCATCACACACTGAGGACTGTTGGGGGGGACTAGGGGAGGGACAGTGGGGGCTAGGGAGTTGGGGATGATAACATGGGGAGAAATGCCAGATATAGGTGATGTACCGGTATGGAGGCAGCAAACCATATTGGCATGTATGTATCTATGCAACAATCCTGCATGTTCTTTACATGTACCCCAGAACCCAAAATGCAGTAAAAAAAAAAATATATATATATATATATATTTAATTTTTTAAAAAATTAGAAAAAAAAAAAGAAAAACAACTTCATTTGATCTCAATTTTTGAGGCAAACTGAGAAGAGAAGATAACACCTGCTTTCATCTTGTCTTTGCATTCACCCCCAGAGCCAGGGAGGACGGGGTGACACACAGGCTGTGGCTGACAGTGGTGCAGCCAGTATTCACTGGCTTGTGGGAACCCCAGCTCTCAATCACTGACTCCTGGTCAGGTGTGTGAGTCTGACCTACCAGGGGGCCTTTTCAGAGATGGACGCTGGTGTCAGCCCTTGGGCAGGCTTCCAGGTAAGCCTGCCTTGCCCTACCTATAATCCCCTGCTTTGGGTCATGGTTTTCCAAAGGAGCTCTAGAGCCTAATGGTCCCTGGCAACCCTAAGGCTTCAAGGGTGGAGGGAGGTACCTGTGCTCACTCCATAATACATTAACTTTTATCCTGTGACCACAACGAGTATCTAAATTTACCTCTTACAAATGGAACCAACTACATACATTTACACAACAGTGGGTTGCATGCAATGTCAGAGTGCGGTTTGTCCAAGTGACCTGCTGAAACACATCACGGCCCCAGTAACTTCACTGTGCCTGGTCTTACATTTCCTCCCAGCCTTTACCAGACCCCACACAGATAAGCCAGCTCTCCCCTGCCACATCCACATGGCTCATCACTATAGAAACCTCTAGCCCTATACAATTAATAAAGGACCTGGAAACAGCTGGCTGGTTACTGTAGCATGTTTCCTCTCAAAAAATCCTTATGATAAATTCTTTTTATATTGCCCTTTAATTAAAATTATGTTTTAAAAGGTTTTTTAAAAATCGCAAACATTTTACATCCTATAACCATTGTAACTGATGCCAGGGATCCCAACCTTAAGCAGAGTAAGGAAATAGAAAGTAAGAGAAGCTTAAACTCAAATGTTGTCAGCAAAACAAACATGAGCCACTGGTAGACAGAAATTCAGAGGCAGAGCTGGTAACCTAGCTTGAGATAACCTAACTAGTTAGAAGGAAACAACAGGAAAAAAGGAGGTATGTATTTTAACACTGGCTTGTTCTTTCATATAATCATTCATAGCAACAACAACAAAAAATATACTGAGAGCCAGGTGCAGTGGCTCCTGTAATACCAGCTACTCAAGAGGCCGAACCAAGGGGATCACTTGAACCCAGGAGTTCAACGCTATGATCACGCCACTGCACTCCAACATGGGCAACTGAGTAAGACCTTATCTCTTAAAAAATGCATTAAAAATCAACGTAAAGAAAAGTATTTTAAGCCCACCATGTGCTGAATGGACACTGAGGGAGATTAACGTCTATATTTCTGCCACCTAAGTCCATATAAACCCGGATCACAACAGTTATAATACTCTATAGCCAGAAATTCAATAACTGGCATTCAGTTTTAGGAATCCAACATCTTTTTTCTTTTTTTTTTGAGACGGAGTCTCGCTCTGTAGCCCAGGCTGGAGTGCAGTGGCTCAATCTCGGCTCACTGCAACCTCCACCTCCTGGGTCCTGGTTCAAGCGATTCTCTGGCCTCAGCCTCCCGAGTAGCTGGGATTGCAGGCATGCGCCACCACGCCTGGCTAATTTTTGTATTTTTAGTAGAGACAGGGTTTCACCATGTTGGTCAGGCTGGTCTTGAACTCCTGACCTTGTGATACACCTGCCTCAGCCTCCCAAAGTGCTGGGATTACAGGCGTGAGCCACCGCACCCAGCCAGAATCCAACATCCTTAAGAAATTCTACATAATGAAGAAAAAAGATGCCTTGCATCCAAGGTACTGGTCTTCAAAATCTGTACTGCAGAACTCCAGAGGTGAGGGATGGGCCTCAGAGCCCCCCCAGAGTTAAAGAGGACGTCTCAATCTGGGGTTCACGACTCCCTTGGAACTCTATCCAAATTGCTATGTGAGTATTTTAATTTTTCTGAACAAAAGATCAATAGCTAGCATCAAATACTTAAAAGGTGACTCCAAAAACGTTAAGAAATGCTCATATAGGCTTCCTGTGAGGACAGCTCTGGGACCTGGCTGTGGCAGCCACTCCTACCATGCCCTCTGGCCTGGGCAAGGGGGTGTGCATGGCTCAGCACTGGTGGTGGGCCGAGGGCCCCACGCAGCTGCCAGTGCCACTTGGCATCCCAGCCTCCTGGGAAAGTTCCCCAGGCAGCTGAGCAGGCACAGGCCAGCAGGGAACATCACCACTCCAGGCTTCTTAGAATGGGTCACATTTCCAGTGGGTCCTTCCAGAAATAACAAATGGTTTAGTACAGGGGTACAAGGAGCTTTTCCTGAGCATACGATATTCTTAAGAGGATGTATCAACATGATGGTTGTTAAGATGACAGTAAAAAGAATGAAAACAGGGCTCAGTTTGCTTACTAAGTAACTGACGGATCGCAGGTCAGCCTGCGTGGCTTAAGGCTTTATGTCTGGCCACATCAACAAATGGCAGAGACCCCTGACCCCTGCAGACCCTGCCTTCTCTATTAGTGTGACAAGGGTTACTGAGGGTGTTTCCCAGAGAAATACACCTACCTGTGTGAAGGAAACCTTTCTCGCAACTCCGAAATAATTAAATCTTCCACAAGGTGATCCGTTTCTGTCACTAGATCTGCAGCTGATGTTTTTGTTGAGACACGTTTTTCCTCAGTCAGGGCCTTCCTGATGATCTAAAATAAAAGTACAGAAGCTGGGTTAAACGTCCAAGCATCCTCTTCCCAGGCGAAAGAATTCTCTACTCCTTTGAGTCCGCTCTGTTTTCAGCCTGCCATGGGGAGGGCGCAGCAGGCGTGGCTCTGTGGGTCACTGACTTCTTACATCACTGACCTCGGAGCTAGTATCACAGCCTAGGCTCTCTGGGTTTCTAGTGAGCCTTAATGTCTCAACCATTATTCTTTTACAAAACAGACTCACTGCTTGAAATTATTTTGTCCCACCTGTGAAACAATTTTTATTTGAGTAAAAGAAAAACACAGGGGTTTTGAAAAGAGTATGAAACTTCCTCCATAAGAACTGCCCAAAACAAGATCATGTTACACACCTGTGCCCCATGTAATCCCATGAATTCAAATTTAGGAGATCTCTGTATAAAGCAAAAGCTTATTTTCCCTAATTCACTTTATCCCATGAAATGGGATATGCCCTCAAATCTAGATTGCAAATGTTCCCACTGAGAACCCAGGAGAGCTAAACTGTATTTCAGGAACCACGGCCAGCTCTCACTGCTGCTCTGGGTTGGAGCAGCCTCAGCTGTCACAGAGTTCACACAGGATCCACAGGGCTGAGCTCAGACACAGGCTCCACAGCTGTGCAAGCTGCCAACACACTGGTCTACACCTATCACAGCTAAGCATAGGGGCAAGGAGTGGGATGGCTCCAAGAACCCCAGGAAAACCCAAACGGGAAGGGATAAAGAGTGGCGAATCAGTCACTGGACACCTCCAGAGGGACTAGTTCTGGTCCAGCCTGGGCCTTTTTTCTCCTTTTTGTTTTAAGACCAGGTCTTTCTCTGTCACCTAGGCCAAAGTGTGGTGTCACGATCACAGCTGACAGCAACTCAAACCCCAGGGCTCAAGTAACCCTCCCACCTCAGTCTCCCCAGTAGCTGGAACAACAGGCACTAGTACTGTACCTGGCTAATTTTTTATTTTTTGGAGAGACAGGGTCTTGCTATGTTAGCCAGGCAGGTCTCAAACTCTTGGGCTCAACTGATCCTCCCACCTCTGCCTCCCAAAGTGCTGAAATGACAGAATGAGCCACCGGGCCCAGCTCTTGCCCATTTCTGTTTGTCAACAACCTGGTGTCTCCCTCATCATGATGACAAAATCAGGGCACCTAAACACAAATTCAGAGCCTTCCTCCAAAACCAGTTACACCCCAAAATCTTGTATTTCTCTCAAAAGGACCATCAATTAGCCAGGTACCTAGACGTGACGTCCATCACCCTAGAAGCTTCTGGTAAGCACGCACTGAGGACCCACTCACGCCAGGCCCTGTGCTGCCAGACGAAGCACATGGGGAATTCTACAGAACAATCAGGAGCCCCCGAAACTCAGCCTCCCATGTGCTCCACTCCATGCGGGGTCCACCTGCTCTTCTCATTGCCTGCATCCCAGAGCTGGCCCATCCCATATTGAGCTGAGGCAGTTTTTCTTTTAAGCTTGGTTGCAAAAATAACAGATACATATAATAGAAAATTCAGAGTGTGATAGGTCATACCAAAAACAGGCATACAGCGACCACATAGCCACGTCCTCCGGGTAGCCATAACTCCAGGACTTCATATTCTTACAACAGCCCCCAGCTCCCACCACCCAGGCTCTGCCTCTGGCCAGGGTTTGCCAGTTCCTGCTCATCGTCGCCAGGTCAATTTTATTAAATCACCAATTTGCACACAGCACTCTCTCAACAAATCAAGCTCCACAGGCCTTGTTTGTGACTCACACTCCTCACTTGTGGCTCCCGTGGCACCTGCCCATGCTCCAGAACCCTCAACTCTGAGCTGGCCAGACAGGCCTTTGGCACAAAGCTTATCTCATGTGTAGCCACAGTGATTCCGGGCATGTGTGTGTCTCTGTTGTGTATCTATGAGTGTGTGTTCATGTGGTGTGGGGGAGTCAGGGTGTGTGTGTCTCTGTGTGTATCTCAGTGTGTGTATGTTACTGTGGTGTGAAAAGGTTCACATCACACTATGTCTATCTCTTTGTGTGTGTGGTGTCAGTGTGGTGTGGGAAGATGCAGGGTGTGGTGTGTCTATGTGTGACTCTTTGGGTGCGTATGGATTTCTGTGTATGTGTGTGTTGCTGTGGTGTGAAGGGATGCAGAGTGTGTCTTTATGTCTATCTGTGTGTGTGTGTGTGTGTGTGTGTGTGTGTGTGTGTGTCTGTGTGTCTCTGTGTGTATCTCTGAGGGTGTGTGTGTGTGTGTGTGTTGCTGCGGTATGAGAGGATGCAGGGTATGTGTGCCTCTATGTCTATCTCTGTATGTGTGTGTATCAGTGTACAGGGTGTGTGTGACTCTGTGTATCTCTGGGTGTGTATGGATTTCTGGGTGTGTGTATTGGTGTGGCGTGGGGTTGTGGGGAGCGTGTGCATAGAGGCAGGGTGAGAAAGACACCCCAATCAGGGGACACAGCCCCAGAGAGGATATGGCAGCAGAGCCTCTGGGATCTCATGGAAGGGCAGACTGTGGCTGCACAGGTCTGACTGGGGTCCGAAAGCTGCCTTTCTGGTAAGCTCTAGGGTGATCCCGATGCATGTTACTCACTTGAGTAACATAGGGCTAGAGCAGGTTCTCAAACCCCCACGTGAAGAGGGCCACTAAGAGACCAAGACGTTCCATCTCAGCAGGCGGGGGTGGGCAGGTGGGGTGAGGGGCTCCACGTTTTGAACCAGCACCCCCAGTGAGTCCGGGAACTCCACCCAGGACCACCAGCTGAGGAGACAGCCGCTTTACTTCATGCTTGTGGCATCCCCACAGGGGGAACGGCCGCGAAGCTACCTCCAAGTGTGGATAGCATTCCAATCGTCCACCCTTGCAGCCTCCATGCAGCAGCTGGACAGGGAATCTTCAGACCCCAATCACATCAGATCACTTTACTACTGCAGAAAATGATCCAATGGCTTCCTGCTGCTCACAGAACAAATCCCAAGCCCCAGGGCCCTTGGAAAACTCCAAATTCCAAATCCCAGGGCCAACTCTTCACAGCTCACTTCCAACAGGTCAGCCCCAAGGTGCTCTCCGGCTTCGCTCTGGGGTTTTATCACTGATCCTAACTAAATCTGTTTCTGCCCCAGGGACTTCCTGTTTTCTGGTTCTTGTACAACTTATCGTATCCCATCTGAAACCGTCCTTCCTGTCTGTTTTGTTGTTGACTGTCTCTCCCAGGCAGCTCCTGAGAGCAGAGCTCTTTCTGCTTCCCCGCTGTATCCCTAGCATGAGGAATGCTCCCTGGCATTCAACAGGTACACAGAGTTCTTTGAAAGAATGAATAAAACATACACTGGGCTGCTTGAATAGACTATGCAACATTTTTCCAAACTGGAACACGTGACTATGTGAGTGCTGACAACCCAGGTCCTTCTGTCTGGCTGTTTTTCTGGTTGCCCTGTTGAAAAGATCCAGTGCCTCCATCCACGAGTCCCACCTCCTGGAGCCTGACCACATCTGCTTCATGCACTGTCCCGGCACAGCCAGACGCACTTCCTAAAACACTCACAGTGACCACGCATCTCCCCAGCAGAGCACTTGGTGGCGCCCTGTCACTATGTGGATAAAGTCAAAACCCCCCGAAAGGGAGCATACAATAGCTTCCAGATTTGTCCTTGCAGCAGAGACCATTTGATCCCAAAAGCCCAGTATCCCTTTCTTCCTTTTAGGAACAGAACCCCCAAGTTGGAGCAAGCACAGAGCCACCTCGCAATCTGCACGCCATGCCTCCCATGCAGATACGTGCAGCCTCAGCACCAAGTTCTGCCCCAGAGGATGGGACTGGAAGCAAGATCTGCAGCTTCTGAGTCACATCCTCAAAAGGACATTGCCTTGCACTTCCTTGTGTTCCGTTCCCCCTTGCCACAGGCTACAAAGTAGGTGTGCTGTCTATGCAGGAAGAGAAAACCTTGGAGCAACAAGGGAGAAGGAAGCTGGGTGTCTGGGTGACTTCGTGGAGCAGACCGCCCCACTCCCATACCTCTAACTAACTAGACTTCACCTGCTCCTGTTACTGGCCTCTGTGAAGAAACCAAACCATCAGCCGAGCAGCTGTGCACCTTCCCCAATCCCTCCTTTCTCAGCTCCCCTCACCTCCAAGCTTTGAGAACCCCATGGCCCTGCCACACGTTATCCCTCATCCTGGAGTCTCCTGATGGAACCGGCACTGGCGGCCTCAGCCAGCCCACTGTCCTCCTCCCTTATGACTCAGTTCAAACACCACCTTCCACGAGGAGTCTCCAGCTTCTGCGGGCAGAGGGGGCACTTGCCCGACTGTGACTACAGCGCTTACGCAAACCACCAACTGGCACCCACAGCACTTATCATTCCATGCATCTGCTCAACCAGCCTGGGTAAGGAACACTGCCCTTCTCTCTCCGTCCACCTCCAAAAAGTCATGGTACAGCCGGCATGGGGGCTGCCACACAGGGGTCTCCAGAAAGACCTGCTGAGTGGATGCATAAAGAGTCCTTGGCTGCTGCACGCTGAGCTCACAGTTAACTAAACACTAGAAGACCTTTTAATAGGTACTCCGTGTCACCTTATCTAAGCTCGCCGGTATTTATGCACTCAGTTTTCCACATTCAAAACATACACAGCTGTGTGTGTGGAGGACATGTGTGCTGAGGCCCTGGGGGCAGCCTGGAGAATGTCTGCTGCAATCTGGATGTGCCCCCCAGGAAAATGGGCCCAGTCATTAAATACAGAGTGGGAAGAGGTATAGAATCAGAGCCAGGACGCTGTGTTGTATTATGCTGTTATTTTTCTCTTGAGACAGGGTCTCTCTGTTGCCCCAGGTGGAGTGCAATGGCACAATCTTGGTTCACTGTAGCCTTGACCTCCTGAACTCAAGCAATACTCCTGCCTCAGCCTCCCCAGTGGCTGCATCTACAAGCATGTGCCACCATGCCCGGCTCATTTTTATTTTTATTTTTATTTTGGAGAAGTGAGGTCTCACTATATTGACAAGACTGGTCTCAAACTCTTGACCTCAAGTGATCCTCCCGCCTCAGCCTCCCAAAGTGCTGGGATTAAGGTGTGAGCCACTACACCCTGCCTTCATGATCTTTTAAAGTATTAACTATTTTCTGATTTTATTAATATTTATTCCCGCAGTTTCTCTGATGGCTTTTTTTGTGGGTGTGTTAGGAGGCCAGCCACAGGGCTCCAACATGCCTGTGCCTCCTAGCAGCACGGCAGGTGACCCTGTGGCCAGCCTCTCCCACTAGACTTGGCCTCACCATCGGGCTGTTGTCTTGCGTCAGGTGTGCAAGGCAATTCCCACCCAGCCAGGGCCACACGCCCCATGCCAGGTTCAAGCCCCCTGGGATTTTCTCCCTCCCACACCTCTGTGTCTTTGGACATGATGTCCCTTGTGCCTGCAGTGACATCCCTGGATACCTCCTGCCTCTCTGTGATCTCAGCTTCCACCTACTCCAGCACAGCTCCTCCAGGAAGCCACTCGTGTGGCCGTCCGCCCACTGGTCTGGCTGAGGCCCCTTTTCTGGGTCAGCTACTATACTACATAACCCACTGTACTTGGCCACTGCCCTGTCCCCTACACTGGACCATGCACTCCTCCAGGTTGGGAACTCTGCATTTCATCCCAGTAGCTCCAGACACTACCCTCACCCCAGGCAGGGGAATGATACCAGCGACACGCACTCATATGCACCAGAGGAGGCTTTACCAGATGTACTCGGGGGCGTTGCACGCAGGGGGGCTGCACAAGGTAGCTTCCTTCAGTCACCAACAGACAATGACACTAAGCTAACCTAAGTAAACTCAGAAGGTCTGTCCTGTAGCTCTTCATGAAGAAGATGCATATGAAAAATTCCCCTCTAGGATGTAATCCTTGTTTTCAGCAGTTTCATAGTATCAGTGGGAATAGAGGGGGATAAAGTATACTCTAGAATCAGACAGTTCTGAATTCCAGTTCTACATGGGTTCTCAGGGCCTTAGTTTCCTCTTCTGTAATAACAGTATATCTAAGACATTGGGGTGTTTTAAGAATCACAGGAGGTATTGTACCAAAAGGTCTTGGTACACAAACTGATTGATTTACACATAGAACAGTATCAGTGGTGAGAACACGTATCTGAGAAAATTTAATGACTTATGACAAAAAATAAGAACGTAACATACATACAATGTGCAAGTTGCAAAGGGGATGCTAAAATACTAGGTTAAGAAAAGTTTAATTCACAAATAGTCCTATGCTAAGAGAAAAGCTGATGAAAAGTGCTGTATTTCTAAAATCAGTGAGACTCAAGCAGCCCTGCCTTTTAGCCAGGATCACATCCACAGAGCGGGGGAGCACGTGGGGTTACTGGTTCAGTTTCCACTGAACCCCTTTACCATGGCTATTTTCCCTCAGTCTTAGAGATTTTAAACACTCTTATTCCACCAGCAATAAGTTAGGTATACTGGTTTTTAATTAATGTTTTTCAGCTACTCGCTAACTAAGCATGCACTTCACAGACCCCCTGGCTTGGGACTCTCCTTCCAGTAGAATTCTGTTAATATATAACATATAAAATATGGGCCTGAAGTCACTGAAGCCTGAATTTCAAATCTAAAAGAAAAGGTCACCATCAACTCCAGCTTCAGAGACATCCCAGGCTGACATATTCATGGAGATATCCAAATGTCTTTCCTGTCTCACCCCACCTTGGTCTTGTGTTCCTGTCCCATCCGACCTTCATGCCTGTCACTGCAGGGCAGGTGGCATGTGCTCCGGAACCCAGGCCCTGCACATCACCCAAGAAGCAGCACGCTGGAGCCTTGCCAGAGTGCAGTTTCAATAGGTGACGTGTCTTTCTCTCTGTCAGGTCAGGAAGGTGGCCACTGGAGGTGTGCGCCTGACAACACGCCTCATGTTTATGCTTCCAGATTTACTGCAACACCACTGAATCGTGGTGTGATGGTTACTTTAACATGTCAACTTGACTGAGCTATGCGGAGCACAGATATTTGGTAAAGCATTGTTCTGGGCCAGGCACAATGGCTCACACCTGTAATCCTAGCACTGTGGAGGCCAAGGCAGGCAGATCACCTGAGATCAGGAGTTCAAGACCAGCCTGGCCAACATGGCAAAACCCTGTCTCTACTAAAAATACAAAAATGAGCTGGGTGTGCTGGCGCACGTCTGTAATCCCAGCTACTAAGGAGGCTGAGGCAGGAGAATCGCTTGAGCCTAGGAGGCAAAGGATGCAGTGAACAAAGATTTCACCACTGCACTCCAGCCTGGGAGACACAGCAGGACTCCATCTAAAAAAAAAAAAAAAAAAAAAAAAAATTAAAAAGTGTTTCTGTAAGGGTGTCAGCATCTTTTTTTTTTGAAAAATAAAATTTAAAAAAAGCCCTCCTGGGTTCAAGCGATTCTCCTGCTTCAAACTCCCAAGTAACTGGGAATACAAGCATGCACCACCACGCCCAGCTAACTTTTTTGTATTTTTAGTAGAAATGGGGTTTCAGCATGTTAGCCAGACTGGTCTAGAACCACTGACCTCAAATGATCTGCCCACCTCAGCCTCCCAAAGTGTTGGGATTATAGGCATGAGTTATGGTGCCTGGCCAGGTGTCAGCATCCTAATCAGGAACGTAGATCACCCTACTTCATGTGGGCGGGCCTCGTCCAATCAGCTGAGGGCCCAAACAGAATGAAAAAGCTGACCCTCCCGCAAGTAAGAAGGGGCTCTTGGCAGGTGGCCGTGGGACTGCTAAGCTCCTCCTGACCTATGGCCTGCGAACTGGAACATCAGCTCTCTCCCTGGGTCTCCAGCTGCCAACCCACTCTGCAGACTGGACCCACCTGCCTCTTGCCAGGCCTGTTTCTCTGAAGAACGCTGATAAAGGTGACAATAAAACCTAACAGTTCATCAGACACCCAAGTAATAACATGCCTATCATATGGTGTCATGTGGCACAAGTGGTCAGCATTTCACAGCTGTTCACACATTGCAAATCTCTGCATGATCTCAACCCCAGGAGGAAGAGGAGGAACCCATCCAAGCAGAGGTGGCTCTCAGGCCAGCCCGCCTCAGGCTCTCCAATCCTCAGCACCTCCTTCAGCCTCGTGACTATATTTCTCCTCACCTTCATCTCTACTCGCCCTCTGCCCTGACAAGCCACTGGCACCTCCCATACCCACGCCAGCAGCCACCCGTCACCCGCATCCCAGCTGCATTCTCTGTGTTGCAGGGCCCGTGGCTGTGGCCCCTACCTCCTCTCATGGCTTTCCTCCTAGATCCCCACCATTCTGCGGCTCATCTTCCACCATTCCTTGAAAGTGGGCGTTTGCAAGCCCTCGGGACTGCCCCAGCAGCTGAGCTCCCTGGAGATGGCCTCCACTTCTTCACACCCTCCCCAACTCCATGGCCTGAGCTCACGCTTACAGAGCGCTTCCTCTCCCCCGTGCCGTTCTGAGCAGTTCACCTGCACATATACTCCACACAGTAACTCTGAGGACAGCAAAACTTATTCTCCTCATGCTAAAGATGAGGAAACAGAGGCACAAAGAAATGGAGGCAGTTGCCCAAGATCCCGCAGCACAGGAAAAGGGCACAGGAAAAGGGATCCCAGCACCACAGTCCAAGTCCTCCACCGCTAAACAGAGCTGACCCCACGGCTGTAGCCATCACAACTGATCACTTCCTAATCCCTCTCCAGCTCACATTTCTCTCAACAGCAATGACAGCCCGCCAGCTGCATGAGCCAGAAACCCAGTAGTCCTTTATTCCTATGTCTCCCTCAATGTACGACTCATCATCAAGTCCACCCCAACTCACAGCACCCAAGCGCCACACCCCATCAGTTCGAGCAGGACACCCACCTGCAACTCTGCCCTCCACACAGGGCCCCCAAGTACTGACCTCCTCTCTCCCACCTCAAGCTTCAGCCAAAGGGCATTTCTTGCAGGTCCTAGGTGCTGTGCTCTCTTTTCCCCTTCCGCTTTTCATCTTCTCTACCAGTCCCGATCCCTCTTCTTCCCTCTCCCCTCCCCAAGACCATCACCGAACTTTCCTAGCTGACTCCTGCTTTTCTTTCTAAAGACACCCTCAGCTGTAACTTCCTCCAGAAAGTTGTCCACATACCAGGCATTGGGATGGCCTCCCAGTCCACCTGCACACTGTGGTGACCAGCGACTGGCCAGGTCTGCACCTCCTCCATCACTCACATGAGAGGTGAGCCCAAGGGCAGGGCACCACTGTGCAGACGGCCTCCTGCAGTGCTCACAGCAGGCTGGGACAGTGGACACAGGATCCTGAAACTGGCTCTGCCTAGGGACCAAGGCCTTTCCCCACCTCTCACAGTAGAAAGAAGACGCAAACCAGGCTCCAGGCTCCAGGCTCCAGTCTCCACTGGGCCCAGGAGGGTCCAGGAGACAGGGAGGGGCCTGGAATCCTGAACTCCCCTCTCCTCCAAGTCTCAGCTCCCAGTGCCTTTAAGCTCCTGCCTTCCTCTACCCCTAAAGCTCGGGGAGATTGGGGCCTGTATCTTACTAGCAACCTCTCCATCCTCTGGCTGAGTGATTTTACCCACCCTTCTCCCCAAAACTCCAAAGACAGTAATCTCCCCTGGGCAGCGCTTCATTTGGGCAAGCAAGTGACTATCTCAGGGCTGCAGTGAGCTACAGTTGAGTCCAGGACTCACTCTTCCCATGGGGATGAGGTCTTTACCAGCCTCTCCTTAAGGGGGCACAGGTGGGACCTCTCTGGTGCTCCAGAGTGCTGAGGGCTAGGATGAGGCTGGCCAGTGGCAGGGACAGTGCCTTCTGCCCTCCTGCTGCTTCTCAGGCAGTTTTTGTTAGCAAAGTAGGTAGGAAATGGCAGGGACCTCTCAGACAAGGTCAAAGCAGTGAGCCTCGGACACTTGGAGACCATGTGCGGCCCCCGCCCCACCGAAGGGACAGCTGCTACTCTGTGCCTGCCAGCTGCTGTCTCACAGGAATTCTGTCTCTGCTGTTGTCTGAAATGTTGGCGAGTTTTCGAATTTCTCATGTAGGCTGACCCCACCCTGTGGAGCTAAGCAGACACTGGAGGCGTGGACCAGGCAAGGCAGGGGCTCAAGGCCGTCACCACTGCCTCCTTTCCTCCTCCTGCCTCCTCTTCCTCCAGCAGCAGGTGCGCTCAGCCCAGGCAGGAAGAGTGGGGAAGCCTTTTCTGGAGAAATGAACCACTTCAAAAATGACCTCCACAAACTGGCATTTGTGAGGATCCCAAGGAGGCAAACGGGAGCCTGACCTGGGCTCGTCTGACAGCAAAGCCCATCAGCAGTCAAGCCTGCTCTCCTCCTGTCCAGGGCATGGCCCTAAATACCATCTCCAGGACCGTGACCTCCACACGGCATCTCTGCCATCAGTTTGGATCCAAATGCAACATCTCCATTTAGTGAAACCCTGTCTTTACAAAAATTAAAAAATATTATCCAGGCATGGCGACGCATGCCTGTAGTCCCAGCTACTCGGGAGGCTGAGGTGAGAGGATCACTTGAGCCCAGGAGGTGGAAGCTGTGATTGTACCACTGCACTCCAGCCAAGGAAACAAAGCGAGACCCTGTCTCAAAACAATAAGAAATCTACTGGCAATTCAAGCTTACCCTGACCAGAAGAAAACACTCCACTCCCATCTCCAACCTGTTCCTCCTGCAGTTTTGCCATCTTGGGAAGTAGCAAATCCATTTAACCAGTTTTTCAGGCCTAAACCCTTAAAGTCATCCTTGTCTCCTCTCTTTCTCACACCCCACATCCAACCCAGCGACAAACCCTGTCATCTCAGCCTTCAAAATAAATGTTCCTTCTTCGCTGCACCCCAGTCAAATCCACCATTTCTCACGTGGCTTCCTATCAGATACCTGACTCTGGTCCCCCTAGTGTCCTACACAGGGCCCCATGCAGCAGCCAGGGTGGTCCCCCTGCATAGAGTCCTGTAAAGCCCCACACAGGACTCTGCCCCAAACCTCCCCTCACACTCAGAGTAAAAAGGCTAATGTCCTTTTCCGAATTGTTCAATGATTCTTTGTTGGATGAATACATTTCTAATCAGTATTTTAGTACCATCATCTTAAAAGCAAACAATATCAAAGAAGCCAATAAACATGTGCATTTAAGTTCGTTAATTACCTAAGAAACGCAAATGAAAACCACAATAAAATGCCACCTCAAGCCCATCAGGATGGCTACAATATAAAAGATAGACCATACCAAGTGCTGTGGAAGACGTGGGGAAATGGGAGCCCTCACACACTGCAGGGTGAAGTGTATCTTGGTATATCCTCTTTAGAGAACTACTTGGCAGAATTTACATTCCCAATGACATAGCAATTCTACTCCGACTATTAATAAATCACAACAGAAATGCATACATACATAATCAAAAGACATGTGCAAGAATGTTCACAGCAACATTATCCGTATTAACTCCAAACTCGATATTATCTAGTTTGCTCAAGAGTTGAATGAGGCCTGGCACGGTGGCTCGTGCCTATAATCCCAGCACTTTGGGAGGCCAAGGTGGGTGGATCACTTGAGGTCAGGAGTTTGAGATCAGCCTGACCAATACGGTGAAGCCTCATCTCTACTAAAAATACAAAAATTAGCCAGAAGTGGTGGCTCATGCCTGTAGATCCAGCTATTTGGGAGGCTGAGGCAAAATTGCTTGAACTCAGGAGGCAGAGGCTGTGGTGAGCTGAGATCATAACACCACACTCCAGCCTGAGCAAGAGAGCTAGGTTTCATCCCAAAAAAAATAAAAATAAAAATAAATGACCAGGCCCGGTGGCTCATGCCTGTAATCTCAGCATTTTAAAAGGCCGAGGTAGGTGGATCACTTGATGTCAGAGATTCAAGACCAGCCTGGCCAACGTGGTGAAACCCTGTCTCTAATAAAAATAAAAAAATTAGCCAGGCATGGTGGTGTGCACCTGCAAACCCAGCTACTCGGGAGACTGAGGCACGAGAATTGCTTGAACCTGGAAGGCACAGGTTGCAGTGAGCCAAGATCATGCCACTGTACTTCAGCCTAGGCGACAGAGCGAGACTCCATCTCAAAAATAAATAGGCCAGGCAAGGTGGCTCTCACCTGTAATCCCAGCACTTTGGGAGGCCAGGTCGGGCGGATCACCTGAGGTCAGGAGTTCGAGACCAGCCTGACCAACATGGAGAAACACCCGTCTGCACTAAAATACAAAATTAGCGGGGCATGGTGGCGCATGCCTGTAATCCCAGCTACTTGGGAGGCTGAGGCAGGAGAACTGCTTGAACCCAGGAGGCAAAGGTTGCGGTGAGCCAAGATCACACCATTGCACTCCAGCCTGGGCAACAACAGTAAAACTCCATCTGAAAAAAATAAATAAATAAATAAATTTAAAAAATAAAACAGACCAGGCGCAGTGGCTCACGCCTATAATCCCAGCACTTTGGGAGGCTGAGGCAGGTGGATCACGAGGTCAAGAGATCGAGACCATCCTGGTCAACATGGTGAAACCCCGTCTCTACTAAAAATACAAAAATTAGCTGGTCATGGTGCGCGCCTGTAGTCCCAGCTACTCGGGAGGCTGAGGCAGGAGAATTGCTTGAACCCAGGAGGCAGAGGCTGCGGCGAGCCGAGATCGTGCCATTGCACTCCAGCCTGGGTAATAAGAACGAAACTCCGTCTCAAAATAAATAAATAAAACAGTTGAATGAATAGTGATATACTCACATAATAAAATACCATGCAATGGAAGTTCCCATAGTGCCACTCTAGACTGGCTGCGTCTATGTGAGCAGGAACATGTGAGGTGGACACAGGCGCGGCACTGAAAATGTGTGGATCACAGAAAGAAACCAGATTTCAACTGCATAGAGCCAGAAGCAAGTCTGTGAAAAACAGACTGGCTTATAACTAATGTATAAAAAATTCATAGAAGGTTCTCAATTTGGTGGCATCCTAAAAATACACATAGCCAATTGTTACCAATAGCAAGTTTGAAGCCTAAATTAACTTTTCTAAATTATCAGTAATAAATTTCAATCGGCCAAGCTACAGGAAAGGCTGAATTTATCTTTCTGTTCTCCCCATATAAACTATTACAAAACCATTGTCATTCTACAAACAGTATGAAGCCAAAAAAAGAGGAAAAAGTATTACAGAAATATGAGAAGCAGTGAAAGAACTGTTATTTTTGTGTATTTTGTGATATGTGCAGTATTTCTTAGCATCTTAAAAATTTGTAGATGCGACAATTCTTATTCTAAATAATCTTATATCTAAATTTTTTATTTTCTTTCTTTCTTTTTTTTTTTTTTTTTGAGACAGAGTTTCGCTCTTATCGCCCAGGCTGGAATGCAGTGGCACAATCTAGGCTCACTGCATCCCTGGCATCCTGGGTTCAAGCAATTCTCCAGCCTCAGCCTCATGAGTAGCTGGGATTACAGAAATGCACCATGCCCAACTGATATTTGTATTTTTAGGAGAGACAGGGTTTCACCATGTTGGCCAGGCTGGTCTCAATCTCCTGACCTCAGGTGATCCACTCGCCTCGGCCTCCCAAAGTGCTGGGATTACAGGCTTGGGCCACCATGCTGGACCAACTTTGCATTTTCTTAAAGAGGACCCCTGAAATTGTCTAAGTTTCTGGCCCAACAAAACTGGCTCAACCCCATGGGGGGATTTTAAAGGCAGAGCTGTCTACCATACTTCTATTCATACATCACATAAAAGATAACAAGCACCCACGTTGGTGAAGGCTGTCATCTGTACTTGAGGTGGGGCTGTGGTCATTCCCTCCCTAAAACCCACCGTCAGGATGTGGGTGGCTGGAACTGGAAGAGCAGGGATGACCCCCAGGGTCACTGAAGGAAGAACAGCACAGAGCCACGGAGGGGGCAGGCGAGGGAATTGGGAGTCTAACCCCTGGGACAGGGAAGCCTCCTAGGATTGAGGCAGAGGAGAGATGGTAGCAGCTTTTCCCGGGCCACCTTGAGTGGAACCAGTATCTAGAGAGAAGGGACAGTGCGCCTTTAACTCTTGGGAGGTCCCTCCCTCCACTCCCTCACCTTTCAGCATCTAGAGCCCAGATTCCATCTCAGGGGCAACTGAGAGAAGCTAACAATAGAGCAGCAGAATGCTAGGTGCTGGTGAAGGGTGGACATCTGGGGCCACAGCAATTTTGCCAACACGCTTTTTACTAAGGAGGATTCCAAAAGGATCACCACTCACAACCTTTATACCCGAACCAAGCCATTTGGCTAAAGGATGTGTTTTCTCCAATCAGCACCCGATTGCATTAGAAGACAATCTGTCCCTCTTTACACAGGTTCCGATGACCTTGTGTGGCTTCTGTTTGTCCCTGCTGCAAACCATTCCAGCCATTCCCTCAGCACTGCCCGGCAGGCAGGAAGCATCCGCATAATGCCCGAGGAGGAGCCCCAGCAGCCCGGGCTTCCTGACCGGACTCCTAATGGAAGCATCTTTATTTCAACCCTCTCCTGCGTTTAAAAAAAAAGCTTTTTTTGTTGTTGGCAAGTTGCAAAGACATGAACTATCTCTTAAATAAGTTAAAAGTCATAGGAGCCTTAAAACTGTCCCTGCTCTATTGCAAGTTCCTGATGCACATTTGTTAAATAATAACACAAAATTTAAAAATCTGTTTCTTCAAGGACCTAAATTTGAAAAGTACAGAAACCTCTAACTTAACGTTAATCACCAGGGTTTACACAGCAGCATCTGAATCCTAAGCTGGCTTCTCAATGCCTCAAGAAAGGAAAGGTTTTTGGTAGAACCTAAAAGTTCCTCAATATCTGGCTGATGCTTGCTCTGGAAGGAAAGCTAGGAGGCAGGAAAGGAGGGAAGGAGAGGCCGTGTTTCATGCACACAGCAGACCTGCTTTCCAGGAAGAACACTTGCGCGGAAGCTACAAGCTTCATCTGCCTTGCAGGAAGGTTTAGGGTCCTCCTTTTCCTACAGGAAAGGGTCAGGTCAAAGGATGGAGTTTCACAACACTTTTAAATTCATTCATTCTTTACAGGCTGAGTCTTGGGTCCTTAAAACCAGAGGGAAGGCAGGCCCTTCAACAAAAAACGTGTCCACTTAGTAAAAACAGGATTAGAGGATTTGCACCAAGGTAAAGCACTATCCATACTTTGTAACAACTCACTTCAAATTTTAGGTTGGTAACAGTCTTATTTTAATATCTAGAGAAAACCGGTACAGCATGTTCAAACTGCCAGACCTCAAAAAAAAAAAAAAAAAAAAAAAAAAGAAAAGAAAAAGAAAAAATGCTGTTTAAATATAAAAGGCCAATCTGCCCACAACACACCACATATCCCCAGATCCCCGGAAACAATCACATCTTTTTTTTTTTTTTTTTTTTTTTTGAGATGAAGTTATGTTGCCCCAGGCTGGAATGCAATGGCGCGATTTACATTTCGGCTGACTGCAACCTCCCCCTCCTGGGTTCAAACGATTCTCCTGCCTTAGCCTCCCAAGTAGCTGGGACTACGGGCGTGCGCCACCACGCCCGGCTATTTTTGTATTTTTAGTAGAGATGGGTTTTTACCATCCTGGCCAGGCTGGTCTCTAACTCCTGACCTGAAGTAATCCACCTGCCTCGGCCTTTCAAAATGCTGGGATTACAGGCGTGAGCCACTGCGCCCGGCCCACAATCACTACTTAAGAGACAAACACGGAGTAAGCCATCTTACAACGCTGGGAAAACCAACACTCGCTTGCCTCCCAGTCCTGACGGTGTGTCAGGCACTGAGGAAGGTGGAAGAAACAATCACAAAAATGAAAAAGAGAAGAGAGGAGCTGCATTCCATTTTAAACCTGCTCCCTAGTTTTCGGTGGCTCTGAGGCTCGGTTTACATCCTTCCGGGCAGTGTAACAAGTTCCTCCTGAACTCAGAATCCGTGCCCACCGCGAAGTGTAGCCACTTTCAGGCTGTGGGTCAGGGTAAGCTTGGGCTGAGGATGCTGGAGCCAGGACAAACTGCAGCCCAGCCAGATCCCCACACGGCTGGGGCTTAGCCCCAGGCTTGCTCCCGAGAGCAGAATCCATTCATAGGTTCCTAAAAATCAGCCCGGTACGCTAGCCGTGTAGAGATTCCTACTTTCTGACCACTCGCTCAAACGCAAAGGTCACGTTAGCCGCTCAACCCCAAAGCAGAGGGGCTCGCCCCCCGGGCTCCTGGGCTGGGGAAGGGCGGGGAAGGTGTGTCCAAGACACCAGCACAAAGGCTCCTTCACCGCGCGGCGCTCTGCTCCCTCAGGTGCGGACCCCCGGGGCCCGCCGGCTGCGCGCCAGGACCCCGCCGCTCCAGGCGGCTCCTGCGGCCCACGCGCTTCCGCTCCGCCGGGAGTTTCGAGCCGAGCCGTGGCGCTCACCTGTCCCGCCCGCAGCGCCAGCTGCACTGCCGCCTGGAAGCACTCCTCCCAGGGGCCGGCCGCGGGCACCGCCTGGTCCTCACCGCTGGGCTTCATCGCCGCCTCACAGGGCCCCGCCACCTCCAGCCCCCCTCGGCGGGACCCCGGCTCCCACCGGATCCCGCCGTCCCGCCTCCAGGCTCCACACTCCCTCTGCCTGCTCCCGCAGCTCTGCGCCTAGTCCGCCGCCTGTCCCACAGCAGCACGAGCGGGAAGGGGATACAGCGGGCCGCGGGAGCCGCGCTTTCAGCTCCCCGCTCCCCGCCCCCCCCCCCGCCCCCCCCCCTGCCAAGCCCGGCCCCGCGCCCGCGCCCCTCGCCCCGCCCCTCGCAGAGCCAGGCCCCGCCCCCTCTCTTCTCGGCCCCGCCCCCTCTCTTCTCTTCCCCGCCCCTTGCCGCTCCAGGCCCCGCCCTGCACCCGCACGCTGCTCCTGGTCCCGCCCCGCGCCAAGCCCGGCCCAGTCCTGCGGAGCGCCCCATGCCTGGCCCCGCCCCTCTGGGCTTGCTCTGAACACCAATCAGTGCCGAGCCTCGCCCCTCCCCGCGCTTCATCTCTGGCCCCACCCCTCTCGTGGCGCTTCACCCTCCCCGCTCGGGGCGGACCCAACCGCTCCCCGCCGTGTCCCGGCCCGCAATGCGCGGAGCGGGCTCGCAGTCCAACTACTCTGATCCTCGAGCCCCGCCTCCCTCAAGTAGACCCCCGACCCGGGTCCAAACCCCGCCCCGCTACCGCGCGCTGAGACCAGCCCCGCCCCGGCCCCCACCCCCGGCTGATGCTGAGCTCCGCTCTGCGCTGGGTGCTGCGCGCGGAGGGCGGCTTGGGCCGGCGCGGAGCTGGGAGGGAGGGGCTAGGGGCGGCGGTGTTGGGGCCCCGGGGCAGCTGCTGTCTGGGTGAACCGCTGCGGGGCCGGCCCAGCGCCGGATGTGCAGGGGCACGTCCCGCCGATCCTTGAGCACTTGGCGCCGGGCGTCCCTTCCTGGTCTGTGGCCAGCTTCGGGCTCAGGAGCTAGGGGTGGCCGAGAGACTCGGAGGCCGCCGTGCTGCGTGCGTCGTTCCCGGCCTCGCGGGACCTCAGACAGCTGAGCGCACAAGGCCGCAGTGTTCCCGCAGGCGGCCGCCCGGCGCGGGAAGTTTCGACACAAACAAGCTCTCCGTCCCCAACCCCAAACACTGCGAGGACAGCGGCTGGGCTTTATAAACTGTTTACACCCAAAACTCGAATTTGGAGCCGGAACTGTGATTGCGATGAACCTCCGTAGTGAGGAATGACCTTTCCAACCTTGGATTCCCTTGCTGGCCCATGTAAACATAAATAGGAGACGTTGCCCGAAAGAGTGGCTGCGTGGTTTCCAAAGTTAATTTCATAAGCCGCCCTGCCTGCCCTTTTTATAAAAGATGCAGACCCACGTAAAATTATTCTGGAGTGCCACTTGGGAGTCTGGGAGAACAATGGGAGTTTATACAAGAATCTTGATGGGACATTTTTTTACACGCTTAACCTAATAATGAAGTTAAACGTTTTAAGTTTTTGTGAGTGCTTTGTTTTTTTGAAACCGAGTCTCGCTCTGTCGGCAGGCTAGAGTGCAGTGACGAGATCTCGGCTAACTGCAACCTTCGCCTCCCGGATTCAAGAGATTCTCCTGCCTCAGCCTCCCAAGTAGCTGGGACTACAGGCGCGTGCCACCACACCAAGCTAATTTTTGTATTTTTAGTAGAGATGGGGTTTCACCATGTTGGCCAGGATGGTCTTGATCTCTTGACCTCGTGATCCGCCCCCCTCAGCCTCCCACAGTGCTGGGATTACATGCGTGAGCCACCGCACCCAGCCTGTCTGTGAGTACTTTATGTTGAAAAACGTTGTGAAGACACTTCTTTTAAGTGTACAGTGTAAGAAGCAAAAAATACACAGAGGAGGAATTACAAACAGGAAATACAAACACGTAGATATGAGTACAACTTTAGGGACTCTGTCCTCATCCTGTGTCCTAATCCTATGGCTTAGAAAACAAGACCAATTGCCCTGCCTCGCACCATGCCAGTTTGAGGCAGCTAAGGACGCGCTCACCTCCATCTTTTTTGTGTTCTGAGTTTTTATGATGTTCAAGACAGCAGGACTTCAGAATGCACTTAAGACTGTGCTGTGAATGCCTATTTTAAAATAAATGAATTCTTTGCTGCTTTTCGTGACAGGTTTTCAATAGCCATCACTTCCAACATCAAGAAAAGTTAAGAAGCAAAATGTCTCTTCCATCTCTTCCCAGTTAGGCTTTCTGAACACCTCTGGTAGTGTGACCCCCATCTGGAAGCTAAGTTATGTGTGTAGGTAAACTTTTATTATGGATCTCAGCTCTAAACATCTAGAAAAGGAGTTAACTTTCTTTTCCCAACTGACATATCTTAAGGCAGAATAGTGTGGTTTTTAACAGCATGAGGCTTTGAACCAGCCAGATTTTCCTAAATTAAAATATTAGCCTCCGGCCGGGCGTGGTGGCTCAGGCCTGTAATCCAAGCACTTTGGAGGCCAAGGCGGGCGGATCACCTGAGGTCGGGAGTTCAAGACCAGCCTGACCAACATGGTGAAACCCCGTCTTAAAAAAAAATTGGCCTCACTTCTTCCTTATTGTGTGGATTTGAACAAATTACAAATAACCATTTGTGCCTGTTTCTTCAACTGTAAAGTGGTCTTTATAACCATTGTATGGGTTAATGTACTTGTGCTTATAACTTACGTGTTTGCTATTACTATTAAAGACTGGTCATTTAGGCACCAGTATAGGTAGCCTCAAGCAATTAGCATACTGCTTTGGCACCTAATAGGTGCTTAATAAGTAACTTCATTGTTGAGTATTGAAATTAGCTTTTTTTTTTGAGACAGGGTTTCACTCTGTTGCCCAGGCTAAAGTGCAGTGGCACGATCATGGCTCACTGCAGTTTTGACCTCCTGGACTCAAGTTATCCTCCCACCTCAGCCTCCCTAGAAGCTGGGTCTAGAGGTATGGGCCACCGTGCCCAGCTACTTTTATTTTTATTTTTTATTTATTTATTTATTTTGAGACGGAATCTCACTCTGTCACCAAGCTGGACTGCAGTGGTTTGATCTCAGCTCACTGCAACCTCCACCTCCCAGGTTCAAGCAATTCTCTTGTCCCAGCCTCCCAAGTAGCTGGGACTACAGGCGCACAGTCCAACTGCTTTTTGTATTTTTAGTAGAGATGGGATTTCACCATGTTGGCCAGGATGGTCTTGATCTCTTGACCTCGTGATCCACCCACCTCGACCTCCCAAAGTGCTGGGATTACAGGCGTGAGTCACTGCGCCTAGCCATTTTGTTATTATTATTATTTTAATATTTAGGATTTTTTATTGAGCACTGCTGGCAAACAATTGGAAACAATTTCAGCATCCACCAGTAGAGGAACAGCTAAATAAACATCAAATCTCAATGACGGGTTGAAAGGAATTTGTTAGAGCTATGGAACAACATGGATTTATCTCTAACACATGCTGTGAAGTAGAAAAGCAAGTTGTCAAATGGCACAAAAAGTGTGGTTCACAAGCTAAAAGTGCAAATTTCTCTCCCTCTCTGTGTATGTGTGTGTATTCTGAAAAGATAAAACTACCCAAAAATAATAATAACAGTGGCTACTTTGGAAAGAGGCCATTGTTGGGCAGATGCTGGGAAATGGAATTAGAGAGAATTAGGGATATGGAAAAAAAAAAAAAAGTTTTTAGCTTTTTTTTTTTTTTTTTTTTCTTTTTTTTGAGGTGGAGTTTTACTTTTGTTGCCCAGGCTGGAGTGTAATAGCGCAATCTCGGCTCACCGCAACCTCCACCTCCCAGGTTCGAGTGATTCTCCTGCCTCAGCCTCCCAAGTAGCTGGGATTACAGGCATGCACCAATACACCTGGCTAATTTTGTATTTTTAGTAGAGACAGGGTTTCTCCATGTTGGTCAGGCTGGTCTTGAACTCCCGACCTCAGGTGATCTGCCCACCTCAGCCTCCCAAAGTGCTGGGATTACAGGCGTGAGCCACTGTGCCCAGCCGATTTTAGCTTTATACGTAATACTTAGAAAATTTAGAAAACCAGCCTGGGCAACATGGTGAAACTCTGTTTCCACTAAAAATACAAAACTGACCAGGGTATGGTGGCATATGCCTGTAATCCCAGCTACCTGGGGAGGCTCAGGTGGGAGAATCACCTGAACCTGGAGGTTCAAGAGGTTGCAGTGAGCTGAGATCGCACCGTTG
Organism: Sapajus apella; assembly: GCF_009761245.1. NCBI lineage: Eukaryota > Metazoa > Chordata > Mammalia > Primates > Cebidae > Sapajus > Sapajus apella. Next base: position 22,788,230 of record NW_022436969.1, on the reverse strand, counting down.
CCCTCCAACCTGGAAGACAGAGCAAGACTCTGTCTCAAAAAATAAAAAAAAAAAAAGAAAAGAAAATTTAGAGGAAAGAATGGTCATACATTATTTTTGCATTAAAAGTTGATTCTGAACATTAAGTAAAAATTGTTCTGATTTTATTGTAAGGGGCCCAAATCCTGATCAAAGAATCATGGATGAAAATATAAAATACTCTTCCCCAGCCGGCCTCCACACCAATCTGCACACTGTCTCCTTCAGAGGTCCTGGAAGCTACACGAACTTTCCTTAAGCCCCTAGAATATTGTGCTCTGCCTTGAAAAACTATTGCCTAACTACTCCTCCCCACCCCCACCCTAAGGCACAGCCTCAGTGGGCACCCTGGTCACCAGGAGGCCACATGCACAATGCTTGGGTAGGGGCCCAAGAAGCCAGAGCAGTGGCAGTGAGAAGGTGAAAGGGCACTGAGGACAGTCAGGATAGACTTCATGTCCTTATTAATCCAGGATTCCCCCCACCCCATGTCCTTTATGAAAGAAAGCAATGTCTAAATAAACAAAATGTCAGGCTGTGTCCTTTTCTTCCAACCACTTCTCTAGCTTCCTCAGGTTACCTTGAAATCTGATCTTATTCTCCAGGGCTCATCTAAATCCCTAGAAGTTGGTCCAGAATAATGTCTGACCATTCTTAAACTGAAGTGTGGAAAAATTGATGTTAGAAGCTGAATTGTACTCCCCCACCCCCTGCTTCCAAATTTATGTGCTGAATTTCAAATCTCCAAATGTGCCTATATTTGGAGATAGAGCCTTTAAAGAGGTGATTAAGTTAAACAGGCATCGTTAGGGTTAGCTCTAATCTGACTGGTGTTCTTATGAAAAGAGGGAATTTGGACCTAGAAAAAGACAGCAGGATTGCATGTGCACAGTGGGAAGGCCACATGAGGACACAGTGAGAAGGTGGCCATCGCAAGCCAAGGAGAAAAGCCTCAGAAGACACCAACCCTACTGACAGTTTTTTTTTTTTTTAATTTTAGATTCAAAGGGTACATGTACAGGTTTGTTACATGGATATACTGTGTGATACTGGTGTTTGGGCTTCTAATGATCCTGTAGCCCAAGCAGCAAACATAGTACCTAATAGGTAGTTTTTCAACACACCCCCTCCCACCCTCCTTCCTTCTGGAATCCCCAGTGTCTGTTGTTCCTATCTTTGTGTCCATGAGTACCCAACATTTAGCTCCCACTTATAAGTGAGAGTATGCAGCATTTGTTTTTCTGTTCCTGCATTAATTCACTTAGGATAATGGCCTCCAGCTGCGTCCATGAGGGTATGATCTCCTTTTTGTGGCTGTGTAGTGTTCCATGGTGTATATGTACCACATTTTCTTTTCTTTTTTTGAGACAAGATCTCCTGCGTCACCCAGGCTAGAGTGCTGCAGCAAGATGATGGCTCGCTGCTCGACCTCCCACCTCCCAGATTCAAGTGGTCCTCCTGCCTCAGCTTCCCAAGTGGCTGCAACTATGTGCCATCACACCTGGCTAATTTTTTTCGGTTTTTGTAGAGGCAGGGTCTTGCTATGTTACCCAGGCTGGTTTTGAACTCCTAGACTCAAATAATCCTCCTCCCCTTGGCCTCTCAAAGTGCTGAGAGGCCTGAGCCACCATGCCTGTGGTGGCTATCACGCCTGGCCTTCCACACTGTCTTTATCCAACCTGCTTGATGTTGGACTGTCCACCTTGATGTTAGACTTCCAGCCTCCAGAATTATGAGAAAGTACATTTCTGTTTTTAAGCTGCTTAGTCTGTGGCGATTTGTTACACAGCTGCGGCAAGCTGATACAGTTGGAGCCAAGGAGGCTTGTCTTGGTCATCAGCAAGCTAGGGGTTATGAGACACTCTTCTCAGCCTAGAGGACTTGAAGAAGGCAGCAAGGAGTGCAAAGCACTCTAGGAACAGAAAATCAGTGCCAACCTTCCTGCTCCCCAACCCAGACAAACTGCTCAGGGTCAGTCACTTATGCAATAACCGAAGTCAGCCAGCACCACAACTCTTCACTAAATTAAGTTAGATGGATGATTACAACAAATGCTCTGTATTTAAATATCACCCAACACTGTGCACAGCTCCACAACCACGAACAATTCTGGAGGTCTTTGCTAAGCTATGGATATTTAAAAAAAAAAAAAAATCTCCAGGGTTATTTCTATTTATTTATTTCCACTATATAACTAGAGATGCTTTTTTTTCTACTCTGGAAAATCCTCCCAAGTCATTATTTCCCACTGAGGAAGGGGTTAATGTGCTGGTCATTCCTCTTCCTGCAGAGGGTAACACAGTAGTACTAGATAGTCCCTAAGAATTCACATGGTGTACTGGCTTTCAAAACTTGGCAAACTTTTTTGGGATTTGTAATTGCTCTGCACTTTAGTCACTCCTTGTGGGGATTCTATGCCTGTAGATCCCACATTCACAGATCCTAGAGATTATGAAATTGTACTTCAACAATTGGTGCTACCTTCCATCTGTTAAAAACTCTATCCTGCAAGGCCTTGGTCCTAAAAGAGAATTTCCAGTGTTTCTAATCCCATGCATCTGAATTTCTTCTGCCACTTGAGTTGAAATTAATGATGCTAGCCTATCAGATGCTATTTTGTGATCCACACTCAGTTGTACAACCTGCAACTGTCTTCATTTACCCACAAATAAACTTTGTTTTTTCAGCTCCCTTCCTGCTTAATAGCAGAAAACTCAACCTACTGACTTCCAGACAACTCAGACATGTTCGTGATTTTTTAGACATTTCAGGTTTAAAATTCAGTCAATTCGGACCTTCAAGGTAGTTTACACCTGTAATCCCGGCACTTGGGGAGACTGAGGCAGGTGGATCACTTGAGGCCAGGAATTCAAGCCCAGTATCGCCAACACAGTGAAACATCATCTCTACTAAAAATACAAAAATTAGGCCAGGCGCAGTGGCTCATGCCTGTAATCCTAGCACTTTGGGAGGCAGAGGTAGGCGGAACACTTGAGGTCAGTAGTTTGAGATCAGCCTGACCAACATGGTGAAACCCCGTCTCTACTAAAAATACAAAATTAGCGGGGCATGGTAGCACATGCCTGTAATCCCAGCTTCTTGGGAGGCTGAGGCAGGAGAATTTCTTGAACCCGGGAGGCAGAGGTTGCACTGAGTGGAGATCCAGCCATTGCACTCCAGCATGGACAACAAGAGTGAAACTCCGTCTAAAAGCAAGAAAAAAGAGAAAGAAAGAAAAGAAAAATTAACCGGGCACACCTGTAATCCCAGCTACTCCGGAGGCTGAGACAGGTGAATCACCTGAAACCGGGATGCGGAGTTTGCAGTGAGCGGAGATCGCGCCTCTGCACACCAGCAGAGATCGAGCCACTGCACTCTGCACTCCAGCCTGGGCCACAGGGCGCGACTGTCTCAAAAAATAAAATAAAAATCAGTCAATTCCTTTTTCCTCGTGGGTCCCTGCACCTTGGCCCCTGCTGTGTCCTGCCCCTGCCGATGCCGAGACTGGACGTTCGTCTGTTTTGGCCCAGTTCTGCTGGCCTCTCGGGAGTGGCCCCGACACCCTGGTCCGTGACTGTGTTAGTTCTTCTTTTGTCCGGGAGGCCTCCTGGGCTCGCAGCACTCCCTGAGGCGCCGCGGCTGTGGGAGGCGTCGGGGGAGCTCCGCGTCGCTGGGCCTGGACATTCTCTCCAAGCCTGCTGCGCCCCTACCCCGTGCAGGTGTTCTGCGGAAGGAAGCCAGGAGCTTGCCTGTTCCCAGGACTCGTGGGAATGGGGCCCAGGCCCTAAACGTTTCCAGGAAAAGTCACCTTCTGGCACAACCCTCACCCTAACCTCGGCCTTAGAAGGAGGGGAGTGTGCCTGGGACTGGATGTTCACCCGGCCAGGGATCTAATACTCCCGCTTGCTTTGCAGCGGTCTGGCGTCACCCCTCCAGCCCCTCTGTGCTTCCTTCTACAGGGCAGAGGAGGGACACAGCCTCTGCTTCAGCGTATCTATTTTTTTCTCTACAAAAAAAGACCAGAACAGTTTTAACTTCGCTGCAAAATTAAGGGGCAAGTACATATACCCTGTACCCTATCCGTATTATTTATTTTTCAATTGCATTATTTCGTTTGTCAGAATTAACCTAACGGGCTTTGGGAATGCTTTGTTCCCAGTTCTCACCATAAATGCCAGCCCCACTCCCACTTTCATGGTAATTTACGCCTCAAATCACACTGTATGCATGGGGAAGTTTCCTGGGATTAAACATGAATGGAGGTGGAAATATACTGACAAATTCTCCTGGCTGCCTGTTTTGTTTTGTAGGTTCGTTTTGGTTGTTTTTTGGTTTTTGGAGTCGGGGTCTCCATATGTTTCCCAGGCTCGCCTTGAACTCCTAGGCTTAAAGGATCCTCCTACCTCAGCCTCATTATTTGGGATTGCAGGCACACACCACAGCTCCCAGCTCTGCCTGCTTGTATTTTAAACCGAGATTGTTTGTCCAGGCGCGGTGGCTCATACCTGTAATCCCAGCACTTGGGGAGGCCGGGGCAGGCTGATCACTAGAGGTCAAGAGTTTGAGACCAGCCTGGCCCACTTGGTGAAACCCCATCTCTATTGAAAAAATCACAAAGTGGCCAGACATGGTGGCTCACACCTGTAATCCCAGCACTGAAGTGGAAGGATTACCTGAGATCGGGAGTTCAAGACCAGCCTGACCAACATGGAGAAATCTCGTCTCCAATAAAAACATAAAATTACCTGGGCATGTTGGTGCATACCTGTAATCCCAGCTGCTTGGGAGGCTGAGACAGGAGAATCACTTGAACCTGGTAGGTGGAGTTTGCGGTGAGCCGAGAATGCACCATTGCACTCCAGCCTGGGCAACAAGAGTGAAACTCCGTCTCAAAAAATCAAATTGAAAATGAAGGCCAGGCACAGTGGCTCACGCCTGTAATCCTAGCACTTTGGGAGGCGGAGGCAGGCGAGTCACCTGAGGTCAGGAGTTCAAGAACAGCCTGGCCAATACGGTGAAACCCTGTCTCTACTAAATATAAAATAATTAGTTGGGCATGATAGTGGGCCTCTGTAGTCCCAGCTACTTAGGAGGTTGAGGCAGCTGAATAGCTTGAACCCAGGAGATGGAGCTGCAGTGAGCTGAGATCACGTCACTGCACTCCAGCCTGGGTGACAGAGTGAGACTCTGTCTCCAAAAAAGAAAAAAGAATACAAAAAGTAGCTGGACATGATAGCATGCGCCTGTAATCCCAGCGACTCAGGAATCTGAGGCAGGAGAATCACTTGAACCAAGACGACAGAGGTTGCAGTGAGCAGAGAGAGAGATTGCCACTGCACTCCAACCTGGTTGACTCTGTCTCAAAAAAAAAAAAAAAATTGTTTTCAGGCAAATATTTATTTCCTTTTTTTTTTTTTTTTTAAATGAAAAGGTTGACTGGGTGTGGTGGCTCACATAATCCCAGCACTTTGGGAAGCCAAGGTGGGTGGATCACAAGGTCAGGAAATCGAGACCATCCTGGCTAACACAGTGAAATCCAGTCTCTACTAAAAAAAAGAAAAAACACACACAAAAAATTAGCCAGGCATGGTGACACGTGCCTGTAGTCCCAACAACTTGGGAGGCTAAGGCAGGAGAATCATTTGAAACAGCCGGTGGAAGTTGCAGTGAGCCCAGATAGTGCCACTGTACTCCAGCCCAACTCAAGGAAAAAAAAAAAAAAAAGCTTATGTTCCTTTTGCAATTGTTATTGTTTTTGTTGTTGCTTTCAAACCTGAAAAGGTTTGTTATATTATTGCATCCGGTTTTGGTATGTTTTTCTACAGATAAAAAAGGAAAAAATTGCCCCTGGAAAAATGTGTATGCTGATGCATACAAAAATGCTACAAATTTACTAGATAACATTTGAGAGGATAACACAATGAGACTGTGCTGTATTTGATCCAATTATCAAAACACTTGACATTGTGAAGTGGATGGAACAAAGACCAACATGACTCAAGGAGATTTATCTTTAAACTTTGTCTTCATTACACAAACACCCTTTTTTGGAAGTGTTAATGCCTGCCCTTTCCAGGTCATTTTGGCAACTGCAGAAAGGAAGCAGTTAATGGGCTCAACCCTCCCAGGCTTCCTTCACCATGACAGGTCACCATTTTTCCATTATCCTTCTTTATTTAAAACACTTCTTCTTGGCTGGGCATTATGGCTCACACCTGTAATCACAGCACAGGCTGAGGCAAGAGGATCACTTGAGCCCAGGAGTTCAAGACCAGTCTGGGCAATATAATGAGACCCCATCTCTATCAATTTTTTTAAATTAGTTTGCACCTGTAATCTCAGCTACTAGGGGGGCTGAGGTGGGAGGATCACTTGCATCTGGGAGGTTGAGGTTGCAGTGAGCCAAGATCATCCCATTCCTGGACTCCTGCCTGGGTGACAAAGGGATACCTTGTCTAATTTTTTTTTTTTATAAAGATGGGGTTTCTCCATGATGGCCAGGCTGGTCTTGAACTGCTGATCTCAGGTGATCCACCCACCTTGGCCTCCCAGAGTGCTAGGATTACAGGCGTGAGGCACCACTCCCGGACTTTTTAATTTTTTTATTTTTGAAGACAAAGTCTGGCTCTGTCACTAGGCTGGAGTGCAATAGTGTGATCTCAGCTCACTACAACCTCTGCCTCCCAGATTCAAGTAATTCTCCTGCCTCAGCCTCCTGAGTAGATGGGACTACAGGTGCGTGCCATCATGCCTAGCTAATTTTTGTATTTTTAGTAGACATGGGGTTTCACTATGCTGACCAGGACGGTCTCGATCACTCCACCTCATGATCTGCCCACCTCGGCCTCCCAAAGTGCTAAAGTTACAGGTGTGAGCCACCTTGCCCGGCCGACCTTGTCTGATTAAAAAAAAAAGAAAAGAAAAAGAATTTCCATTTCTAAGGCAGCTGCCACAATTAAACACATTCTTTTTTACCTCGAAGGATGAATATGAGACTTAAATGAGATATGTATGTTCTACTTGTCTGTGTTTCAAAAAGAAAATATTACAGTAAGCACCAACATTCAAGTCTCTTCTACCAGGAAAGGGACTCAATTTAAGAGGGAAAATAAAACAGACATAAATTTCACATTTCCACGTGGATACATCCTCATGTATATCATTTGTTCATGTATTCACTTATTCATGTACTAATTCAGCTAATTTGCTAATTCATGTACTAATTCAATCCAAAGCACTGGGATTATAGGCATGAGCCACCATGCCTGGCCCAGAAATGGAAATTCTTAATGAGATTCTGTATTTACCAGCTTTCTTCTATCAGCTATATATTCCTGAAAGATTCCCTCTCTCTCCCTCTCTCCTGTCAGTTTTACACACACACACAAACGCACACACACACACACACACACACAAAGTATTTTCTTCTACTTATTCGTTGCACATTGGCCTTTGTAGTTAGGGAAATGAGAAGGGAAAGTGAGATGTAGGATTCTATATTAACATCACTCATTTCATTGGTAGCCCTGCACACTAAGGCAGGCACAACTTAGGGTCCCAAATTAAATTAGAAGTGTGACTGAACAGAAAAAGAATATTATGTAGGATATAAGAGATGACAACCCTGCTGGGTGGGCCTAGCAACAGATTGTCATTAGAATGGTCTTGGAAATTGGTTTGCAGAATCTGGGGGAGAAAACAGATGAGAGATGCAGAATTTAATCAGGTAACATTGCCAGACCAATCATTGTCCTATCAGAGAGAGCAGTAAGAAGGTGAAAGTAGCTCATGCCTGTAATCCCAGCACTTTGGGAGGCTGAGGTGGGCTGATTGCCTGAGGTCAGGAGTCTGAGAACAGTCTGGTCAACATGGTGAAACCCTGTCTCTGTTAAAAATACAAAAAAAAAATTAGCCTGGTATGGTGGTAATCCCAGCTACTCTCGAGGCTGAGGCAGAGGAATTGCTTGAACCAGGGAGCTGGAGGTTGCAGTAAATCAAGATCATGCCACTACACTCCAGCCTGGGTGACAGAGCTAGACTCAGTCTCGAAAAATAATTAATTAATTAATTAATTTTTTAAAAAAAGATGGTGAAAGTAATGCCAAAGTCTATTATGTTCAGAGGTCTTGGACAGAAGAAATCTCACCTTCCCTGAATTAAGATCCACTGCTCCCTGAGGGGATGAGCCTCTTATCCCTGGGAGGATGCAGAATTAAGCAAAGAAATACTAAAAAGAGGCCAGATGAGGTGGCTCATGCCTGTAATGCCAGCACTTTGGGAGGCCGAAGCGGGTGGATCACTTGAGTTCGGGAGTTCGAGACCAGCCTGACCAACATGGAAAAACCCCATCTCTACTAAAGATACAAAATTAGCCGGGTGTGGTGGCACATGCCTATAATTTCAGCTACTCGGAAGGCTGAGGCAGGAGAATCACTTGAACCCGGGAGAGGGTGGGTTCGGTGAGCCAAGATCGTGCCATTGCACTCCAGCCTGGGCAACGAGAGCAAAACTCCATCTCAAAAAAAAAACCACAAAACAAAGCAAAGTACTAAAGGGACTCAAACTCATATGCTTAATATTTCCATGTTAAAGAGTGATCTGTATATAGTTAGCAGGTTCTAAGGGGTTCTTACAGATGTTTTGTAATTCAAATTAAGATATGTAATTGAATTTGTGGGGTTTTTTGCTTTTGTTGTTTTAGAGACAAGGTCTCATTCTGTCCCCAAGGCTGGAGTGCAGAGGCTGCAGCTCACTATAGCATCTGACTCCTGGGCCCAACCAATCCTCCTACTTCAGCCCTCCCAGTAGCTGGCACTACGAGCGTGCACCACCCTCCACCTCAAGTAATTAAGTTGTTTGTAGAGACAAGGTCACCAGCTCCTGGACTCAAGTGACCCTCCCCTTCAGCTCCCAAAGTGCTGGGATCAGGCCTGAGCCACTGCGTCTGGCCAAATTTGTGATTTTAAGATGAAATTTTACTAAAATATTTAAATTAAATTAATTGTTAAAACATTTAAATGAGGCCAGATGTGGTGACTCATGCTTGTAATCCCAGCACTTTGGGAGCTCCAGGCGGGCAGATCACCTCAGGTCAGGAGTTTGAGATCAAACTGACCAACATGGCAAAATCTCATGTCTACTGAAAATAAAAATAAATTAGCCAGGCGTGGTGGCGCACACCTATAATCCCAGTTACTCCAGAGGCTGAGGCAGGAGAATCACTTGAGCCCTGAAGTAGAGGTTGCAGTGAGCCGAGATTGTGCCACTGCACTCCAGCCTGGGCAACAGAGTGCGATTCTGTCTCAAAATAAAAGAAACTAGCATTTAAATGTCCTTAAGTTCACCATATTAATGCATTTGATTTGTATCTATGAATGTTTTTAAAAATTTTTGGGCTGGTGCAGTGGCTCACATCTAAAATTTCAGCACTTTGGGAGGCCAAGGCCAGAGAATTGCTGGAGCTCAGGAGTTAGAAACCAGCCTGGGGTGACATGTCTCGATTTATATATTTAAAAATTAATAATTTAAAACTTGGAAACATTTTGTCTAAGTGAAGTGTCTGAAGTGCTTAAAATCAATTATTAAATATATAAAAGCACTATGTTAAAGCACATGTAATAATATTTGCAAATAATCAAATTATAAAAATCACTACCAAAAGTGATTGTTAAAAAAATTTTTTTTGGCCAGGCAAGGTGGCTCACACCTATAATCTCAGCACTTTGGGAGGCCGAAGCCAGCAGATCACAAGGTCAGGAGATCGAGACCATCCTGGCCAACATGGTGAAACTCTGTCTCTACTAAAAATACAAAAATTATCTGGTCATGGTGGCTACTTGGGAGGCTGAGGCAGAAGAATTGCTTGAACCTGGGAGGCAGAGGTTGCAGTGAGCCGAGATTTCATCACTGTACTCCGGCCTGGGCAACAGAGTGGGATTCTGCCTCAAAAAAAAAAAAAATTTTTTTTTTGGGACAAGGTTTCACTCTGCCACGCAGGCTAGAGGACAGTGGGCTCACTGCAGCCTTGAACTTCCTGGGGTTAGGTAATCCTCCTGCCCAGCCTCCCAAGTAGTTGGGACTACAGGTAGACACCACCACACCCAGCTAATTTTTGTACTTTTTTGTAGAGATGGGTTTTCACTATGTTGGCCAGGCTGGTCTTGAACACTTGGGCTCAAGCAAAACACCCACCTTGGCCTCCCAAAATGCTGGGATTACAGGCAGGAGCCACCATGCCCAGCTAATTGTTAAAATTTGCTAAAAGGAATATGAATTAAGTGGAACTAAAAATTTTTTAAATCAAATATTAAGTTTTAAGACCAAGGCATCTTCGAATAATTTTTTCTCTGCACAAAAGAAAACATTCTCAAGGATACTGAAAAATGTATTGACTCCCAAACTTTCCCAAGTGTATTTCTCTGAGAGTGGTGGTAATAGGGGGACCATCACTGAGGCAGAGAAGTGAGTATGTTTGATTTCTATTTATAGGAGAGTTCTACTGAAGTTGTTAATAAAGTTAACCTCTGAAGTCAGATCTACTTTTTCTATATTTGGAAAAAAAAAAAACTTCTGTGTGTTGATGAGTGTCATTCTCATGTCATCTACATTTCAGAGCTGAATTCACCTTTTGTTTGGCTATTTGCAACGATTTCTAACATTTCTAACAAACGGCATATGTAAACCCTAAGGTTGCTGACATTTTAGGCGGCTTATTTCACATGTGTGCAGTTTTATATTAATATTAACTTTGTGTTCCAATAAAAATGTTTTGCTTACAATGAGGGCCTGTTTCCTAGCATTCTGAGTAGTTTTGTGATGAAGGGTGAAGACTTTTGGGAAAAGTGCAAAAAGAGAAAGAAAGAACAGTCCCTATTTCTAAGGAGAGTCAACAAGGAGATGCATTCTGAGGCAACAGTGTTAAGGTTAAGCCAGAGGTGTCAGCATCCTCCCAGCAGAAAGTGCATTACCAGAGCTAGCCTGGGGGCTCTGGTCTTGGACACTGAAGAGTGTGAGGGGAGAGAGTACTAACCCCACGCTAACTCCACAGGCTGCTGACCTGAAGGGCCTCCCAAACTACCCCGGGGAAAGCTGTAAATGTGTTGCTAGGCTTCCTGATTTAGGTAGGGCCAAAAAGAACACATTCTTTATTTTGCAAAGGCAAGCACATAGAAAGTAACCATCTACTCACTAGGCGTGGTGGCTTACACCCAGTACTTTGGGAGACCAAGATGGAAGGACCCCTTGAAGCCAGGAGTTTGAAACCAGCCTGGTCAACATAGTGAGATTCATCTGTCCAGAAGAAAAGAAAAAGAAACTAAGTAACCTGGAAGGATTCTGAAACTCCCCTAGCAGGATGGTCAGAAAATTTAGACAGAAAGCCCAGCTGGGTCAAGGACTTTATATCTCCTTATGGTTCACTTTGCTGGAGTAGCAACTCAGTATCACTGGTATTTGTGCCACAAGTACTTTAATGGTATGTAAAATTAATACCCACTCTCCACGTCACTCATACAAATTATGCAAACATTAGCAGTTGATTGGAAACATTCATTTTTAGCCAATTTGAAAAATTAAAAGATCAAAGACATTGCCAAACTAGTATATTGAGCCTAATATGCCTTAAATGAATAAAGATAACTCAAATGAGAAAGACAAGAAAATACAAATAGTAGATGATCCATTTAGTTAGCAATGATTTATTGCTTAAACAAAAATATTGTTTTGGATCAACTTGTTCTCAACCAAATTATTTTGGATCCAGTGATCTGCCACATTAAAAGCAAATGAGGAAGGCATACAAGGCAATGATCTAGGATAGGATCAGATTTTCCAACAGCATAACATAAACCTTGTCCCAAGGCTCATGGGACATTCAGTGGGTGGATTTAATGTGGAGTGGTGGGGGGCAGTGCCAGAGGAGGGATAAAAGGTCAGTGCTGCCAGGATTTGCCTAGTCCTTCCCTCTAATCATGATCTGCAGGCTCTTTGCAGCCTGAGAGAGCTTTTGACTGATAATATTGTGGCTCTGATAATCCTATGACATTACCAATTCCTCATTGCTCCAGGAAACTTTGCTTCTTTATCAAATTCCAAGCTTCTCCATAGAGAATGCTGGACCAGGAACAGGAAGATGTATGCAGTACTCATAACAGCAGCAGCAGAAATTATTCGAAGATTTATTGCCTTCTAAGAACACCAGAAATTAAATTTATTTAAGAATAAATATCCTGGGACTGCCAGGAAGGAGAAGAGGGCATAAAGACTCATTTTAGAAATATGATTTATCAGGCAAACTGTGCACTGTACCCTCTTGTAATGGCTCAGGATGTTGCAGAAGAATGGAACATTAATATATTATGCTGAAATTTTGGTTGGTCACAGTGGCTCATGCCTGTAATCCCAGCACTTTGGGAGGCAGAGGCAGGCAGATCACCTGACATCAGGAGTTCGAGATCAACCTGGCCAACAAGGTGAAAGCCATCTCTACTAAAAATGCAAAAATTAGCCAGGCGTGGTAGCGTGTGCCTGTAGTCCCAGCTACTTGGGAGGCTGAGGCAGGAAAATCCCTTGGACCTGGGAGGCAGAGGTTGCACTGAGCTGCGATCACACCTTTGCACTCTAGCCTGGGCAACAGAAGGAGACTGTGTCTATAAAAATAAATATATATATATATATGTGTGTGTGTGTGTGTGTGTGTGTGTGTGTGTATTTATTTATTATAATTATTATATTAAAATACATAACATATGTTTATATCATATAATATATTGTATAATATGCAATTTATTATGTATTATATATGTTTATAATTTTTTTTTTGTTTTTAATTTAAATTTTTTTCTTTCTTTTTTTTAAATTATACTTTAAGCTCTGGGGTACATGTGCACATCCTGCAGGGTTGTTGCATAGGTACACACGTGCCATGGTAGTTTACAGTCTCCATCCCCCACCTTACCTACATCAGGCATTTCTCCCAGTGTTTTCCCTCCCCAGCATCCCCGACCCCCCGTTATCCCTCCCCTAGCCCTCCATCCCCCAACCTACCCCAGCGTGTGATGTTCCCCTCCCTAGGCCCACGTGTTCACATTGTTCAACACCCGCCTATGAGTGAGAACATGCAAAAATATGGAACACTTCATGAATTTGCCTATCATCCTTGCACAGGGGCCATGCTAATCTTCTCTGTATCGTTCCAATTTTAGTATATGTGCTGCCGAAAGGAGCACTTCTTTCTTTAAATTTTTTTTTAATTAATGATTTTTTTTTTTGAGTCTCACTCTGTTGTCCAGGCTTGAGTGCAGAGGTGTGATCTCAACTCATTGCAACTTCTGCCCCCTGGGTTCAAGCGATTTTCCTGCCTCAGCCTTGTTGGAAATGAAAACTCAGTGTTGCAAAGAAAACAAGCACTCAAGCAAAGAATTTCTCAGCAAGGCAAATTTACTTCTGCAGAAGGGTGCTCCTTGCAGGTCTGGTCACCATGAGAGCACACTGAACAAAGGAGAGTAGAGGTTTTTATTCCTAATGCAACTTCTGCCTCTGTGTCCTTTTCCATTGGCTAGGATTGGACCACACACTCTAAACTAGTCCCAATTGGCTAAACATTTGAACTTTCTTAGATAAGGTAGGCACATGATGGGGGAGAAGGGAGAAGAAGAAGGGGTCGACTATGGAGGACTAGAGAGCTAATCTGTTCCCAAATAAGAAAAGGAATGTGAACTGGGACTGTGGCTTGTCTAGGCATATTTAGACAGGTTAAAGCATAGAAAAATCAAAAAGAAGAAAAAATGGGGGGTACTTGGAATTAAAGAATAAAGAACAGGGAGACTGCTTGCTTGCTAAGCTATTTGAAGAGGAACCTAACCATATCTCACAGCCTCCCAAGTAGCTGGGATTACAGGCGTCTGCCACCACATGCAACTAATTTTTGTATTTTTAGTAGAGACAGGGTTTCACCATCTTGCCCAGGCTGGTCTTGAACTCCTGACCTGGTGATCCACCCACCTGAGCTTCCCAAAGTGCTTGCATTACAGGCATGAGACACTGTGCCCAACTGTATAATTTTTAATGTATAATATTTATATATAATATATATTATATATTTATACACATATATAAATATAATCCTGAAATTTTAATATTTTTAAGATGGAGTGTTGTTCTGTCACCCAGGCTGGAGTGCAGTGGTGTGATCTCAGCTCACAGCAACCTCTGCCTCTTCAGTTCAAGCAATTTTCCTGTGTCACACTCCCAGGTAGCTGGGATTACAGGCGCCGGCCACCACACTCAGTTGTTTTTTGTTTTTGTTTCTGTTTTTTTTTTTAGTAGAGATGAGGTTTCACCATACTGGCCAGGCTGATCTCGAAATTTTTTTTTTTTTTTCTAGAGGAAGAAAGAGAGAAAGAAAAAGAAAAAAAAAAAAAAGAATAAAGGAAAGGAAGAAAGAGGAAGAGGAAGAGGGAGAGAGAACAGGGGTGTTGCTTTATTGCCCGGGCTAAAATGCAGTCTAAAAATGGGTATGCCTGTAATTATATTTAATAATAGAGACATAAAAAAAAATGAGGGAAGAAAATAATTAACAAGCAGCCAACCAATATTTCATTTAAACCTGTAAATACCTGTGATGTAGTACTGATAAGAGTGTATATTTTGTGTATTTAAAGTAGAGGGTTCTATGAATGTTAATAAAGTCTACTTGTTCCGGATCTGAGTTCAAGTCCTGAATATCGATGTTAACTTTCTGTCTCATTGATCTGTAAGTCTCCCACTATTATTGTGTGGGAGTCCAAGTCTCTTTATAAGTCTTATATATCTGGGTATTTCTGTATTGGGTGCATATATATTTAGGATCTTTAGCTCTTCTTGTTACATTGATCCTTTTATCTTTATGTAATATCCTTCTTTGCTTCTTTTGATCTTTGTTGCTTTGAGTCTATTTTATCAGCAAAAATTGCAACTCCTGCTTTCTATTTATTTATTTTTGCTCTCCATTTGGTTGGTAAATTTTTCTCCATCCCTTTGTTTTGAGTCTTTGTGTATCCTTGCATGTGAGATGGGTCTGGATGTGGCATACCAATGGGTCTTGGCTTTTTTTGCCTGTCTGTGTCTTTGGATTGGGGGATTTAGTTGATTTGAATTTAGAATTAATAACAATATATATGAGTTTGTTGCTGTCATTTAATGTTGGCTGGCTGTTTTGCCCATTAATTGATGCAATTTCTTAATTATGTTGATGTTCTTTATTTTTTGGCATTTTTTAGAAAGGCTGATACTGGTTGTTCCTTTCTATTTGTATGGTTCTTTCAGAAGCTCTTGTAAAGCAGGCCTGGTGGTGATGAAATCTCTGAGTGCTTGCTTGTTCACAAAAGATTTTATTTTCCCTTCGCTTATGAAGCTTAGTTTGGCTGGATGTAAAATTCTGGGTTGAAAGTTCTTTTCTTTAAGGATGTTGAATATTGGCCCCCACTCTCCTCTGGCTTGTAGGGTTTCTGCTGAGAGATCTGCTGTGAGTCTGATAGGCTTCCCTTTATGGGTAACCTGACCTTTCTCTCTGGCTGCCCTCAGTATTTTCTCTTTCATTTCAACCCTGGTGAATCTGGCGATTATGTGCCTTGAGGTTGGTCTTCTTGAGGAATATCTTTGTGGTGTTCTCTGTATTACCTGGCGTTGAATATTGTCCTGCCTTGCTAGGTTGGGAAAGTTTTCCTGAATAATATCCTGAAGCGTATTTTCCAGCTTGGATTCATTCTGTTCGTCACATTCAGGCACACCTATCAAATGTAGATTAGGTCTTTTCACATAGTCCCATATTTCTTGGAGACTTTGCTCGTTCTTTTTTATACTTTTTTCTCTAATCTTTTCTTTTTGTTTTATTTCATGAAGTTGGTCTTCGACCTCTAATATCTTTTCTTCTGCTTGATCAATTTGGCTGTTAAAACTTGTGCATACTTTGCGAAGTTCTCGTGTTGTATTTTTCAGCTCCATGAATTCACTTATATTCCTCTCTAAATTGTGTGTTATTTTTAACATTTCGTCAAACCTTTTTTCAAAGTTCTTAGTTTCTTTGCATTGGGTTAGAACAAGTTCTTTTAATTCCCAGAAGTTTCTTATCATCCACCTTTTGAAGCCTGCTTCTGCTAATGGAACACAGTCTTTCTCCATCAGGCCTTGTTCCGTTGCTGATGAGGAACTGTGATCCCCTGTAGAGGGAGAGATGTTCTGATTTTGGGTATTCTCAGCCTTTTTAGGCTGTTTTCTTCCCTTCTTTATAGATTTATCCATCTGTGGTCTTTATAATTACCGTATTTATAGTTGGGTTTCTGAATGGACATCCAACTTGTTGATTCCCGGCGCTAGAATCTGAGCAACCCACTGCGCCGGCCAAAACAGCGGCTTTAAGATTGATGGTGCTTTTCTGACTCTGCACCGAGAGCCGCCGCTCCAAGGCAGCGGCAAAACCGCCTCGCCGGCCTCAAGAGTCGCGCTGGCAACACGTGGGTCTCCTCCGCTGGGAATCTCCTGGTGGATGAGCAACAAAAATTGATCTGAAAGTGTGGCGTCCTCTCGTTCTCTGCGCTTTCAGTGGGAGCTACAATCCTGAGCTGCTAGTGATCAGCCATCCTGGATCTCTCTCTCTGATCTCGAATTTTGACCTGAGGTGATCTGCCTGTCTTGGCCTCCCAAAGTGCTGAGACTACAGGTGTGAGCCACCTGGCTGATTCATTGGAATGTCTTTACTTCTCAGTACATTTATTCTTCTTAGGTGGTGCAAAGAGTGACATAAATGAAATATAGATCCAGCTTAAATCAACTCAGAAAGCAAAAATGCTAGAAATCTCTTCTTTTTCCAGGCCCTGAGTCCCATCCCCAATTCTCATCCAGTGGCACCCCCATTGCTGAGAAGCTTCTTAGGCTCTGTCACTGGGCCCTCTGGTAACAACCCCTTGCAGACAACCCCTTCAGGAGACATGCGCGCGCGCGCGCGCACACACACACACACACACACACACACACACACACACACACACTCAGCCTCTTCATGGAAAGCGCTTTCTCTTCTGGCTCTGAATTAAACCTAGCTCTCTCCATAACAGTCTCTGGAAACTCTTCAGCATCCCCAGGGTCAGGGGTGCATGATGATAGAACAGGGTGGCTAGTAGAGGGAAATGATGGCCCCTCCTCTCCCCCCGCTCACCTGGCTCCATCTTCATGCCACAGCCCCAGCTCCCCTAAGGCCCCTGCCATTCAGCAGTTCCACTGCCTATGGTGTTAACTTCAAGAACACCAGTCCTGTGTCTCAGTGAGATAGAATGGGAATGGGATGTGGCTCCTACTTCATGGTTTTTTGTATTCTTTTTTTGTTGTTGTTTTGTTTTTGAGATGGAGTTTTACTCTTGTTGCCCAGGTTGGAGTGCAATGGTGCAATCTTGTCTCACTGCAATCGCCACCTCCCAGGTTCAAGTGATTCCCTTCTTCAGTCTCCCAAGTGGCTGGGATTACAGGCATGTGCCACCACACTCAGCCAGTTTTGTGTTTTTAGTAGAAATGAGGTTTCACCACGTTTGTCAGGCTGATCTCAAACTCCTGACTTCAGGTGATCCACCCACCTCAGCCTCCCAAAGTGCTGGGATTACAGGTGTGAGCCACTGTACCTGGCCCCTACTTCATGTTTAACATCCCTTGTACTTGAAAAATTCTAGGAACTGACCTTATGAAACCTAAATATCAAACCAGGTGTCCAGTGTGCTACTTCAGGAAGGAATGCTGAACATTGATTTGAGTCTCATTGCTGCTGGACAGGCCACCAGGGTTACCCTTGATGCAAGAGAACCATGGCAGCCAGATATGCTGACCTGCACCCCGGCCCCTCAGTGCTCTGCCCTACTCCTGATATCAGTGCCCGCACTTTGCTTAATAAAAAAGCTTTTTTTGGCTGGGATGATAGGCATGAGCTACCACGCCCGACCACTACTTGGATTTTCAACAGCACTTCATTTGGAGGGTGATTTCTCCCTGAAATTCTCTTGTTTGTTTGTTTCAGGTTATCAGTCTGTGCTGGTATTTTTTGCACATCTTTAGCTACTGCTTTTCCAGTCTTCTGGGAAATGCATGGTTCTTCACCCCGGCCCTTCTTGGTCCAGGCCTACTTTCTTTACCATGTAGTGTGTACTGACCAAGTGCTGTGTGTTCACAGGTGTGTCCCAGACAGACTAAAGCACAGTCCCTGTCCTCAGGGGAAATTTAAGGGAGCCTGCAGTCCAGAGAGAAGTAGAATGTAAGGGAATCACTGAAAAACAGTGTGACACACAAAACAAAAGAAGCCTTTGTTTAGTCCAGAAGTCATGCAAAAGACAGGGTGGACTCTCAGGAGGGCTGGAGCAAAGTCTGGGAAAGCTTCAGGAGGGAAGTAAGGGTAAAAGTGGCCTTCACAAATAGAGAAGAAGAGAAAAATTATTTCGGGCAGAGGAAACATTCCCAGGGCAATGGCAAAGAGGTAGGCAGAAGTAGATTCACACAAATAGAATTCTGAACAATTTGTAAATAGCATATTCCTCTATTTCCATGCTTCTCAACCAGGGCAATTTTGCCCTGCCCAGCAATATTTGGCTATGTCTGGAGACATTTTTCATGATCGCAAGCTGTGGGGAGCTCACATCTAGTAGTTGGAGGCCAGGGAGGCATCTAAACACCTTACAATTCACAAGACAGCTTCTCACACAAGGCATTATCCGACCAAAACATGAATGACACTTCCATTGAGAAGTCATGTTCTATTTTCACTCCAGTCTGAGGAGTCCAGCTCCAGGCCAAATTCTATGTGTGATTTTTCAGACCTGACAATAGGCGGTTACACAGGTATTTGCCTGGCAGGTCTCTGAGGGCTGGGGAACTGCACTGGCCATCCTAGCCTTGCTGCATAGCTGGTGCATTGCAGTTGTACAAGGGAGTTGCAGAGACTCAGAAGCCATCCCCATCCCCACCCCCAAGCTGGGTTCTTAGACACATCTGCAGGCCTAGCCTAGGCACCTCCATTTTGAGGTGAGGGGAGGTGTCTCAGGTGAGGCCAACTTTTTTCTTTTACAGAAATATAAAGTTATATGTATGTGTATATATATATACATATACATATATATGTAGAGAGAGAGAGACAAAGTCTCACTCTGTCACTCAGGCTGGAGTACAGTGGCACTATCTCAGCTCACTGCAACCTCTGCCTTCTGGGTTCAAGTGATTCTCCTGCCTCAGCTTCCCGAGTAGCTGGGATTACACACGCCCACCACCACACCCGGCTAATTTTTGTATTTTCAGTAGAGATTGGGTGTTGCTATGCTGGCCAGGCTGGTCTTGAACTCCTGACCTCAGGCAATCCACCAGCCTCAGCCTCCCAAAGTGCTGGGATTACAGGTGTGAGCCACCACCCGACTTCTTTTTTTAATTTTTAATTTTTAGAGATGGAGTCCTGTTGCCCAGGCTGGAGTACAGTGCTGTGATCTCAGCTCACTGCAACCTCTGCCTCCCAGATTCAAATGATTCTCCTGCCTCAGCAACTGAATAGCTGGGACTACAGGCACCTGCTACCACATGGTGGATCATGCCTATAATCCCAGCACTTTGGAATGCTGAGGTGGGCAGATCATGAGGTCAAGAGATTGAAACCATCCTGGCCAACATGGTGAAAACCTGTCTCTACTAATAATACAAAAATTAGTTGGGCATGGTGGAGGGCGCCTGTAGCCCCAGCTACTCCAGAGAGGCTGAGGCAGGAGAATCACTTAAACCCGGGAGGCAGAGGGTGCAGTGGGCCAGGATCACGCCACTATGCTACAGCCTGAGTGACAGAATGAGACTCCCTATGTATATATGTGTATACATGTATGTATGTATACACACATATATGTACTTGTATGTATGTGTCTACATGTATGTGTGTATGTGTGTGTACATGTATGTATGTGTGTACATGTGTGTACCTGCGGGTATGTGTATACATGTTTTATGTGTGTACATGTATGTGTGTGCTTACATGTATGTGTGCACATGTATGTGCATGCACGTGCACACATACATGCACATGCATGCACATACATACATAGGTACATGTACACATGCATGTAAACTCATGTATGTATGGGTACACATGTATGTATGTGTATGCACGTATGTGTATACACGTATGTATATGCAGGTATTTGTGTGTATACATGCACTTGTATTCATGCATGCATGTATGTGTACATATGTGCATATGTATGTGTATGTATGTGTGTATACATGTATCTGTGTGTGGTGTGTGTGCGCATATACATGTATGTACTGTATACATGTGAGTGTATGCATATGCATGTATGGATGTGTATACATGTATGTGTATGTGCATATGTGTATGTGTATGTGCTTGTATATGTGTGTATCCATGTATGTATAATTGTGTATGTGTGCATACATGTATACATGCATGTATAGATGTGTATATGTGTATACATGTATGCCTGTATATATGTGTATGGGTATGCATGTATACACATGTGTATGCATATGTATGTGTGCACATGTATGTGTATATTTACACATGTATGTGTATACATGTGTGTATACGTGTGTGCATGTATGTGCATGTATGTGCACATGTGTATGCACATGTATGTGTGCACTTGTGTGTACCTCTATGTGTATACGTGTGTGTGCATATGTATGTATACACACACATACACGCCTTCTATATGTGTGTGGGCATGTATATGTATGTACGCGTATGCATGTGCGGGCATGTATATATACACACATACGTATTTACCTATTTATAGAGAGAGGCGGGGTTATACCATGTTAGCCAGGCTGATCTCCCTGACCTGATCCACCTGCCTCAGCCTCGAAAAGCGCTGGGACTACAGGCATGAGCCATGGCACCCAGCTGAGACCACCTTCTCTGGGGTTCCTTGAAGACCTTTTCCCCACCTGGACTTTTGCGCTTCTAGCCCTTCCCCACTCCCTCACCTGGCCCCCTGGCAGCTCAACTGGCTCTGAGTTAGCTCTAGCCATAGTTACATTATGCAATTATTT
This sequence comes from Sapajus apella, assembly GCF_009761245.1. Classification (NCBI taxonomy): domain Eukaryota; kingdom Metazoa; phylum Chordata; class Mammalia; order Primates; family Cebidae; genus Sapajus; species Sapajus apella. The sequence goes on along the minus strand of NW_022436969.1, from coordinate 22,767,155 downwards.
GGTTTTCTTTGTCTTTGAATCTAGCAGGCACTTCATGATTTTAGAATTGAGTGAATGGGAACATGGTTTCATTTTCCAGATGACAAACTTAAGTCATTAACAGGATGATAGAGTAAGGCTTTAAGAAATTTTGTGGACAGCTTGGCAAAGGAAAATGTCATTTGGGCAAATGTAAAATCCTCCGCTTAGGCCCACTAAAACAGTAACTGTAGAGGTGTGGAATGCAGCATACGGAAGTGTTAGGATTCCCTGATATTTAGGAGTATGTGTGAGGCAGGAAAACAGGGTCTGGAAGTAGGGAACATAAGACCTATTCACACTTCAGCTATCACAGGAAATACCCTCTCCACAGTAAATGATTTTGCAACTTTACTTCATCCTCTTCGTTTACGTAGGGCATACCCCAGGTAACCAGTGGAACCCTCTAGAGGGTATTTAAACTCCCAAAAATTCTGTAACAGGACCCTCGGGCCCCTACGCTTGGGCCCGCTCCCACACTGTGGAGTGTACTTTCATTTTCAATAAAGCCCTTCATGCTTTCCTTGCTGTGCGTTTTGTCCAATTCTTTGCTCAAGATGCTGGGAACCTGGACACCCTCCACCGTAACATGTAGAACATAGTCCCATTGGATCTGGCTGAGCAGGACATCCCAGAAGTTTCATGCTCAGTTTAGGTGTTCTCTGAAAAATTATTTGTTTAGCTATGTGATTGAAATGTATCTAAATATTTGAATAAATATGCACATAGAGAAAAGAAAAAACTCAGGAGGCCACATAGTGAAAATGTTCCCTTCCACATCTGTCCACTGTCTACCATTTTCCCTCCCCAGAGGCAATTACTATTTATTCACCATTTTCTTTTTTTTTTTTTTTGAGACAGGATCTTGCTTTGTCACCGAAGCTAGAGTGCAGTGGCACAGTCTTGGCTTATTGCAACCTCTGCCTCCCAGGGTCAAGAGATTCTCATGCCTCCCAAATAGCTGGAATTAGAGGTGTGAGCCACCACACCTGGCCCTATTCACCATTCTTTGTTTGTTTGTTTGTTTGTTTGTTTGCTTTTGAGACAAGAGTTTTACTCTGCTGTTTAGGCTGGAGTGCAATGGCATGGTCTGGGCTCACTGCAACCTTCTGGGTTCAAGCAATTCCCCTGCCTCAGCCTCCCAAGTAGCTGGGATTACAGGCGCCCGCCACCATCCCCAGCTAATTTTTGTATTTTTAGTAGAGACAGGGTTTTACCATGTTGACTAGGCGGGTCTCAAACTCCTGACCTCAGGTGATCCACCCGCCTTGGCCTCCCAAAGTTCTGGGATTACAGACGTGAGCCGCCGCGCTTGGCCTTCACCATTTTTCAGAAGGGCCATTGACCATAGGGAATCTGTGCAAGGAAACAAATGAGTGAATTAGGATGCTTATGGTGGAGAAGGCAAGAAACAGCAGCAGAAAGCAAGATGATGTGAAGACTTCTCAGGAAGAAGGGCCCGAACAAAGCTGCATTTGCTGCAACTCTCATGGAACGGAAGCTTCCTGGCCACACGCTGACATGGGCCTCTTCTGAGCCTGCAACATAATTTTGTGTTCATAATTGTTATTCTTCTTCCCGAAAAAGAGCTTCCCAAGTTCAACAAGGTTAGCCCACTAACCAGTTCTGGGTCCACCCTAGAGCCAGAACGAGTCTGCATGACTCCATAACTCCTTAGGAGAAAACAAAGACTAATAATTGAAACTTACAGCAAGGCAGAACATTGCTCAAGATTTGGAAATTCTCCCAGTCAGCTCTATTAAAAATTGGGATGGGCTGCAGAAAACCCGTGAGCATGTCACTGGAAGTCTTCAAGTAGGAACAGAATGATAGCCTGCAGGATGTTGTAAGAGGAGCTGATGATCCCTTCCAACTCCAGGAATCTGAATCCCTAAGATAAGCTGTAGAAATCATCTAGAAATCATTTTTAGCAGGCACCCCAATGTATCCATTTGTTAGCATTGTTTAAATTGCTATAGTACTATAAAGTAACACAAATACATATTCAAAAGTATTCAATATTTCAGAATGAACTTTTGTCAGTCACCATTAGGAGGTTACTGAATTTAATTGGCAATACACTCCGAATCGCCAACTCCTCTAGCCATGCTCTTGGATACTGGATTCCTTGCTCAAAAATAGCCTAGGTTGGGTGTGGTTACTCATGCCTGTAATCTCAGCACTTTGGGAAGCTAAGGCAGGTGGATTGCTTTAGCCCAAGAGTTCGAGACCAGACTGGAGAACATGATGAAACCCCCTTTTTACTAAAAAAAAAAAAAAAATGAGCTGGACATGGTGGCATGCACCTGTAGTTCTGGCCACTCAGGAGGCTGAGGTGTAAGGATCACCTGAACCTAGGAGGTG
>NW_022436969.1:22742750-22764673 GCF_009761245.1 Sapajus apella | reverse complement strand
AGGGCAGGGCAGGGCAGGGAAGGGAAGGGAAGGGAAGGGAAGGGAAGCGAAGGGAAGGGAAGGGAAGGGAAGGGAAGGGAAGGGAAAAGAACCCAGAAGCCTCATCCCAGCAGCTCTGTCATCATCGTTGCTGCCATGACAGTTAAGCGCAGCAGCCACTTGGTCCTTCAATGCATAGCAGACACATCATCTCAGTGAACCGTTGATGACAGTTTGACTAATAGTGATGGCCCCATGTGCTGTAGATTACTAATATTCAGTTTCCTACCAGAAAGGAGGTCAGCACTATCGTCAAGGTCAAAGACACCTCCATACCAATCCTGTAATCTAATCTATGAGAGTCCGTTTTCTTGGACCTCATACCCAGTGTGACATCAGTCATGGTCCAGTCAAGAAAACAGAAACAACCTTAGCATTTCAACAGAGATAATTTAATATAAGACATTCGTGAATCAGGTGGGGCGCGGTGGCTCACGCCTGCGTAATCCCAGCACTTTGGGAGGCTGAGGCGAGTGGATCACCTGAGGTCAGAGTTCAAGACCAGCCTGGCCAACATGATGAAACCCCATCTCTACTAAAAATACAAAAATTAGCTGGGCGTGGTGGCATGCACCTGTAGTCCCAGCTATTTGGGAGGCTGAGACAGGAGAAGCGCTTGAATTCAGGAGGCAGAGGTTGAAGTGAGCCAAGATCATGCCATTGCACTCCAGCCTGGGTGACAGAGTGAGGCTCCATCTCAAAAGAAAAAAAAATTAGCCAGGCATGGTGCTGGGTGCCTGTAATCCCAGCTACCCCGGAGGCTGAGGCAGGAGAATTGCTTGAACCTGGGAGATGGAGGTTGCAGTGAGCCAAGATTGTGCCACTGCACTCCAGCCTGGGAGACAGAGTGAGACTCTGTCCCCCACAAAAAAAAAAAGAAAAGAAAAGAAAAAGAAATTGGTGGCCGGGTGCAGTGGCTCACGCCTGTAATCCTAGCACTTTGGGAGGCCAAGGTGGGCAAATCATGAGGTCTGGAGTTCGAGACCAGCCTGGCCAATATAGTGAAACTCTTGTCTCTACTAAAAATACAAAAAAATTTAGCTGGGTGTAGTGGCAGGTGCCTGTAATCCCAGCTACTAGGGAGGCTAAGGCAGGAGAATTGCTTGAACCCAGGAGGCAGAGATTGTGGTGAGCCAACATCTCACCATTGCATTCCAGCCTGGATGACAGAGTGAGACTCCGTCTGCACCAAAACAAACAAACAAAAAAAGAAATTGGTGGCCGAGACCGCGTCCGCCTTGCGAGCACAGAGCCTCGCCCTTGCCGTTCCGTCACCCGTCCACACCCGTCGCCGGCTCACCATGGATGATGATATTGCTGCGCTCGTTGTGGACAATGGCTCCAGCTTGTGTAAGGCCAGCTTCGCGGGCGACAATGCTCCCCAGGCCGTCTTCCCCTCCATCGTGGGGTGCCCCAGGCACCAGGGCATGATGGTGGGCATGGGTCAGAAGGACTCCTACATGGGTGATGAGGCCCAGAGCAAGAGAGACATCCTGACCCTGAAGTACCCCATCGAGCACAGCATTGTCACCAACTGGGACGACATGGAGAAGATCTGGCACCACACTTTCTGCAACGAGCTGCATGTGGCTCCTGAGGAGCACCCCATGCTGCTTACTGAGGCACCCCTGAAGCCCAAGGCCAACCACCAGAAGATGACCCAGATCATGTTTGAGACCTTCAACACTCCAGCCATGTATGTGGCCATCCAGGCCGTGCTTTCCTTATGCCTCTGGCCGTACCTCTGGCATTGTGATGGGCTCCAGTGACAGTCACCCACACTGTGCCCATCTATGAGGGGTATGCCCTCCCACACGCCATCCTGCATCTGGACCTGGCTGGCTGGGACCTGACTGACTACCTCATGAAGATCCTCACCGAGCGCGGCTATAGCTTCACCACCACGGCTGAGCGGGAAATCGTGCGTGACATCAAGGAGAAGCTGTGCTACGTCGCCCTGGACTTCGAGGAGGAGATGGCCACGGCGGCCTCCAGCTCCTCTCTGGAGAAGAGCTACGAGCTGCTCGATGGCCAGGTCATCACCATCAGAAACGAGCGGTTCCGCTGCCCTGAGGCGCTCTTCCAGCCTTCTTTCCTGGGCATGGAATCTTGTGGCATCCACGAAACTACCCTTAACTCCATCATGAAACATGACGTGGACATCCGCAAAGACCTGTATGCCAACACAGTGCTGTCTGGCGGTACCACCATGTACCCTGGCATTGCTGACAGGATGCAGAAGGAGATCACCGCCCCGGCACCCAGCAAGATGAAGATCAAGATCATTGCTCCTCCCGAGCAAGTACTCCGTGTGGATCGGTGGCTCCATCCTGGCCTCGCTGTCCGCCTTCTAGCAGATGTGGATCAGCAAGCAGGAGTAGATGAGTCCGGCCCCTCCATCGTCCACCACAAATGCTTCTAGGCAGACTGTGACTTAGTTGCATTACACCCTTTCTTGACAAAACCTAACTTGTGTGGAAAACAAGATGAGATTGGCTTGGCTTTATTTATTTTTTTGTTTTGTCTTGTTTTTGTTTTTGTTTTTTTTTTGGCTTGACTGAGGTTTTAAAAACTGGAACGGTGAAGGTGGCAGCAGTCGGTTGGAGCGAACATCCCCCAAAGTTCTACAATGTGGCTGAGGACTTGATTGTGTACATTGTTTTTTTAAAGTCATTCCAAATATCGTGAGATGCATTGTTACAGGAATCCCCTTGCCCTCCCAAAAGCCACCCCACTTCTCTCTAAGAAGAATGGCCCAGTCCTCTCCCAAGTCCACATGGGAGGTAACAGCATTGCTTTTGCTGTAAATTATGTAATGAAAAATTTTTTAAATTTCACCTTAATACTTTTTTTATTTTGTTTTATTTTAAAAGATTTTAGCCTCTGTGGCTACCCGTTTTTTGTCCCTGAACTTGACATGTATGAAGGCTTTTGGTCTCCCTGGGAGTGGGTGGAGGCAGCCAGGGCTTGCCTGTCCACTGACTTGAGGCCAGTTGAATAAAGTGCACGCCTTAACAAAAAAAAAGAAAGAAAGAAATTGGCGATGCAAGTAAAAAGGCAAAACCAGAAAACCGAGGCAGCACAGGCCTTAAACGCAGGAGGCAGGGAGGAGGCCAAAGCAGCTCCACCAAAGATGCTGATCCTCCATGTTGGCTTCTGGTTAACCCCTGTTCCCGGAAGCCTCCAAGATTTCCAGTTTATGTGTTGTTTCTTGTGTAAGAGCAGGTACTTTACCATAAATCCTGCCCTTAGGTCAAATGACCTTGATGCTATCATATTTCAATGGTCCTACACATCTCTTCTGAAGCACGCACACCTTTTCCCAATGGTGTATAAACCCTGGGTCTGGGGATGATGGTGCAGGGTCTGCCATCTCGACTCGCAGTCACCAGAGACACAAACCTGGCTTCTGTTTGTAAGTCCCACATAAATGTTTCTTTTCTAAGAAGCTGGATTTGTCAGCCTCTTTCTTGAGCCTCTCAGCTTCCTTGGACTTTGGAGGGAGGTTTGCAGAGACCTGCTCACCACACAGGTGGCTACCAACCTTAGGGCTGGGGAAACAGGCAGAGGTTGGGCTTGTCAGAACCCGGAAGCTGGGAGGAGGAGGGCCACAGAGCTGAGAGCTGGACCTCTGTGCAGGGCACTGCTGTGGCTGCCACAGCACGCTCAAAGGGGGGCCTTAAGAAGAGGGTGCTGCCCGGCTGGTGCCGTAGCCTCTACAGGGCACGGGAGTCTGGGTCAGAGCGTGTGGAGAGCTGGAGGGAGGCTGACAAGGACAGCAGGTGAGCAGGTCCCTTCTCCTTCTTCCAGCCCCTTCCCCCACCATCTCCTTCCCTCACTCCTCCTGCTAAATTTTAACAGGTGCCAGCTGCCAAAGGGAGACAAACATGTCTGCAGAGTCTTAGCCTCAGCATCAGATTGCAGAGCAGGGGAAGGTGGTTTTGAGCTGAGAGACAAACCCTTAGTAACGAGTATACCACCCCTGCCCACACACACAGGAGAAAGTCTGGACTCCTCAGGGTGGCGGATGCAGCCCCTCCTGACCTGGCCTGCTCCCCAGCCCTGCCGCTTCCCTCTCTGAAGGAAGCCTCTTCCCTGTCTCTCTAGATCTGGCAATGTTCACCTACCTTAGGTTCTGCCGCACCTGCTCGGGTAGCTATGAGAGCACTGGAAACGCTTCTCATTTATTGACCAACACATCTATTTCCCCTAAAAATTCCCAAACCCTGGCCAGGCACAGTGGCTCATGCCTATAATCCCAGCACTTTGGGAGGCCAAGACAAGAGGATTGCTTGGGCCCAGGAGTTGAAGACCAGCCCTGCCAACATAGCAAGACCCTGTCTGCACAAAAATTAAAAAATAAAAACGACTGGGTGCGATGGCTCACACCTGTAATCCCAGCACTTGGGGAGGCTGAGGCAGGCAGATGACAAGGTTAGGAGTTCAAGATTAGCCTGGCCAATACAGTGAAACCCCGTCTCTACTAAAAATACAAAAATTAGCTGGGTATGGTGGCGTGAACCTGTAGCCCCAGCTATTCAGGAGGCTGAAGCAGGAGAATCGCTTGAACCCAGGAGGCGGAGGTTGCAGTGAGCCGAGATCATGCCACTGCACTCTAGCCTGGGCGACAGAGTGAGATTCTGTCTCAAAAAAGAAAAAAAAATTAAAACAAAAAACTTAGCTGGGTGATAGCATGTGCCTGCGGTCTCAGCTACTTGAGAGGCTGAGGTAGAATGATTGCTTGAGCCCAGAAATTTGTGGGTACATGCCACTGCACTCCAGCCTGGGCCCTAGAGCAAAACCCTGTGGCCAAAAAAAAAAAAGCAGTGTTCATTCAACCCAGGGGATAGATTCCACACTTCAGCCTTTCTAGTCTGGGGTACCAGGCATAAAATAGAGACTGGGCCTAGGTCTTGGATCTCATAATTGAAAGAGAAGTGACCTGCTTCTTTGCCTTAGATTTTTTTTTTTTTTTTTAAATAAGCTCTCACTCTGTCGTCCAGGCTGGAACTGGAGTTCAGCGGAATGACCTAGGCTCACTGCAGCCTCAACCTCCCCAGTTCAGAGATCCTTCCACTTCAGCCTTCTGAGTAGCTGGGACTACAGGTGCATACCACCATGCCCAGTAATTATTTAATTTTTGTAGTGATGGGAGTCTAGCTACATTGCCTATGCTGGCCTCAAACTCCTGGGCTCAAGTGATCCTCCCACCTCAGCTTCCAAAGTGCTGGGATTACAGGCATGAGCCACCCCGCTGGTGGGGCCTTTTTTTCAGAATGATTCTTTTCTTTTTTAATTTTTTTTTTTTTTTAATAGAGATGGGGTTTTGTCAGGCTGGTCTTCAACTCCTGGCCTCATGATCCACCCGCCTTGGCCTCCCAAAGTGCTGGGATTACAGGCGTGAGCCACCGTGCCTGGCTCGGAATGATTATTTTCTATTGTTGAGATGTAGCTGACGTGAGCTGGTTCATCGATAGTTTTGAAATAGTCTGCATTTTTTACTAGAAGCAAATTATGTCAGGCCAATTTTTATTTTTCCTCTCTCAAGAAACACAATCAGCTGTCATAAGTGAAAGCAGCCAAGGGGCCCTAAAGAGGTAATACAGATTTTTGACCACTTTAGCCAATACCATGAGTTTGTTTTTAATGTGTCTGATTTACCGCTACCTTTACTGAGTACTTTTTTGTTTAAAACACTCTTGCCCTGCGCTAAGATTTTCAATGTGTTTCCCTCCCTTTTCTGAGCTATTAGCCTCTCTCTTCTCTGACATACCCCTATGGTCTCACCAATTTTAATGTGATGTACCGTATCTGATTATCCCCAACCATTTGATTAAATCATATTGTCTAGCCTATTACATGAATGGGCGTCTAGTTAAATCTTGAAATTCTTCACCTGGGTTGCAATTATATTCCCCTTCTCTTTTAAAAATCCTTATATGTCTCATTGATTGTTGTTCTAGATTCATTTACCAACCACCACACTGTATTAGAAGCGAGGGTTTATGGGGTTAGAGCTGGAAAACTGACAAAGTAAATGTCCTTCAGTACGTCTCATCACATCCTAAGTCAGTATGATGCTTCATGTTAAGCAGTGCAAGCACAGCAAGTAGTAAGACTTTCCGTACCAGACCACACTTAGTTTGTTTTCTTCGACTTTTCTAGTGCTGGGGGTGGCAGGAAGAGACAGGTGACACAGCATGGCCAGTGCTATATAGCATGGAATGCTTTTAACAGAGAACAAAGTGTTTGTACTACTAAAAGACAGGAATCTGAGGCACAGTGGGTGTTTAGTAACTGAATTGCTATGAATGATTCTCCATAAATACCTAAATAACATTCCAGCCTTTGCCAGCTTCATGGAAGGATTAGACAGTAGGAATGCACTGAGTTTGTGCTCCTGGAGGAAGCAAGATTGGGGGAAGGAAGGCAATAGAAACAAGGGCAGAGACGAGGTTTATCTCCTCCCGGCGCGGTAGGCCCTGGGCACAGGAAGCCCTGGGTGGGATGACAGGTGGGATGACCTCTGTCTACTGGTGACCCAGAAGCACACCTATGCCTTCAGAATGAAGTGTGCTCTGCTCCTCACCCGAAGGTTTAGTTTTGAATTACATGCACATTCAGAAGAATTACATGTATTCTGAACATACAACTCACTGGATTGTCACTATGCAACCAGCACCACGTTAAAAATATACTATTTTATTTTATTTTTATTTATTATTATTATTATTTTGGGGACAGGGTCTGGCTCTATCGCTCAGGCTGGAATGCAGTGGTGTGGATCTCGGCTCACTGCAACCTCCGCCTCCCATGTTCAAGCGATTCTCCTGCCTCAGCCTCTGGAGAAGCTGGATTACAGGCGCAGGCCACCAAACCCAACTAATTTTTATATTTTTAGTAGAGACAGGGTTTCGCCATATTACTCAGGCTGGTCTCGAACTCCTGACCTCAAGTGAGCCGCCCGCCTCGGCCTCCCAAAATGCTGGGATTACAGAAGTAGGCCACCGCGCCCAGCCAAAAAGATATTATTTGAATAATGTGAATGTAACTTGCATGTGTTTGAAATGCCCAAGGTGACAGGGTGTTATGAAAATGTCTCCCTTCCTTCTATTCACCTGGTCACCCAGGTCTCCTAACTAGAGAAAAAAAACATTGTCAGTAGTTTCTTAATGAGTTTTAAACCAAACGGACTTCGTGACATCTGTAAGATCTCGGCTTGGGCTCCGGGGTACTTGGGTGAGGCTGGAAGGCTCTTTGTGTGAGCTCAGGACGAGCGGGCCCTGGCTCCAGCTCCGGCTGCAGCATCCCTGAGCCTATCCCGCAGCGCTGGCTCGGGCTGTGAGGGGAAAGCGGGCGAGGCGCAGGGCCCTGGGCTGGGTCCAAGCCAGCAGCTGGCACCACAGGGCCCTGGGTGGGAAGACCGGTGGCGGTGGGGGTGCACAGACCCGGGGAATCTGAGACGCAAGGTTTCTGGGCACTTGGCCGCTAGTGAGGAAGGCTCGAGGCCGATCCTGGCCCAAAGCAGGGCACCCGGCCATTGTCAGTCCTGGGAAGAGGGATTGGGAGGAGCCCGAGAGGGGCGGCGTGGAAGGAGGAAGGTCAGGAGTAGAGCTGGGCCTTGGCGGGCTGCCCCTGAGGTGTCTGGCAGTCCCTCCTAGGTCTAGGGCTCTTCCTCGGAGGTCTCGAGATGGTCCTTCGGGTGTGTCTGAGGTCAGCCCCTCTGGAGTATGGGGGCGGCTTCTTGGGGGCCAGATTGCAGCACCGAGCGGAGGCCGGCAGAAGCCGGGGTTGGGGGGCGGCTTTTGGTTTGTAGATCTCCGGGAAGAGTGATTTTAAAAACAGCCTGACTGGCGTGCAAAGAACCCTGTCAAGTACCGTTTACTGCGTCTTGAGTGCCTGTTCAAGCTAAAGCCTGAAAACTGAAGGAAGGGGTGGGTAGAAAAGGACTCGCCAACGCTGCGGCGCCTCTAAGCTGGTAAATACGGCCGGCCTGAAGTGGGGTAAAGGTCGCTAGAGGGAAATACGGGCCCAGGCCGGCAGGCTGGCCTGAGTCTGCGGTTTGTGGTTCCTCTGCCGGAAGCCCAGATATGGCACTTTCACTTTAAAGACAGTAAAGAAAACGATTTTAAATGAAAATAACTTTTTCCCCTTAAAGAGTGTACACTTTTACTTGGCTCACCTTTGGCCTTCCTTCTGTTAATAAAGAACCCAAAAGAATAATCTCTCTGAAGTTTTTTTTTTATTATTATAATTTTATTTAGTGTAGAGGCGAGGTCTCGCTCTGTTGCCCAAGCTAGAGTGCAGTGGCTCAGTCATAGCTCACTATGGGCTCCTGGGCTCAAGCCATCCTCCCTCCTAGGCCTCCCACAGTTCTGGGATTACAGGCATGAGCCACTGCACGGCTTCTTATCCTTGTCTATTATCTGGTGCCAAAACAGGGAGCTATTTTAACTCAGCAGCAATGTAGTTAGTTTTGAAGCTGACCATCCAATATATTTATGGAAAGTGCAGTCCTGGGCTATGTCATTTTGGGAAATAAAATGATAACATTGTTTTTCTGATTCTGTGGTTTTTCTTCTAGTTGGGAAGATAAAACTAGCATGTGTAATGTAATACATGACAAAGAAAGATTCTACATGATTAGGAGTTAACTGGAATCAGAAGACAAAACTTTTCTAAGACTTGGGGAGGTGGAGACATCAGTGAGAGAACAAAGGATCGGGTAAGTATTCCAAGAAGAGGCGCATCTTACAGTGTGGATCACATTTCTGTCTGGGTGAGGTGGCTCATGCCTGTAATCCTAACACTTTTTTTTTGAGTCTCCTCTGTAGCCCAGGCTGGAGTGCAGTGATGTGATCTCAGCTCACTGTAACCTCCTCATCTAACACTTTGGGAGGCCGGGGTGGGCGGATAGCTTGAGCCCAGGAATTCAACATGGTGAAGCCCCTTCTCTACAAAAAACATGCAAAATTTAGCTGGGCATGGTGGCACACGTCTGTGGTCCCAGCTACTTAGAAGGCTGAGGTGGGAGGATTGCTTGAGCCCAGGAGGTCGAGGCTGCAGTGAGCCATGATTGTGCCGCTGCATTCCAATCTTGGTGAAAGAGTGAGACTGTTTAAAAAAAAAAATTTCTATGAGTATTTGCTGGGTTACACTAAATGAAACCTCCTTGTTGATAGCTGACTGTTATGCGCATGCACACACATACACATTTATATGTACACACACACACACACACACACACACACACACACACACACACACACATTTGGTAGAGACAGGGTCTCTCTATGTTGCCCAGGCTGGTCTCAAACTCCTGGGCTCAAGCAATCCTCCCTCCTTGGCCTCCCAAGCTGTTGGGATTACAGGCATAAGCCACTGTGCCCAGTCAATAATTCTTTATTGACACACTCTTTTGGAATAATTGGGCAGCTTCTGTCTCCTTATTAGACACTGACAAGAGAATCACTTGTGTTTGGGTAACATCATCATCATTATGTTGGTGAGACTTAACGGAATTATTACAGGTGATGCAAGACTATTTGCCTCTTAGCTCAGATTGGTCTGGGTTCTTGTCTCATGATGAGGAAGAAGTAGGCTCATGAACACTCAAAGAGTGAGCAAGGTGGGAAGTTTTACTGAGTGATGAAACAACTTTTATCAAGGAAGAGACATGGGGGTAAATCCCCCTACCCGAAAGCAGGAAAGTTCTCAATATGGCTGAATGTGAGGCTTTTTATGGGCTCAGAATAAGCAGTGTGTGATGATTGGTTTGTGAGTATGCAAAATGGGTCAAAGCAAAGATGCCACTTGTTGGAAATGGGTTTATAATGACGGGAAAAATCTGCACCGAGACAATGGATCACTCAGCAAGGCTAGTTTACTTCTTGCAGGAAGGGTGCAACTCACCGGCAGTTTTGCCACGAGAGCACACCTGAACAAAGGAGATGGGCACATTTGTAACTTTCATAAGCTGACGCAGTCGCCCTACTGCTGTGTCCAGTTTCCACTGGCCGGAACAGGACCTCACATTCTATACTTGACTCAGTTGGCTAAAAATTTGGAAATTTCCTGAATAGGTAAGGGGGAAAGAAGGCGAGGAAGAAGAGGAAACTAGTCAGGAGAAGGTCAGGAGGGTTTTGTTTTTTTTTTAAAGACGAGGTTTCACCATGTTGGTCAGGCTGGTCTTGAACTCCTGACCTCAGGTGATCCACCCGCCTTGGCCTCCAAAGTGCTTGGATTGCAAGTGTTAGCCACCACACCCGGCCAGGAGGGTTTCTAAATAAGGAATGGCATGTACCAGGGTTTGGAGCTTGCCCAGTTCTCTTCAGACATACCAGAGTGAGTCAAGGGGGCTGATTTACGACATAGCTGATTTAGAGAATATATATACATGGGCATATGTTTATGCTAATAGCAGATAATGGCTACAGAGAAAGAGATTGTAACTCCTTATAATGTAGTCTAAGATATAAACTTTGAAGAAGAATTTTCCCCAGGGGTGGGTGTCTGCGACTGTAAGAACTTTTCTCACACCACTCAGAGGTGGGCACGACAGTGTAGAAAGCCAATTAGGAAAGGGTAGGTATATGTAAAAAGGTGAAGGATGGCGATCAGGCAGAAGAAATTGCGCCAAATGGGAAGGCAGGTTATTCATCTGGTCTGAGGATTTAACTTGCAGCTTGGCTTTCAGGCTTTAAACTGTCTTCGGCTTGGAGGTGGGGTTTTGCCAGGACTCACCCCTAACTACCTGGGCATTTGGCTGCCTCTTGTTGCTATCACAGGTAGCTATAGTTCATGAATGTTTACAGCTGTGTATCACTGTGTTATGTGAACACACCGTCTTTATCCTTTCACCTACTTCGGTAGACGGGTTAGTTTCAGGTTTGGGCTATGATATACAACGCTGCTGTGAGTATTCTTGCACATGAGCTTTGTATAAAATGCATATTGTATGCATTTCTGTAGGTGTATCCTGAAATGGAATTCTTGTGGCATAGGGTATGTGTATAGTCCTTTAGCAGATCATACCACATGCTTTCCAATTACACATTCCATTGGTGTAATGAGATTCCTGTTCTCCACAGCCTAACCGGCTCCTGACATGTCAGACTTTAAAATTCTAGCTATTCTGGTGCATGTGTGGGTGTGTCTTATTGTATAAATTATCTATTTCTGCATAATAAATTATCTCAACATTTTTTGTCTTAAAAACTTTGTTACCTCACAGTCTCTTTGGGAATGACTTAGCAGGGTGGTTCTGCTCAGAGTCTTTCATGAGGTTGCCATCAGCATTGATATGGACAGGAGATGGAAATACCACATAGAAGAGAGCAGTTTCCCGGCAAAGACCCCACCCTCAAGCCTGGAAACCCGTGGCCTTAAATGAGAACAGGCATTCCTATTTTCATGCCCACAAGTTGTCTTTTGGCCTACCATGCTGCCCATCATGTACCCATATAAACCCCAAACCCCGGGCTCTACAAGGAGGTGAACAGAAGTGCAGAGGAATGGCAGAACAGCACAGCAGAGAGAAGAGAAGGAGCATCTAAACGCCAAGAGTTCAGTTGGGGATGGTCAGAGAGGAGATGGCCACTAGATGGCCAAACTCCAGGGAATGATCGTCTTCCCGTTCCATCTCCCTTCCAGCTCCCCATCCATCCTGCTGAGAGTCACTTCTACCACTCTGTAAAACCCCCACATTTATCCTTCAAGTCTGCGTGCGACCTAATTTTTTCTGGACACCAGACAAGGATCTGAGTACTAAGAGGGCACTGAGCTGGTTAACAGTTAAGTCAACTGCAGATGGCAAGGCTAAAAGAGCTCACTGTTGACACATGCCCATTGGGCTTTGGGAGTCACAGACACCCACCCCTGGATCCTGCTGTGGGACTGGAGCCCAGGGGCGCTTGGCCCAGCTCCTGTACCTGCTCATTTGCGTGCTCCCCATCCTATAAGGGGTTTGAGTACACACAGTGGCCAAATAGATGAGCCACACCCCTGTCACACATCCTGTGAGGGGGTCAGGGAACTCTCCCTTTTCAGCATGTTGTCTGGGCTGAAGACTTGCCCAGGGCTGAGGGGCTCACTCATGTAGCACTTGGCAGGGGGTCCCTGTTCTTTGCCACATGGCCTCTCCGTAGGTCTGCTCAACCAAATCACTGAACGCTCAGTGTCTGTTTGCTTCATTCTAACTGTTAGAAGAGTGTCTAAGGTTAGCCACTTTCAAGGGGAGGGGAATTGGGCTCCATCTCTTGATGGGAAAATTATCAAAGAATTTGTGGACATATTTTAAAGCCATTACACTCATTATGGTTTTATTTTATTTATTGTAGAGTCAGGGCTTCACTATGTTGCCCAGGCTGGTCTTAAGCTGCTGAGCTCAAGCAATTCACCCACCTTGGCCTCCCAAAGTGCTGAGATCACAGACGTGAGCCACTCACTGTGCCTGGCCTTCATTGTGGTTTTAGTTTATAATTGGTTACTAATGACCAGGCACAGTGGCTGACGCCTATAATCCTAGCACTTTGGGAGGCTGAGGCAGGTGGATCACCTAAATCAGGAGTTTGAGACCAGCCTGGTCAACATGGTGAAACCCCATCTCTGTTAAAAATGCAAAAAAAAAAAAAAATCCGACGGGCATGATGGTGGGTACCTGTAATCCTAGCTACTTGGGAGGCTGAGGCAGGAGCACTGCTTGAACCCAGGAGGTGGGTTGCAGTGAGCCCGACCAGGCCATTGCACTCCAACCTGGGCAACAAGAATAAAACTCCATCTCAAAAAAAAAAAAAAAAAAAGGTTACTCATGAAATAGAGGTTGCCCATGCACATATTCTCTTTGGTTAGATGTCTGTTCAAATCTCTCACCAATTTCTCAATTTATTATTTTAAGAAAATTGATGTGTATGAATTCTTTGCATATTCTGGGCACAAGCTCTTTGTCAGAAGTATATGTTGCCCAGGCTAACCATGGTGGTGTTACAAGAAAGGGGTCTTGATCCAGACCCCAAGAGGGGGTTCCTGAATCTTGCAGAAGAAAGAATTCAGAGCAAGTCCACAGTGCAAAGCAAAAGCAAGTTTATTAAGAAAGTAAAGGAATAGGCCGGGCGCGGTGGCTCAAGCCTGTAATCCCAGCACTTTGGGAGGCCGAGGCGGGTGGATCACGAGGTCAAGAGATCGAGACCATCCTGGTCAACATGGTGAAACCCCGTCTCTACTAAAAATACAAAAAATTAGCTGGGCATGGTGGCGCGTGCCTGTAATCCCAGCTACTCAGGAGGCTGAGGCAGGAGAATTGCCTGAACCCAGGAGGCGGAGGTTGCGGTGAGCCGAGATCGTGCCATTGCACTCCAGCCTGGGTAACATGAGTGAAACTCTGTCTCAAAAAAAAAAAAAAAGAAAGTAAAGGAATAAAAGAATGGCTACTCCATAGGCAGAGCAGCCCCAAGGGCTGCTGGTTGCCCAATTTTATGGTTATTTTTTGATGATATGCTAAACAAGGGGTGGATTATTCATGCCTCTTCTTTTTAGATCATATAGGGTAACTTCCTGATGTTGCCATGGCATCTGTGAACTGTCATGGCGCTGGTGGGAGGGTAGCAGTGAGGACGACCAGAGGTCACTCTCATGGCCATCTTGGTTTTGGTGGGTTTTGGCTGGCTTCTTTACTGCAACCTGTTTTATCAGCAAGGTCTTTATGACCTGTATCTTGTGCTAACCTCCTATCTCATCCTGTGACTTAGAATGCCTTAACTGTCTGGGAATGCAGCCTAGTAGATCTGAGCCTCATTTTACCTAGCTCCTATTCAAGATGGAGTTGCTTTTGTCCACACACTTCTGACAGCGGAGTTATATGACTGTAATCCCAGCACTTTGGCAGGCCAAGGCAGGAGGATTGCTTGAGCCCAGGAATTCAAGACCAGTCTGGGCAAGATGGTGGGATGCTGTCCCAACAAAAAGTTAAAACAAATATTTAGCTGGGTGTACTGGCATGCGCCTGTAGTCCCACGTCCCACCTACTGGGGAGGCTGAGGGGAAGGATTGCTTCAGCCTGGTAGGTCGAGGATGCAGTGAGCCATGGTCACACTACTACACTCCAGCCTGGGCAGCAGAGTCAGACCCTGTCTCCAAAAGATATACAATAATAATAGTAAAGTATATGTGGCCCATATCTACTCAATCATGGGTAATCTTTTTTTTTTTTGAGACTGAGTTTTGCTCTATGGCCCAGGCTGGAGTACAGTGGAGCAATCCGTTCACTGCAACCTCCACCTCCCAGATTCAAGCAATTCACCTGCCTCAGCCTCCTTTGTAGCTGGGATTACAGATGCGTGCCACCACTCCTGCCTATTTTTTCTTTTTTAGTAGAAACGGTGTTTTACCATGTTGGCCAAGCTGGTCTCAAACTCCTGACCTCATGATCTGCCTGCCTCAGCCTCCCAAAATTTGGAATTACAGGCATGAACCACTGCACCAGGCCAATCATAGGTAATCTTGAAACCACCTTTGCAAAAGTTATATCTGTGAGAAAATTGTAATGGTAAGCTAAGCTAACCTAACCTCCATCTTGCCTTTCTCTTAATTATTCTGAGGCTATTGCGCCAAGCTAACTTTAGAAGACCTTTACCCTGCAGTTTAAATCATAATAGGCCTTGCCCAAAACTCAGCCGATTTTGTAAAGCTAATTGGAGGCCATCAGGCTGAGAGGGGAGAGGACCTGCTGAATTATTTTGGAGGTTATAAAATATGCGACTTCCCCAGTTACTCCTGCAAATAACACCACTGTTGTAGATTGGCCTTTTGAGATACCTTTCTAGGTTTTTTTCATGTCTGACACCCATGGCTTTACCTGGATGAAAACCCCCTACTCCTGTGGCCCCACCTAGAATGCACCGGCACACTGGAAGACAGCTTCGACCCACTATGATTTCATCTCTGCCCCAACCAATCAGCAGCAAGCACCTGTTACCTAGCCACCCCCACCCCTTCCCCCAAACTGCCTTTGAAAAACCCCCAATCTGGCCGGGCTTGGTGGCTCAAACCTATAATCCTAGCACTTTGGGAGGCTGAGGCAGGAGGATCAGAAAGTCAGAAATTTGAGACCAGCCTGACCAACATAGTGAAAACTCATCTTTACTAAAAATATAAAAAAACAACTTATCTGGGTGTAGTGGTAGGCACCTGTAATCCCACCTATTTGGGAGGCTGAGGCAGGAGAATCACCTGAACCCAGGAGGCAAAGGTTGTAGTGAGCTGAGATCGTGCCATTGCACTTCAGCCTGGGTGACGGAGTTAGACTGACACTCCCACCCAAAAAAAAGCCTCTAATCTACGAGCTTTGAATGAGATGTTTTGAGTACCAATTCCATCTCCCATTGTTATGGCCAGCCTCGTGTCTATTAAACTCTCCACAACAATGCTATGGTCTTTCTTTTTTTTTTTTTCCAAGACACAGTCTTGGTCTGTTGCCCAGGCTGGAGTGGAGTAGCACAAAGTCAGCTCACTGCAACCTCCACCTCCAGGATTCAAGCAATTCCCCTGCCTCAGCCTCCTGGGTAGCTGAGATTACAGGCGCGCCACCACGCCTGGCTAGTTTTTGTATTTTTAGTAGAGACAGGGTTTCACTGTGTTGCCCAGGCTGGTCTCGAACTCCTGAATTTATAATCTACCCGCCTTGGCCTTTCAAAGTGCTGGGATTACAGGTGTAAGCCACCGTTTCTGGCCTGTGGTCTTTCTTTATGCAGCTGGCAGGAAGAACATCTCAGGCGGTTACAAATTTTTCTATTTACACCTTTTAGTGTTTTCAAATTCCTTGCCATTTACATATATTACTTTATAATTTTAAATATCTTTAAAAAGTAAAGTTTTGCCAGGTGCAGGGACTCATGCTTGTAATTCCAGCACTCTGGGAGGCCTAGGCAGGTGGATCACCTGAGGCCAGTAGTTGGAGACCAGCCTGGACAACATGGCGAAATCCTGTCTCTACTAAAAATACAAAAATTAGCCAGGCATAGTGGCACACACCTGTGATTCCAGCTACTCAGGAGGCTGAGGCACAGGAATCATTTGAACCTGGGAGGTGGAGGTTGCAGTGAGCTGACATCATGCTACTGCACTCCAGCCTGGGCAACAGAGGGAGACTCGGTCTCAAAAAAAAAAAAAAGCGGTAAAGTTTTAGTGGCAGATGGATATAAGAAGCAGACTACAGAGGGTTAAAACATGGATAGGTGTTTGGGATGGAAGGCAGTAGGTGTTGGCAGGAAAGTATTGGAGGAAATTATTCATTGACCTGAACATTCTAAACTCTTGTTTCTTTGGAAACTTATTAAGGCAGGAGACGATTCCGTGGCAACACAGTACATTGCCTGCCTTCCCAGGGTGGGCCGCCTCTGGCCTAGAAATGCAAATGTTCTTGTTCAGGGAGCGGGGGCGGGAATGTGTAGCCTAGAGCTTCAAAATTCAGCAAGGAAATCGTGTTTGTTTGCAAGTAACTAGCAAAGCAGCAGAAACGTTGTCTGACTCCAATAATCTTTGATCAACATCCCTTCCCGGCAGTTTCCTTCAGAGCTATTGACCTGTCATCTGCTGGGAGACAGCTGAGTTTCTCATCATGAGCCCTTCACTAATTATCCCACCAGACTGTCAAAACATTTTCAGATTTTCTAATTGTTGGTACTTTGTCGTCCTTTGAAACTTCATCTAAATCTCAGTCATAGGAGAATTTTCTTTTTCAGAGCTAAAAATGTGAATGGAACCATATTACCAGTGAGGTCAATACGTGCTTCTAAACCGTAAATTAAAAAGCCTCCAGATTTTGTCTTTCCTACTTAGCCTCTCCTGGAATCCCGCTGAATGATATGTTTCTTAACTGAACACCTTACCTGGTTAGGATCCACTGATCAATTGTCATATGAAAACAGATTTTCACACCAACTTGGTCACTGTTGAGGCTTCCCATCACAGCAGAGGGACACTTGCGCCATCTGCTGGGGACATTGCTAATCCTTTTATAATTTCATGAAGTAATGGGCTTGATTCTAGCAGGTTCACAACCTCAACACTTTCTTTTCTTTTTGAGACAGAGCCTCTCTGTGTATCCCAGGATGGAGCACAGTGGTGTGATCTTGGTTCACTGCAACCTCCACCTCCTGGGTTCAAGTGAGTCTCCTGCCTCAGCCTCCTGAGTAGCTGGGACTACAGGCGCATGCCACCACGTGGACCAGGCTAATTTTTTGTATTTTTGTATTTATTTATTTATTTAGAGATGGCGTTTCACTCTTGTTACCCAGGCTGGAGTGCAATGGCACGATCTCGGCTCACCGCAACCTCCGCCTCCTGGGTTCAAGCAATTGTCCTGCCTTAGCCTCCCGAGTAGCTGGGACTACAGGCGCGCGCCGCCACGCCCGGCCCTACGGTAATTTTATAAGCTACAAACCTGCTTCTCTGTGGAGGGAGTTCGAATGAGGTATGGGAAATGATGAGCACTTGAATCATGGAGGAGTCAGGACTGTCTGTACTTACTTTGTGCTCATGGAGCAGTTGAGAAGTTTTAGCATTCTCAGTTGTTGCTACATAGACGGAATGTGATTACGCCTCTACTTTTGACAGTTTTTAGAGATAATATTGGAGCATCTCTGTGCTAAAATCAAAAGCAATCTTTTTGTCTTATGTTTGTTTTTGTTAAGTTATAAAAATAACTTTGAATACTATCAACTGAGACTATTCGCTCTTCAGAGGAAATTGTTTCAGTTTTTCTTTGAAGGTCCTCACTTTATTCTTTTAGTTTTCTTTTTCTTTATTTTATTTTATTTATGAGATGGAGTCTCACTCTGTTGCCTAGGCTGGAGTGCAGTGGCGCAATCTTGGCTGACTGCAACCTCTGCCTCCAGGGTTCAAGCAATTCTCCTGCCTCAGCCTCCCGAGAAGCTAGGACTACAGGTGCGTGCCACCACACCCGGATAACTTTTTGTATTTTTAGTAGATACAGGGTTTCACTGTGTTAGCCAGGATGGTCTCAGTCATCTGACCTCATGATCTACTCGCCTTAGCCTCCCAAAGTGTTGGAATTACAGGCATGGGCCAGTGCACCTGGCCCCTTTCTCTCTCTCTCTCTCTCTCTTTTGAGATGGAGTTTTGCTCTTGTTGCCCAGGCTGCAGTGCAATGACACGATCTTGGCTCACTGCAACCTCTATCTCCTGGTTCAAGCAATTCTCTTGCTTCAGCTTCCTGAGTAGCTGTGATTACAGGCACCTGCCACCATGCCTGGCTAATTTTTTGTATTTTTAGTAGAGACAGAGTTTTACCATGTTGGCTTCAGTTGTTGCTACATAGACGGAATGTGTTCTCAAACTCCTGACCTCAGGAGATCCACCTGCCTCGGCCTCCAAAGTGCTGGGATTACAGGCATGAGCCATCGCACCTGGCCTCTTATTTTTTACAATGATACCTACTATTGTTTGAGCAAGTGTTTTGCAGCCAGTTACGCTCATGTTGTTTGTATTTATTTTGCTAAGGTACTTACAGTATCAGACCAAAGTTCATTACACTACGCATTTTTATAATTGTAAATAATTAATACAACAAATTAAATAAACTAAAACACAAGAAGTACTTTCTGGTGAATTGGTAATGGCAATAGTAAAGAAACAAGCTGGGCGTGGTGGGTGGCTCACACTAGCACTTTGGGAGGCTGAGGTGGGCAGATGGCTAGAACCCAGGAGTTTGAAGCCAGCCTGGACAACATGGTGAAACTCTGTACCTACAGGGGACACACGAAAAAATTAACCAGCCATGGTAGTGTACACCTGTAGTCCCAGCTACTCTGGAGGCTGAGGCGGGAGAATTGCTTGAGCCTCAGAGGTTGAGGCTACAGTGAGTGAATACCACTGCACTTCAGCCTGAATGACAGAGAGAGACCCTGTCACAAAAAGAAAAAAAAAACAGTAAAAAGTATATAAAGAATCTTAAAGGTTTTCAAATGTTTCTTCTGAAATTTCATTGGTTGGCTGGTGTGGTGGCTTACACCTATAATCCCAGCACTCTGGGAGGTTGAGGCAGGCAGATCACCTAGGTCAAGAGTTCGAGACCAGCCTGGCCAACATGGTGAAACCGTGTCTCTACTAAAAATACAAAAAATTAGTCAGGCATGGTGGCAGGTGCCTGTAATCCCAGCTACTTAGGAGACTGAGGCAGGAGAATCACTTTAACCAGGGAGGCAGAGTTTGCGCCATTGCATTCCAGTCTGGGTGACAGAGTAAGGTTATCTAAAAAAAAAAAAGGGTGGTGATTGACATGTTACAATAATATACATTAACAGAAAAGCTGGGTAGTATGTTAGTCAAAAGTCAGAAGTACCAAAGTGTTGGGATTGCAGGCATGAACCACTGCGCCTGGTCTCTTTGTCTCTTTCCCTTTTTTTTTTTTTGAGATGGAGTTTTGCTCTTGTTGCCCAGGCTGCAGTGCCATGGGCACTTACCCTTACTAGCTGTGTGACCTTGGATAGATTATTTAACCCTTCTAAGCTTTAGTAAGTGCTCAATAAATGTTATCTAAACTAGAAGCAGGCTGGGCACAGTGGCTCATGCCTGTAATCCTAGCACTTTGGGAGGCCAATTCAGGAGGATAGCTTGAGCCCAGGGGTTCAAGACCAGTCTGGGCAACATATTGAGACTCTGTCTTTACTAAAAATTCTAAACATTAGCTAAATGTGGTGATGCATTTCTGTAATCACAGTGCTTTGAGAGGCAGAGGTAGGAGGATCACTTGAACCCAGGAGGTTGGGGCTGCAGTGAGCTATGATCATGCCACTGCCTTCGAGCCCAAGTGACAGAGGAAGACACTGTCTCAAAAAAAAAAAAAAAGCAAATTAGCTTCAGGTTCCCTTCCCCTTCTGTAACATGTATTGCAGTACCCAGCCTTTCCATACCATAACCAATGGTCCCAGTCTCCTGATGTTCATGCCCTACGTAGCTCCCTCCCATATTTTATCAGAGTTGGTCTGTGTGGCCAGTAGAAAATGGTAGAAGTAATGTGTCACTTCTGAGCTGGGTCTATAAAAGGCTGTGACTGCTGCCCTCTTGGGGAGATGTTGCCAATGTGTGACATGGTAAAAGCCCCATAAAACTGCATACCTCAACCATACCTCGGCTTTCTACTGAAACTGCTCTCTGTAACCCAAGTGTGACAGGCAAGCAGTCCAAACCCATGCCATCTTGGTCCCTGCGACTTGTAATAAGTAATTAAGGACTGTAATTTCCACCTTACTCAGACAATGTGTAAACAAATGCTAATCTTGACTTTTGTGAACCACTTAAGTAACAATCAGAATGTCTGAAGTCCTCTGGCCCTCAGAATGTCTGGAGCCCCTCACCCTCATCTCCGCCCAGGAGGTGATTTACAGAATCCACTAGCCCTCAGAACGTCTGAAGCCCCTCACCCCCACCCTTGCCCCTCACTGTCACTCCCAAGGTGGTTTTATGGGTATAAAAGGTCTTGACACCCTCCTTTCGGGGTCACGGGTTGGAGAGACGTGAGTCCTCCATGGCCACTGGCAATAAAGACCCTGCAATTTGGCATACTTTTGTCTTGGTGTTGACTTTCTATGCTCGGACCAGTACAACAAATGGAGATGCCATCTTGTAGAGATGCTGCCAATAGAGACGCCCACTTGGCAAGAAGTCAGTTCTGGAGCAGCAAGGTACCCAGCCAGCAGCTGGGGGGAACGGAGACATACCAACAACCATGCAGATGAGCATGAAAGCAGGGCCTCCAGCCCCAGGTGGCTGCAGCCTGGCTGACAGCTTGGCTACAACCTCAGGAAAGACTGGTACCGGGTGCCCTCGCTGAGCCACTTCTGAATTCCAAACACTCAGAAGCTGCGAGATAATAGAGGTTTGCTAATACATGTGCCAATAATTCACATATCAACACATCTATGATCCTTGCTATCCTCTGAGAAAATAGTCCTTCTTTTTTTTTAAAGCTGGGTCATTTCACCTAAGACATGCATTGCAGTGAATCTGGCCCTCGGTGATGTGTCATGGAATCCTTTTTTTCTTTCTTAATGTGCCTTAAATAGTGGTTCATCTTACAGTTCATGATGTTTTAGATTTGAGGAAATAGTAAATCATATCATAGTTACATGATCAACATTTTTTTCCTTCTGAACCATATTTCCTTACACTATCAAAATGTTTGTATTTGGAATGAATGACTGGGTATCTGAAACCAAGATGCATAGGTACATTTGACACTTAGAGGGATTTCAGCATTTACTGACCAATTGTGAAACTACATTATCCTTGGGCAGTGTTTCCACATTATATATTTATAGGTTTTCATTCACCATTCCTGACTCTCCCTTATTATCCTTTCTTACAGTCTTTTGTTATAATGTTGAGTTGTTTTTTTTTCCTTTTTTTGAGACAGAGCCTTGCTCTGTCACCTAGGCTGGAGTGTAGTGGCATGATCTTGGCTCACTACAACCTCCTGGTTCAAGAGATTCTCCTGCCTCAGCCTCCCAGGTAGTTGGGATTACAGGCATGCGCCACCATGCCTGGATAATTTTTGTATTTTTAGTAGAGACTGGGTTTCACCATGTGGGTCAGGCTGGTCTTGAACTCCTGACCTCGTGATCCGCCTGCCTTGGCCTCCCAAAGTGCTGGGATTACAGGTGTGAGCCACTGCGCCCGGCCAGCTTGCTTGCTTTTCTTTCTTTCTTTCTTTCTTTCCTTCTTCCTTCCTTCCTTTCTTTTCTTTTCTTTTCTTTTCTTTTCTTTTTTCTTTTCTTTTCTTTTCTTTTCTTTTCTTTTCTTTTCTTTCTTCCTTCCTTCCTTCCTTCCTTCCTTCCTTCCTTCCTTCCTTTCTTTCTTTCTTTCTTTCT
>NW_022436969.1:22547736-22742650 GCF_009761245.1 Sapajus apella | reverse complement strand
TTCCTTCCTTCCTTCCTTCCTTCTTTCCCTCCTTCCTTCCTTCCTCTTTCTTTGCTTTCTTTCTTTGCTTGCTTGCCTGCCTGCTTGCTTTCTCTCTCTCTCTTCTTTCTTTCTTTCTTCTTTCTTTCTTTCTTTCTTTTCTTTTCTTTTCTTTTCTTTTCTTTTTTCTTTTCTTTTTTTCTTTTTCTTTTTTTGACACGGTCTTGCTCTGTCACCCGGGCTGTAGTGCAATGGCGCCATCTTGGCTCACTGCAACCTCCACCTCCCAGGTTCAAGCTATTCTCCTGCCCTCAGCCTCTAGAGTAGCTAGGATTACAGGCATGTGCCACCACACCCAGCTAATTTTTGTATTTTTTGTAGAGACGAGGTTTCACCATGTTGGCCAGGATGGTCTTGAACTCCTGACCTCAGGTGATCCATCTACCTTGGCTTCCCAAAGCGCTGAGATTACAGGCATGTGCCACTGTACCTGACCTTATAATGTTGAGTCTTTAGGCCTCAGAAGCAGGCCTTGGGAAACAGGAGCTCTCTGAATTTCTCCTGCCCAAGGCGGGACTCGAATCTGATTGTGGGTCATAAGATCCTCATTGCAGACGGAGTCCTGTCCCACACCCTGGATAAAGGAATGCTCCACGGAGAGCCAAGAAAGACCTCAACAGCTGAGCTTTGCTGGGTTTCCCTACTCAGTCTGTTAGTATTAGATCGTTCCCCTTTTGTCCAATTACATTTCTACACAGTTGTCCTCAATCATACCTATTCAATAATGTCTCCATAAAAGGCTCTAGAGGACTGGGTTCTGAGAGATTCCAGATCGCTGAACACATGGAGGTTCCTGAAGGGTGGTGCCCCTGGGGAGGGTATGGAAGCTCCACGTCCCTTCCCACATGCCTTGCCCTATGCAGCTCTTCATCTGTATCCTTTGCAATATCCTTTACAATAAACCAATAAACATAAAGAGACTGTTTCCTTGAGTTTTGTGAGCCATTCTAACAAACCAGTTAAACCTACAGGGGAGTTGGGGGAATCCCAGTTCAGAACTGGTTGGCCAGAAGCACAAGTCACAACCTGGGGCTTTCGATTGGCTTCAGAAGTGGTACAGTCATGGGGACTGAGGCCTCAACCTGTGAGATCTGACACTGTCTCTGGGCAAAGAGTATCAGAATTGAGTTGAATTGGAGGATACCCAGGTGGTGTCCATGCAGAACTACTTGCTTGCTTGGTGTGTGGGGAATCCCCCTCCCCACATCTGCTCACAGAAGACTTCTGTGTTGATTGTTCTTGAATGAGAGAACCAGAAAAGCACTTGGAATGAGTGTATTTTTTCCTACCCACAACCTGTTTACGAATCACCTGAGTGTGCTGTTACTTTATGCTCATGGCTTATAAATTCCATCCACCAATCACTGACAGGCTGGTCATTTAAATCATGGGACTGAATGCAGCTTGAGAAAGGATGTCTCCATCTGTGTCCCCTCCCACATCTCATGTATCTGTCAGTGTCAGAAGTGGTGCAAGGTGAAAGGGGGAAGGAGGAGGAGGAAAGGAGTAGAAATGCGCTGCTTCAGAAGTCCCCCATCATAACCAGCGGGTAGTTTGGTAGCAGGGGAAATTTGGGTATCTAGAATCAGACTCCTTTATCTGGGCATGGCGGTGTATGCCTGTAGTCCCAGCCGCCTGGGAGGCTGAGGTGAGAAGATTGCTTGAGCCTAGGAAATGGAGGCTGCAGTGAGCCGTGATCACACCACTGCTCTCCAGCCTGGGTGACAGAGTGAGGCCCTGTTTCAAAACAACAACAAACAGAATGTAAAACTAATGCAGATCATAAATATTTTCATAATGCATTTACTGTGTCATTGGAGAATTATGGCATATATTAATTACAGAGCATGATCTAAACAGAACAGTCACAGCTCCATGTTTATTATATCATTATTATTTCTTTTTCTTTTCTGAGACAAAGTTTTCTCTATTGCTCAGGCTGGGCAATTCTTCTGCCTCAGCTTCCTGAGAAGCTGGGATTATAAGTGTGTGCCACCATGTCCGCTAAATTTTTTGTATTTTCAGTAGAGACAGGGTATCACCATGTTGGCCAGGTTGGTCTCAAACTCCTGACCTCAAGTGATCCGCTTGCCTCGGCCACCCAAAGTGCTAGGATTAGAGGCATGAGCCACCACGCCCGGCCTATATCATTATCATTTCTGCTCTGTAAATGCCTCACAGATTCCTCCCAATACTAATGGAAGTAAACTCCTTACCAATCTCAGAAGGGCCGTGCAAGTCAATGAGTTGCTTGCAGATTCTCATCTGCAAAAAATCCGGCATCTTAGATCTTTTACCACTGTCTGGGTGCAGTGGCTCACGCCTGTAATCCCAGCACTTTCGGAGGCTGAAGCAGGCAGATCACCTGAGGTCAGGAGTTCGAGAGCAGCCTGACCAACATGGTAAAACCCCATCTCTACTAAAGATACAAAAAATTAGCCAGGCGTGCTGGCACATGCCTGTAATGCCAGCACTTTGGGAGGCCAAGGTGGGCAGATCACCTGAGGTCAGGACCAGGCTGACCAACATGGTGAAACCCAGTCTCTACCAAAAATATAAAAATTAGCCAGGAATGGTGGTGTGTGACTGCAGTCCCAGTGACTCGGGAGGCTGAGACAGGAGGATTGCTTGAACCTGGGAGACAGAGGTGCAGTGAGCCATGATCACACCACTGCACTTCAGCTTGGGTGACAGAGCAAGAGTCTGTCTCAAAAAAAAAGAACTTTCACCACAAGGAATTTTTCTTGTAGTGATTCTCAAAGTCTTGGTAGGCATTTGAACTGGTCCTTTCTCTTTGAGATTCTTTTCCTTTGCTCGTCTGATCGTCAGCACACACTTTCTTCAGGGATTTTACTTTGGGGCTCGTTAGAGTGATTCTGACTCCGTGAATTGCCACCTCTGGCTCCACGGATGTGTTTCCCTATCATTAAAATTTGTGGCTGCTGGGCACGATGGCTCACGCCTGTAACCAGCGCTTTGGGAGGCCGAGGCGGGCAGATCACATGAGGTCGAAAGTTACAGACTAGCTGGTCTGTACTAAAAATACAAAATTAGCCGGGTGTGGTAGTGTGCACCTGTCATCTCAGCTACATGGGAGGCTGAGGCAGGAGAATCGCTTGAAACCAGGAGGCAGAGGTTGCTGTGAGCAGAGATTGAGCCACTGCACTCCAGCCTGGACAACAAAGTGAGACTCTGTCTCAAAAAAAAAAAAAAAAAAGAAAGAAAAGAAAAAAAAAATCCGTGGCTGCTGAGCGGCTTCCTAGCTGACTTGTTCCTGTGGGAGAGCGACTGCGGTGAGCGAGGAGCAGGAGTGGGCAGACCACAGCCCACAGTGCCCAATGACTCCATCTTCCTCCAAGAGCTCCCTTTGTGTTTTCTTGCCATTGCCCTGAGAGGGTAACTTTTAATTTATTAATTTATTAATTTATTTTGACGGAGTTTCCCTCTTGTAGCTGGGATTACAGGCACGCACCACCACACCCAGCTAATTTTTATATTTTTAGTAGAGATGGGGTTTCACCATGTTGGCCAGGCTGGTCTTAAACTCCTGACCTCAGTTGATCCACCCGCCTCGGCCTCCCAACGTGCTGGGATTACAGGCGTGAGCCACCTCTCCCGGCCTGGTTATGGCCTTTTAACCAACCCTGCAATCCCTGCTCCATAATGCCGCCTCGCCAAGCTTCCTGAGCTGCTGTCTTTGCTGCTAGAGACTGGGGCAGTCAGAATAGTGTCCCCCAGAGAATCATGTCCAACTTCCCAGGACCTGCAAATATGTTACCTTTCATGGCAAAGGGGCATCAAGGTGGTAGATGGAATTGATGTTGCTGGGGAATAACAAGAAAGATATTTTGTCGCTTTCCCTAGTTTCTGGTACAGAGCTCTAAAATCCTTGGAATTTTGAGTTAGAGTGTTAAGAGTGTCTTTCGTTCTAAGGAAGCAACTCTTGGGTGCTTAGCTTCGGTGTAGGAGATGGCTGCCAGAAAGACTAAGGTTGATTAGATCAGCATTTCCTGCGCCCCCTGCCCCACCTTCCAGGGAGGGGAGAGTGGCTGTGATCACCAGTGGCCACACTCAAGTCTATGGACTGAAGCCTCCATAGAAACCCCTAAATGGTGGGGTTCAGGGAGCTTCCAAGTCGGCAAACACATCCCCATCTCAGAGGGTGGTGCACCCCATCTTGACTGAGATAGCTTCCGCAGTCGGGACTTACCTTGTTCTGGGTACTTCATCTGATTGTTCATTTGTACCCTTTATTACAAACTAAGAATAAGCACAGCTTTTTCTGAGTTCTGTGAGTCATTCTAGCAAATTATTCAAGTTTTGGGTAATGAGGTAGTTGAAACCTCTTCGTAGGAAACTGCTTTGTAAGTCAGTCAGCAGAAGTTAAGCTATACGATATGACCTCGGCTACAAACCTGCCCAGGATGTGGCTGGACTGAACACTGCAGGCTGTTGTAACACAATGGTAAGTACTGGTGTATCTAAAGATAAAGGTTCAGTAAAAATAGAGTATAAAAGAGAAGCCTGTAATCCTAGCACTTTGGGAGGCCAAGGCGGGCAGATCACCTGAAGTCAGGAGTTGCAGACCAGCCTGGCCAACATGGTGAAACCCGACTCTACTAAAATACAAAAATAGGCCGGGCATGGTGGCACATACCTGTAATCCCAGCTACTAGGGAAGGGTAGGAGAATCGCTTGAACCTGGGAGGCAGAGGTTGCAGTGAGCCGAGATCATGCCATCGCCCTCCAGCCTGGGCAACAAAGTGAGACTCCATCTCATAAATAAATAAATAAAATTAAAATAAATGAATAAATAAATAAAAGAGAAAAATTGCTACCCCCTGTATAGGCACTTACCATGAATGTAGCTTGCAGAACTGGAAGTTGCTCTTGGGACAGTTATTGTTATCAAGTATTATGTACTGCACATAATTGCATATGCTGGTCTTTTACATGACTGGCCGTGAAGCAGATGTGTTTATCCCAGCACCACCACAAATGCATGAGCAATGGATTGCTGTACGGCTTTCTTTCTTTATATATATATATATATATATATATATATGTATTTTTTTTTTCTTTTGAAACGGAGTTTCACTCTTGTTACCCAGGCTGGAGTGCAATGGCGCGATCTCGGCTCACCGCAACCTCCGTCTCCCGGGTTCAGGCAATTCTCCTGCCTCAACCTCCTGAGTAGCTGGGATTACAGGCACACACCACCATGCCCAGCTAATTTTTTGTATTTTTAGTAGAGACGGGGTTTCACCATGTTGACCAGGATGGCCTCGATCTCTTGACCTCGTGATCCACCCGCCTCGGCCTCCCAAAGTGCTGGGATTACAGGCTTGAGCCACCGTGCCTAGCCTTTTTTTTTTTTTTTTTTTAGAGATGGGGTCTCACTATGTTGCCCAGGCTGGAGTGCAGTGGCTATTCACAGGCACAATCCCACTACTGATCAGCATGGGAGTTTTAACCTGCTCCGTTTCCTACCTGGGCCAGTTCACCCCTCCTTAGGAAACCTGGTGGTCCCCCGCTCCCGGGAGGTCACCATATTGATGCCAAACTTAGTGCGGACACCCGATGGGAATAGCGCACTATAGCCCAGAACTCCTGAACTCAAGGGATTCTCCAGCCTCAGCCTCCCGAGTAGCTAGGACTACAGGCATGCGCCACTGTGCCCGGCACTGTACGACTTTCATATGGCTCTGACATCACTAGACAATAGGGATTTCTCATCTCCATTATAATCTTATAGGACTGCCTGTTCATATTTGCAATTCTTCATTGACCAAAACATTATTTGATGCATGACTGTGTTTTGTGTCTGGCTTTCCAGCTAGAGTTAATGCTTCTTGAGCAGGTATTTTCAGTTGACTCTCATGATTCATAAATCTGGAATTGGCAAATTTGCCTACGTGCTAAAATCCACATGTAACCCCGAAGTCGATACTTGCAGTGCTTTCCAGGTAATTCACAGGTATGTGCAAGTGACAAAAGATTTGAGTGGCCCAAATGCACATTCCCAGCTTAGGTGGAACAAGGCAATGCACAGCCTTCTTGTTTCGGCCCGCGCTGAGAACAAGCCTCCTTAGCATGGTCTAGTTAGTGTCATTTTGCCACATTTTTGTGCCTCCTGTTGATTTTGCTGTTGAAAGGCCCTAAGCACAGTATATTTGTGCTGGCTCGTGTTCCTAAGCGCAAGAAGGCTGTGATGTCCCTTATGGAGAAAATATGTGTGTTAGATAAGCTTGGTTTAGGCATGAGTTTTAGGGCTGTTGGCTGTTATTAATGTTAATATATATTAAATAAGATGTCTTTAAACAGAAACACAAATTTAAAAAAAAAAGGTTATGGGCCAGGCACTGGCCCATATGGGCTCATGACTGGAATTCCAGCACTTTGGGAGGCCAAGATGAGCAGATGACCTGAGGTCACAGGTTCGAGACCAACCTGGCCAACATAGTGAGGCCTCGTCTCTACTAAAAATACAAAAATTAACTGGGTGTGGTGGTGGGGCTTGTAGTCTCAGCTACTCAGGAGGCTGAGGCAGGAGAATCACTTGAGATCATGCCACTACACTCTAGCCTGAGTGACAGAGCAAGACTCCATTTCAAAACAAAACAAAACAAAACAAAACAAAAATCCCCAAGGTTATGCATTGATTGATTGATGAATATGTCATGATCAGAGGCTTGCAGGAACCTAACCCTATAATTCCTCTAGGGCCAAAGGTTTTAGTATTTACAAATTCAGTGTTTGCAGCAACTTTTAGAACATAACTACTATGAGAAATAATTGTATTTTGTACTCCCCAGTACAAGCTAACACAATGTTGGCACATAGAAAATACTTAATAAGCCCAGGTGCGGTGGCTCATGCCTGTAATTCCAGCACTTTGGGAGACCAAGGTGGGTGAATCACAAGGTCAGGAGTTCGAGACCAGTGTGGCCAACATGGTGAAACCCTGTCTCTACTAAAAATACCAAAAAAAAAAAAAAAATTAGCTGGGTGTAGTGGTGGGCACCTGTAATCCCAGCTACTCGGGAGGCTGAGGCAGGAGAATCGCTTGAACCCAGGAGGCAGAGGTTACAGTGAGCCAAGATCTTGCCACTGTACTCCAGCCTGGGTGACAGAGCGAGACTGTCTTAAAAAAAAAAGAAAAAAAGAAAATACTTAATAATTGCCCGCTGATTCATTGTGAAAAAGAGAGAGAAGAAAACGTAACTTTTCTTCCAGTGAAGTTATGTGACGCGTTTATAGTTTGCATAGTGTGCAGTAATTTTTTATTTGGTCTGTGTAAATATCCTCCCAAATCTGATTCAACTAAGATTGGGAATGAAATACTCCCTTATATGTTGTTTTCTAACAATTGTATAGCTTATATAAGCTGAATTTATATGAATAAAATTAGAACATATCTACATCAAAAGGTCAAGGGCTCAACCTTCTCATTTTGAGTCCAGACAATGTTTCCTGTCATCCAGCTCAGTAATTTTCAAATCTTTCTTTTATATAACACTAAAGGAATGCTGAAAAACTACATACTGCCCCACCCATTCTAAGTTGTCCACTAACTTTCTTTCTTTCTTTTTCCTTTCTCTCTTTCCCTTTCTCCTTCCTTCCTTTTTCTCTTTCTTTTTCTTTCTTTCCCTTCCTTCCTTCCTTTTCTTTCTTTTCTTTCTTTCT
This sequence comes from Sapajus apella, assembly GCF_009761245.1. Taxonomy (NCBI): domain Eukaryota; kingdom Metazoa; phylum Chordata; class Mammalia; order Primates; family Cebidae; genus Sapajus; species Sapajus apella. Next base: position 22,734,925 of record NW_022436969.1, on the reverse strand, counting down.
TTCCTTCTTTCTCTTTCCTTCCTTCCTTGCTTACTTCCTTCCTTCCTCTTTTCTTTCTCTTTCTTCTTTCTTTCTCTTTCTTTCTCTCTCTCTCTCTCTCTCTCTCTCCTTTTCTCTTTCTCTCTTTCTTTCTTTCTTGATGAGGTCTCACTCTGTCACCCAGGCTGGAGTGCAGTCATGTAATCTCAGCTCACTGTAGCCTCAACCTCCTGGCCTCAAGCAGTCCTCCCACCTCAGTCTCTCAAGTAGCTAGGGTTACAGGAGCACTCCACCATACCTGGCTAATTACAAAAATTTTTTTTGTACAGATGGGGTCTCACTCTACAAAAAAAGGTTGCCCAGGCTGGTCTGGATATATGGAATTCTTAGGGTGGCAGTGACTCTTTGACCCAGCATACTGAGGAATATAGTTTTGGGTTTTATTATTTGATGTGCATATTCCTGGTGGCCTGAATGTATAATAATTGAAAAATCTGCAAACTCCTTAAAGAATTGTGAGCACTTATGTTTGCTTATTTAGAAATTTATTATTTTTGTCATTTTCCAGAATGTATTAATGATATGATTTTCAGTTAGTGACAAAGGAATTGAAAGCCAGGGATCCCCCGCATGGGATGTACATGCTGCTCACACAGGAATAAGCACAGTGCATGGCTGACATACACCGTCACTGTCTTTGTATCTTCGTGATCTCAGTGATTCATCTCAGAGCAGGGCGGATCATCTCAGGTGGGGTGGTGCAAATCTGCAGTCAACTAGGCAGACCAGTGCTCAGAGGAGACATGACACAGGGAGGATTGGAAGAGGGGACTCTGTACCTGCCAGAACTGAGGCTGACAATTTGCAAAAAGATAGTACATCTTGACAGGATTGGCATATTCCAGTGTGGTGGCCTGCTCTGTGGCAGCTGGGAGGAAGAGCAGCTTTTTATGTTTTTTAACCTTGGGAAGTTAAAGTCTTTCCCAGTTGACCTTAAATCCTGAAACAGGCTGGGCGTGGTGGCTTACATCTGTAATCCCCGCATTTTGGGAGGCTGAGATACGTGGATCACATGACGTCAGGAGTTCGAGACCATCCTGGTCAACATGGTGAAACCCCATCTCTACTAAGCATACAAAAATTAGCTGGGCGTGGTGGCGCATGCCTGTAATCCCAGCTACTCTGGAGGCTGAGGCAGGAGACTTGCTTGATCTCAAGAGGTGGAGGTTGTGGTGAGCCAAGATCGTGCCATTGTACTCCAGCCTGTGACAAGTAGTTCTGTCTTCTCCTTGCTGAGCACTCACTACATGGCAGGCACCTGTCCAACATTTTATATATAGTAAAGGGGTTAATTCTCACAGCAATATTGTGTAGTAGGTACTGCTATTTAGTTTACATTTCTTACTTTTTTCCTTTTATTTTTAATTCTTTTCTGAAGTGTTACTTAATTTCTGAGTTTTCCTAATTCAGATTTATGTTATTACTTCATATCTTCTATTATTCTCTTAAGGTCTTGAGCTTGTTCTGAAACAATAGGCTACAGCTTTTATCTGTTTTATGGTCATGTCTTTGTGGTATGCTTTCATTGTCTGTACAAATGTCTTTCTTTCTCCCTCTCTTCCTCCCTCCCCTCCTTCCTCCCCCTTCCCTTCTTTCCCTCCCTCCCTTCCTTCCTTCCTCTTTCTTTCTTTCTCTCCCCCTCCCCTCCCCTCCCCTCCCTCCCTCTCTCTCTCCCTCCCATCCTTCCTTCAACAGGGTCTCTCTCTGTTGCCCAGGCTGCAGTGCAGTGGCACAATCATAGCTCATAGTACCCTCAACCTCCTAGGCTCAAACAATTCTCCCATCTCAACCTCCTGAGTAGCTGGACCTACAGGGACATGACATCATACCTGGCCAATTTTTTTGTTTTTTAGTAGAGATGAAGTTGCTGGGATTACAAGCGTAAGCCACCACACCTGGTGTTCATTTTTTTCTGATGATAACTTTGTACATCGTTGATGTCAGTTCTTCACAAATGTTCCTCTTAGGTTACTTCTCCTTAACACCTAGAAGGAGGCAGAGTTCAGGAGACCTTTTGCAACTTCACCTAGTGTCTTGGTTCGTTTGGGCTCCTTTAACAAAATGCCATAAACTGGGTAGCTTATAGACAACAGAAATTTATTTTTCACGTTCTGGAGGCTGGGGAGTCCAAGATCAAGACTGGACTTGACAAGTGCAGACATTGGTAGACTCAGTGTCTCGTGAGGTCCTGCTTCCTGGTTCACACCGTGCCTTTCTGCTGTGTCCTCAGGTGCCGATAGTGGAAAGGTTAGGGAGCTCTCTGGGGCCTCTTTCATAAGGGCACTAATTCCATTTGTGAGGGCCCCGCCACCATGATGTAATCACCTCCCAAAAGCCCTTCCTCCTAATACCATCACATCTGTGATTAGATATCAACATGTGAATAGGGAGGAGCGAACACCAACATCAGATCATAGCACCTAGCAAACTTTTCTGTTGTTCTAATTCATGTGCTAAAGTAGGGAAGCTTGCCTTATGAAATTTCCCTTTTCTCACCTTTTTCTGCCCTTTCTCTTTCCTACATTTCTCTATTCTACATGATGCAAAATTCTTATTCCATCTTAAGAGTTTCCCCTCTATGAGGGGTCTTAATCCCTGAAGGAAGGATTGTTCTAGCCTTTCAGGTCTCCCCATGGGCCCCTTACACTCACTCACTGCTGCATGGGGCAAAATCCTTCCTGTTTTCAGCTGCCATCCTAGCCACACTTTCCTGGGGGAACCTGATGCTATTTTTGGGTTCCCCTGTCTTCAGGTCCACCAGATGTTTTGTCATGCCCTTGTTTTTATCTGTACATATGCTGACTTCACTCAGGTCTTGGAGCTGTCTGTGGTTCCTACTCACCCTCTTAATTTTGGGGTTTGTGGGGATACCTTGTCAACTAGTTTTGTTCTAAACCTTGTCCAGGGATTTTAGTTTTGCCATTTAGTTATTCAATCCAAAGCACCTAATGGATAAATGGCTCTTCTTCCATGTTTACTAGAAAAAGAAAGAAAAATTTTATTGAGTTATTTTCAGTGATTTGAACTATGGACTCTGTCTTAAACTAAGCACATGAATGCAAAACACAGTAACTCTCCCAAAAAATTTCTAACAACCAAGCTGCTTAAAAGGAATTACCCTGAAAAGTAACTAAATCAAGGTTCCTTAAACCAGAATCTCTGAAAACCACATAGCACATCTTACTGTTTTCCACTCATTCCATACATTTTGATTGGGAATTAGTGATGTGTTGGATTCTACTAAATGCTATTGTGGTTACAAATAAGTATGAAGCTTGGACATTCTCTCAAGGAGTTTCAAATCTGGGATTGTATTAGACACAGGAAGTAGGAAGATAATCTGTAAATTATAATGATATTAAATGTATCAATCATTTAACATCTCCGAGCACATTGACTATAATGTATCATGTGACAACCTCCCCTCCCCACATAGTTCTCTGTAATTTATTCATTTGAGACAGGGTCTCACTTGGTTGCCCAGGCTGCAGTGGAGTGGCAAGATCTCAGCTCACTGCATCCTTGACCTCCCGGGCTCAAGCAATCCTCCTACCTCAGCCTCTAAGGTGGCTAGGACTATAGGAGCACGTCACCAAGTTTGGCTAATTTTTTTTTTTTTTTTGTATTCTTTGTAGAGTTGGGGTTTTGCCATGTTTCCCAGGCTGGTCTTGAACTCCTGGGCTTAAGGGATCCTCCCACCTCAGCCTCCCAAAGTGCTGGGATATCGTGAAAGATGAGGAGTGCTCGGCTTCCTGAGTTTCATTTCCCCCCATAGTGCTCACTGATATATAATGCAGCCAAATATAATAATTCAGCAAACATGGTTAAAATATAAGAATGTTTCTCCAGTTGGTGAGGTGGCTCACGCCTTTAATACCAGCACTTTGGGAGGCCAAGGTGGGAGGATCACTTGAGCCCAGGAGTCTGAGACCAGGAAACATCATGAGACCTTATCTCTACAAAAAATTTGAAAATTAACTGGACATGGTTGCACACACCTATAGACCCAGCTGTGCGAGAGGCTGAGGCAGGTGGATCACTTGTGAGTCTGAAGGTGGTGTTCATGCCACTGCACTCCAGCCTGAACCATAGAACAAGACCTTGTCTTTTTTTTTTTTGAGATGAAGTCTTGTTCTGTTGCCTAGGCTGGAGTGCAATGGCGCGATGTTGGCTCACTGCAACCTCTGCTTCCCGGGTTCAAGCAATTCTCCTGCCTCAGCCTCCAGGGTAGCTGGGACTACAGGCATGTGTCACCACACTGGGCTAATTTTTCTTTTCTTTATTTGAGATGAGTCTCACTCTGTTGCCCAGGCTGGAGTGCAATGGCACAATCTTCAAGCAATTCTGCCTCAGCTTCCCAAGTAGCCAGGATTACAGGCGCCTGCCCCAACACCCAGCTAATTTTTTTTTTTTTTTTTTTTTTTGTAGAGACAGGGTTTCATCATGCTGACCAGGCTGGCCTCGAACTCCAAAGTGCTGGAATTACAGGCATGAGCCACCACCTCCAGCCTTATTTTTATTTATTTATTTATTTTGAGATAGAGTCTCACTCTGTCACCCAAGCTGGACTGCAGAGGTGCAATTTCAGCTCACTGCAACCTACCCCCTCCCAGGCTCAAGTGATTTTCATGCTTCAGCCTCCCTAGTAGCTGGGATTACAGACAGGTGCCACCATGCCCAGCTAATTTTTGTATTTTTTTGTATGATGGGGTCTTGCCATGTTGCCCAAGCTGGTCTCAAACTCCTCAGCTCAAGCAATCTGCCTTCCTGGGCCTCTTGAAGTGTGGGATTACAGGTATGAGCCACTGCGCCTGGCCTGATCCTATCTTAAAATAAGAGGAAAGATCTCTGTTTTGTCTTTGAGGCTCTCAAACACCATTTTATGTTAGAGTTTCCAAGGCTTCCTTAGTGTAAGCCAGGATTTTTTAAATACAAGGTAGCAAGGATACACAATGTTACCATAACACAACAATGTATACTACAACAATGTACACCACTGTGTATACCACAATGTTATACAATGTAGCTGCTCCCACAGAAAAACAGTTTATAAGACAGTGAAGTAAAATATGACACTTAAGATGTTTAGAGAGGAAACAGTGATTTGAAGAGTACTCTATAGAATTAAAACCAGTTAGTGAGGCTCATCGGTGCACACCTGTGGTCCCAGTTACTTAGGTGGCTGAGGTGGGAGGATTGCTTAAATCCAGGACTTTGAGGCCAGCCCAGGCAACACAATGAGACCTTGTCTCAAGAAACAAAAACAAAAACCCCAAGTAGGCCCAGTGTGGTGGCTCAAGCCTGTACTCCTAGCACTATGAGGCAGGTTGATCACTTGAGGTCAGGATTTTGAGAACAGCCTGGTCAACATGGGGAAACCCTGTCTCCTAAAAAAAAAAAAAAAAAAAAAGCCAGGTAAAGTGACACACACTTGTAATCCCAGCTACCTGAGAGGCTGAGGAATGAGAATCTCTTGAACCCGGGAGGCAGAGGTTGCAATGAGCCGATATTGTGTCACTGCATTCCAGCCTGGGTGACAGAACAAGACTCGGTCTCAAAACATAAAGTAAATAAATAAATAAATAGGTTAACGGCATTAAAAGTCAACTAATAAAATTGGTTAAAACTATGGACTTTAATAAGTGTTATTTGATTTAGCAATTTTTTTTTTTAATCGAGATGGAGTTTTGCTTTTGTTGCCCAGCATGGAGTACAATGGCGCTATCTCAGCTCACTGCAACCTCTACCTCCTGAGATCAAGTGATTCTCCTGCCTCAGCCTCATGAGTAGCTAGGATTACAGGTGCCCGGCACTACAACTAATTCTTTTGTATTCTTAGTAGAGATGCGGTTTCACCATGTTGGCTAGGCTGGCCTTGAACTCCAGACCTCCAGTGATCTGCCCGCCTCGGCCTCCCAAAGTGCTGGGATTACAGGTGTGAGCCACTGTGCCCGTACTGTTTTAGCAAATCTGACAAAATGTGGGTAATTTATTTACATAATAGAAAATGCCTAATATTCATTAATTGAAAATTAGAAATTATATTAAAATATTCAGTACTTTTTAAAAAACTATTCTACTTTTACATATTTTAAGAGATTCTTTTCTTTCTTTTCTTTTCTTTTCTTTTTTTTTTTTGAGACAGAGTTTTGCTCTTGTTGCGCAGGCTGGAGTGCAATGGTGTGATTTCAGCTCACCAAAACCTCCGCCTCCCGGGTTCAAGTGATTCTCTTGCTGCAGCCTCCTGAGTAGCTGGGATTACAGACATGCACCACCTTGCCTGGCTAATTTTTGTGATTTTTGTAGAGACGGGGTTTCTCCATGTTGGTCAGGCTGGTCTCGAACTCCCGACCTCCCAAAGTGCTGGGATTATAGGTGTAAGCCACTGCGCCTGAGATTATTGTCTTTAAATATTCTGTTTTATACATTTTTTTTACTCATTGTTTTATCTGTTTCCTGAAATTAATATATGCTAGTAGGAAAATTACCTTTATAAATGTTAGCATCTTAATGTCATGTCAATATGCAGATTTTGATAACAATCAGTCTAGATAAACCAATTCCAAAGTTAGGAATGGGGCCAGGAGCTGTGGTTTACACCTGTAATCCCAGCACTTTGGGAGGCCAAGGTGGGCAGATCACTTGAGGTCAGGAGTTCCAGACCACCCTGGCCAACATGGTAAAACCCTGTCTCTACTAAAAATACAAAAATTATCTGGGTTAGTGGCAAGTGCCTGAAATCCCAGCCACTCTGGAGGCTGAGGCAGGAGCATGGCTTGAACGCAGGAAGCAGAGGTTGCAGTGACCTGAGAATGAGCCACTGCACTCCAGCCTGGGAGACAAAGTAAGACTCTGTCTCAAAAAATAAAACAATAACAATAATAATAAAATAATAAAGTCAGGTATAGGTCACACTATGCTTTATTATATCTGTGACTTCGAAAATCAACATTATTTTACTAACTATACTCAACAATTCTTTTTTAAAAGGGATTTATGACATATAATTCTTTTGGAAATTAAAATGCATTGTGTAATTCTGTGCTAGGTCAGATTACACTTCAGGTCTAAATGAATTACTTTGAAAAATGTATTTCTTAGGTGTATGTTTTATGGACTTAATAAATATTTTATTACAAAAAAAATCTTTTTTTTTTTTTTTTTTTTTTTAAGATAGGGTCTCACTCTGTCACCCAGGCTGGAGTGCAGTGGCTCAATCTCGGCTCAGTGCAACCTCCACCTCCCAGGTTCAAGCAATTCTCCTGCCTCAGCCTCCTGAGTAGCTGGGACTATGGGTGCCCACCACCATGCCTGGCTAATTTTTGTATTTTTAGTAGAGATGGGGTTTCACCGTATTGGCCAGGCTGGTCTCGAATTCCTGACTTTGTGATCTGCCCGACTCAGCCTCCCAAAGTGCTGGATTGCAGGCGTGAGCCACCAGAACCCGGCTGAAAAAATCTTAAATTTACAAAAACACAGAAAGAAATATAGCAAACACTTTTATTAGTTTTCTATGGCTACTGTAACAAATTACTACCACTTTAGTTACTTAACGCAAATTTATTACTCTACAAGTCCTGTAGGTCAGGAGCCCACGTGGGTCTCACTGGGCTAAAATTCAGGTGATGGCAGGACACCTTGAGCATCTGCAGAATAATTCATTCCTTGCCTTTTCCACCCTTAAGAGTCCACCTGTGCCACTCCTGGGCTTGTGGCCCTTTCTTCCATCTCCGGAGTCAGCACCAGCGGCCACATCCTTGTCAGGCTGCATCTCTCTAACCTTCCTTCCCTTGTCACATCTCTTTCTGATTCTCATTTGCAGGTAAAGGGTCTCATACGGAAGCAATGAGACTGGGATAATCCAGGATTATCTCCCATCGCAAGGTTCTTCATCACATGCTTGCAAAGCCCCTTTTGCCATGTAAGGTAACTTGTTCACAGGTTCAAAGATTAGAATGTGGACATGTTTGGGGGGCATAATTCGGCCTAGCACAATACCCATGTACCCATCTCCTTGTTTAAACATTAAACACTTTGCCAATATTGTTTCTCCTATCTCTCACTTTTTTCTCTAAAAAATTCCAGGGATTTGTTGTTAAATTTTATTAAAGCAAATCCCAGAAATAATATAATTTGCCTGTACATATGTTAATATGTTTCTCTGAGATCTTTAAAAATCATAGCCACAATAGTATTATCGTAATAAAATTACCTGTAATTATTTAATGTCACCTAACATTCAGTCCATGTTTGAACTTCCCAATGTTTTTAAAACTCCCATGTGGCTGGGCGCGGTGGCTCACGCCTGTAATCCCAGCACTTTGGGAGGCTGAGGCGGGTGGATCACGAGGTCAAGAGATCAAGACCATCCTGGTCAACATGGTGAAACCCCGTCTCTACTAAAAATACAAAAAATTAGCTGGGCATGGTGGCTCGTGCCTGTAATCCCAGCTACTTAGGAGGCAGAGGCAGGAGAATTGCCTGAACCCAGGAGGCAGAGGTTGCGGTGAGCCGAGATCGCGCCATTGCACTCCAGCCTGGGTAACAAGAGTGAAACTCCGTCTAAAAAAAAAAAAAAAAAAAAAATCCCATGTATTTATGTAAAAGTTTGTCTTAATCATGACTCAAGGTCCAAAAATTGCATTTGGCTAATGTCTCTAGAGCTCCCCACCCTCTTTTTTTAAAGACATGGGGTCTGGCTGTGTTGCCCAGCCTGGAGTGCAGTGGCTTTATTGACAGGTGTGATCATAGCTCACTACAGCCATGAACTCTGGCCTTAAGCAATCCTCCCACTTCAGCCTCTGAGTATTTATTTTTGAATAAAGAAATTGGGTCATTTGATTTGTAGAATTTCCCCCACTCTGGATTTGGCTGATTACTTTCCTGGTGGTGTAATCTAATGGGTTCATTTGGCCCCTGTATTTCCTTTAGCCTGTGGTTAGAGTTGTAAGCTTAACTGGGTTGTTCCTTTGTTGGTCAGGAAGAATACTTCAGCGGTGAGGCTGCAAACATTCCACTGTGACATGTCAGTGTGTTTATGGAATCAGGCTGTCCCAGTTTTGATTATGTCAAAGTTGTTCACCTGATCATGCCTGAAAATACTACAATATTCTTACTAATAATAACCATTTACTGCATACTTATTGTATACCAGGCATTTTGCTGGCTGTGTCCTATATAATCCTCATCCGACATCTTTGTATATTAACCACACTCATAGATTTGTGAAAATGTACCAAAATTGGCTTTGGAAGGCTCTATGTGGGTTATTACTCTGAGCTTGTTTACTTCTTGAAATATGGAATAATGGCTCCTGCTTTTAATATACAGGCTTATTTTAAGGATTTTTTCGAACAGATGTGAAAGCACTTAGAAAACGAACACACCGTGCTACACTATTACAATTAGTAACATCAGTGAGAGAAAAGCAAGTGCATAATAAATATTGATTATAGCTATCCTGATTGTCCCCTTTATTCATCACACACTTCCTGAGCACATCTCTGGAAGGCACTTTGCAAGGCCCCGGGGTCTCGGGAGAGGAAAGACGCCCAGCCAGGCCCGGTGGGTCCCGGAGGGGCAGCGCGGCGCGGGAGGGGAATGGGGCGGCCCTGGCTGCCACCGCGCGTGGAGCCGGGGAGCGGCTCGGGCTCTCGTGGCAGTCAGCTGCCCGCCTGGCTCCTCCAAGCCCTGGAACTCTGAGGCGGGCTCTGGGGACTTCTGGGGCGGGGACGCGGGCTCGCGGGTAGTGGCCACCCCCGGCCGCCGCCATGGCTGTGCCCAGAAGCCGGCCCTGGCTCCAGGAGGCCGCGGGGCGCGAGTTTCTCCTGCCCGCCTGTGCGCCCCGCAACGGGCCTTTCCTGGGCCATAACGACTGCTCACCCGTGCGTCGCCCTCTCCGGTGTCCCCCAAATGCCTTTTCCGAACCCCCAGCCCGTCTGCGGTGACTGCCCAGGGGCTCTGTGACGCGACAGTGGGACTGCCGAGCCTGCCAGGCAGTTGGGAAAGGGCGCTAGGGGCCGGGACGCCGCAGCTGAGCGCAGGGTCCGGCCTTTACTCTCCGCAGTTGCGCACGCAGCCCCGGCTGGGGTTGTCCACTCGGGGGGATACAGGCTGTGGAGCCCCGGCGCCATCCGCCTGGCCCCTCCAGGCAGCCGGCCAGCTCCCGCAGCCTGCGTTCTAGAACGCCGGCAACCGGCGGACCGGACGGCTCCGGGGGTATTCGGGCTTCCCCGCCCGCCTGAGGCCGCCGGGGCGGGGTTTCGGGGCTTCGGTGACAGGCCAGCGCGCTGCTGCGGAAACAGGAAGCCGGCCGGGTGCGCGCCGGGCTCGGGCTGCAGGGCCGGGTCCTCTCCGCCGCCGAAGCCGCCCCGCGCAGGTGAAAGGGTCCCCGCACCGCCCGGTGCTCCCCATCTGCCTGGCGTTGTGCGCAGAGAGGGAAAGCGTGGCTGTTGTATGTATTCTTGCGCCCGTGTGACAACATTTAAACTTCTAAAAACGGAACCTCCTGCCGTTTTAGGATTGCAAGTTAACCTAGGAAAAAACAGCATTCTGCAAATTGTTTACTGGAAAATCTCGATGACTTAAGATCCGTGTATTACATTGCAGGGGTCTCTCACTCTAGTTTATGGGTGTAGATTTTTATTTTCTTTTTTTTTTTTTTAGTTTTTGGGTGTAGATTTTTAAAAAATCCATCTTATCATTAAAAAATACCGCTCAAGGTGGAAAATTTCAAATGCAAATCGCCGTTGATGAGATTGCAATGAATATATTTAAGATAGTGAGCTAGAGAAAAACTACAGGTCAGTGGATATGTTTTTTTCATATTTGGTGGGGGGGGGGTTTCAATTTTTAACGAAAACTTTGAAGTTAAACATTCAAAGAGGCTGGGCGCGGTGGCTCAGGCCTGTAATTCCAGCACCTTGGGAGGCCGAATGGGGAGGATCACTTGAGCGCAGAAGTTTGAGACCACCCTGGGCAACATAGCAAGACCCCCATCTCTACAAAATGTACCAAAAAAAAAAAAAAATAGCCAGGTGTAGTGGCACGCACCTGAAGTCCCTGCTATTCGGGAGGGTGGGAAAAGAATCGCTTGAGGCTGCAGCGAGCTGTGATGCAGCCTGCTGTTGACAAAAAGTCAAACTCCGTAAAATATTTGAAAAGATTTGTTCTGAGCCAAATATGAGTGACCATGGCTGGTGACACAGCCTTTTGGAGACCCTGGGAACATGTACCCAAGGTGGTCGGGACCCAGCTGGGTTTTATACATTTTAGAGGAGCCATGAGTCATCAGTCAAATACATATAAAATTAAGATGTGCATTGGTTCTGACCAGAAAGGTGGGACAACTGGGGAGGAGGTGGGGGGTGCTTCCAGGTTACAGGTAGATTTAAAATTTTCTGATTGGCATTTGGTTGAAAGAGTTATTATCAATAGAAAGGAATGTCTGGGTTACGATAAGAGGTTGTGGAGACCAAAGTTTTATCATGCAGATGAAGCCTCCAGGTAGGAATAGGGAGAGAATAGATTGGAAGTTAAGTGTCCAGCATGCTAAATGCTGATCTGCTTTTCCTGAATGGGGGACAAAATGAGGCAAGTTCCACCCCACTTCCCATCATGGCCTAACCAAGTTTTTCAGGTTAATTCTGGAATGCCCTTGGTGGGGAGGTCCAGGCAGAAGGTGTGGAGCCTAAGATTTCGTTTTTGGTTTACATTGGGCAGTGGAGTGAGACCCTGTCTCTAAAAAAATAAAAATAAATACAAATTGAAAAGTTCAAAGATAAAATATTTTGCTCCCAATTATGGATTGCAGTGATTATTCCTATATGTTGGGGAGAACAGAACAATGTTTTGTATAATTTATATATAAATACAGGTATTTTAAATTATAATTCAAGATAGGTATTCTTGACCACTAACCCATTGTCATTTTTCTTTAGCTTCTCAGCTTATTTTTTACTAAAGTTGGTCAGGTTACTTGTTAATACTTAACTAAATAAAAGATCCCTCACTGACAAAACACACGTTTTTGTTTCATTTAAGATAAATGAATTCTGATTTGGGGGAGTAGATGCCACTTTAGAGCACTCGTACCAATCTCTCTCTCTTTAAAAGGTGAGGTGACTTGGTGATTTTCCTGGAAACTTATAGCTAATATATAATCTAGCTTCCATATTTTACAAATATGTCTAGAGGCACCAGATAGGTGCATCTCTGCCTTTCCATCCCAGGCCGGCCTGAACTGTCCTGTGGAAGCTGTACACTGTTCTTGCTGGGTTATTGTTTATCTTAATAAGACTGACAAATTGAATTTGGGAGTAAAAACAGTAACAGTTTTAGCAATTTTGCTGGATGCCAAGTGGCTCACGCCTGTAATCCCAGCACTTTGGGAGGCTGAGGCAGGTGGATAACTTGAGGTCTGGAGTTTGAGACCAGCCTGACCAACATGGAGACACCCCGTCTCTACTAAAAACACAAAATTAGGCAGGCATCGTGGCACATGCCTGTAATCCCAGCTATTCGGGAAGCCGAGGCAGGAGAATCGCTTGAACTCAGGAGTCGGAGGTTGTGGTGAGCCGAGATCGTGCCATTGCACTCTGGCCTGGGCAACAAGAGCAAAACTCCATCTCAAAAAAAAAAAAAAAAGAAAAAAAAAATGAGAGAAGAAAATAGCTAACAAGCAACTAACCAGTATTTCATTTAAACATGTAAATTGGTGTGATGTGGTACTGATAAGAGTGTATATTTTGTGTATTTAAAGTGGAGAGTTCTATAAATGTTAATTAAGTCTACTTGTTCCGGATCTGAGTTCAAGTCCTGGATATCGTTGTTAATTTTCTGTCTCATTGATCTGTCTAATATTGATGTTGAAGTCTCCCATTATTATTGTGTGGGAGTCTAAGTCTCTTTATAAGTCTTATACATCTGGGTATTCCTGTATTGGGTGCATATATATCTAGGATCTTTAGCTCTTCTTGTTACATTGATCCTTTTATCATTATGTAATATCCTTCTTTGCTTCTTTTGATCTTTGTTGCTTTAAAGTCTATTTTATCAGCAGAAATTGCAACTCCTGCTATTTATTTATTTTTGCTCTCCATTTGGTTGGTAAATCTTTCTTCATCCCTTTGTTTTGAGTCTTTGTGTATCCTTGCATGTGAGATGGGTCTGGATGTAGCATACCAATGGGTTTTGGCTTTTTTTGCCTGTCTATGTCTTTGGATTGGGGGATTTAGTCTATTTAAATTTAGAATTAATAATAATATATGTGAGTTTTATACTGCCATTTAATGTTAGCTGGCTGTTTTGCCCATTAGTTGATGTAAGTTCTTAATTATATTGATGCTTTTTATTTTTTGATATTTTTTAGAAAGGCTGATACTGGTTGTTCCTTTCTATTTGTAGTGGTTCTTTCAGAAGCTCTTGTAAAGCAGGCCTGGTGGTGATGAAATCTCTGAGTGCTTGCTTGTTCACAAAAGATTTTATTTTTCCTTCGCTTATGAAGCTTAGTTTGGCTGGATGTAAAATTCTGGGTTGAAAGTTCTTTTCTTTAAGGATGTTGAATATTGGCCCCCACTCTCCTCTGGCTTGTAGGGTTTCTGCTGAGAGATCTGCTGTGAGTCTGATGGGCTTCCCTTTATGGGTAACCTGACCTTTCTCTCTGGCTGCCCTCAGTATTTTCTCTTTCATTTCAACCCTGGTGAATCTGGCGATTATGTGCCTTGAGGTTGGTCTTCTTGAGGAATATCTTTGTGGTGTTCTCTGTATTACCTGGAGTTGAATATTGTCCTGCCTTGCTAGGTTGGGAAAGTTTTCCTGAATAATATCCTGAAGCGTATTTTCCAGCTTGGATTGATTCTCTTCATCACATTCAGGTACACCTATCAAGCATAGATTAGGTCTTTTCACATAGTCCCATATTTCGTGAAGACTTTTCTCGTTCCTTTTTATCCTTTTTTTCTCTAATCTTGTCTTCTCATTTTATTTCGTTAAGTTGGTCTTCGACCTCTGATATCTTTTCTTCTGCTTGATCAATTTGGCTGTTAAAACTTGTGCATACTTTGCAAAGTTCTCGTGTTGTGTTTTTCAGCTCCATTAATTCACTTATATTCCTCTCTAAATTGTGTATTCTTGTTAACATTTCGTCAAACCTTTTTTCAAAGTTCTTAGTTTCTTTGCATTGGGTTAGAACAAGTTCTTTTAATTCCCCGGAGTTTCTTATCATTCTCCTTTTTAAAGCCTGCTTCTGTTAATGGAACACAGTCTTTCTCCATCAGGCCTTGTTCTGTTGCTGATGAGGAACTGTGATCCCCTGTAGAGGGAGAGGCGTTCTGATTTTGGGTATTCTCAGCCTTTTTAGGCTGGTTTCTTCCCTTCGTTATAGATTTATCCATCTGTGGTCTTTATAATTACTGTCTTTATAATTGGGTTTCTGAGTGGACGTCCAACTTGTTGATTCCTGGCGCTAAAATCTGAGCAACCCACTGTGCCGGCCAAAACGGTGGCGTTCTGATTGATGGTGCTTTTCTGACTCTGCACCAAGAACTGCCGCACCAAGGCAGCGGCAAAACCGCCTCGCTGGCCACAAGAGTCGCGCTGGCGACCCCTGGGGCTCCTCCACTGGGAATCTCCTGGTGCGTGAGCAACAAAAATTTGTCTGAAAGTGTGGCGTCCTCTCGTTCTCTGTGCTTTCAGTGGGAGCTACAATCCCGAGCTGCTAGTGATCAGTCATCTTGGACATCTTGGATCTCTCTCGTAAAATTCAAAATTTTACAAATTTGAGGACTAAGCTCTGTTTTTTTTCTATCAGTCCTTACAAAAGCACTGAAGTGGGTACCGCGGGTTGTGAGGTCCAGCAGGAGGTTAAGTGGCTGGTACAAGGTCACAGAGCAGTGCTGCCATTTGGTACTTTCCAGTTCAGCATAGCTGCTGTCTCTGCTGGTTGTGTCACAGCTTATGCAATAAAATACTCACCAAGGAACAAGTGGCTAACTCCTGACAGAGCTCTCAGGTTTTCCTCTTTCCTGACAAAAAGGTAGGGCTGCATTTGTGCAGGTCCACGGGGTTGGGGGGTGGGGGGTGTCTGCAGAGCTCCCAGGTGCTGGTGGTTAACAGGTTTTCTTCAGCTGAGTCAGAAAATGGGGAGGCAGAAAATGAGGAGGCTGGGGTAAGGTTTGGTGCAGCAAGTGAGTGAAACAACTCAGTTTATACTTGTTGGGAAGCAAGCCGTTCATAGCAGTGACGCCTCATTATCTGATGCTGGTGCCATTTTTAGAGAGGGAAGGAATCTCTTCACCGACCCTATCGGCCCTCCAAGTTATTTTGTCTTCATTTCAGGTGGGAATAGGGGGCATGTTTTGGCCATAACGACCTTGGGAATGCTAATTCAATGAGTCTTTGGTGCAGGAAGGAAAGGTGTTTTGTTTTTTTGTTTGTTTTTGTTTTTGTTTGAGGCAGTCTCCCTCTGTCGCCCAGACTGGAGTGCAGTGGCCTGATCTCCACTCACTGCAAGCTCTGCCTCCTGGGTTCAAGTGATTCTCCTCCCTCGGCCTCCTGAGTAGCTGGGATTACAGGTGTGTACTACCACACGAGGCTAATTTTAGTATTTATAGTAGAGACAGTGTTTCCGCCATGTTGGCCTGGCTGGTCTTGAACTCCTGACCTCAAATGATCTGCCTGCCTCCACCTCCCAAAGTGCTGGGATTACAGATGTGAGCCACTTGCCTAAAAGGTATTCTGTTTAAGGATCTACTGTCAAACGTTTTCTAAATAGGTTTTTGCTCTGTAATCTTTTTTTCTTCTTCTTTTCTGAGATGGAGTCTCGCTCTGTTGCCCAGGCTGGAGTGCTATGGTAAGATCTCGGCCCACTGCAACCTCTGCCTCCTGGGCTCAAGTGATTTTTCTGCCTCAGCCTGCCAGTAGGTGGGATTAAACGCATACTCAACCACACCCACCTAATTTTTGTATTAAATATTTTTAGTAGACATGGGGTTTCACCAGGTTGGCTAGGCTGGTCTTGAACTCCTGTCCTCAAATGATCCACCTGCTTGGTCTCCCAAAGTGCTGGGATTACAGGCATGGGCCACCATGCCCGGTACAGCCTCTCGTCTTTTAAAAAATGATCATGTTGGGCTGGTGCAGCGGCTCATGCCAGTAATCCTAGTATTTTGGAAGGCCGATGCTGGTGGATTGCTTGAGCCAGCATTGCTTGACCAGCCTAGGCAACATGGTGAAACCCTGTCTCTATGAAAAATGCAAAAATTAGCCGGGCGTGGTGGCCCACCTGTAATCTCAACTGCCCCAGAGGCTGAAGTGGGAGGTTGCACTGAGCTGGGAACACGGTACTCCAGTGTGGGTGACAGGGTGAGACCTTGACAAAAAAAAAAAAAAAAAAAAATAGATACCATGTTATACCAGATAGCTCCTTCTTCACATGGTTAGGCCTTCTCAGGAAAATATGTAACAGTGCCAGCCAGCTCTTGCTCTCTCTTTCTCTGCCCTTTTCCCTCCCCAGCCCCTTCCACTCTTCTTTCTTTTTCTACTATCCTTCTGCCTTCTTTCCTTCCAAGTCTTTCTCTGGTTGAGTGGCTTTGGATAGGATATTTTAAATTCCCTTTTCGAAAAAAGAATGTCAGGAGTAGGAGGTATTTGAGTTACTGCTGGCAAACCCGTACAGGTCTGCAGCAACCTCAATTCTTGCCCCCTCAGAGGAAAGAATTCCACTGAGGGGTATAAGGCCGAAAAAGAGACTTAGGCAAGTTTCTGAGTAGGAGTGGAAGTTTATAAAAAGCTTTAGAGCAGGAAAGAAAAAAATACACTTGGAAGAGACCCAAGAGGACAATGTGAAGGTTAAGTGCAGTGTTTAACATGATCCTAGGACTTTATAGGCTGGCCCAAGTCCAGCGTCTTGCACCCCTTCCCCATGGTTCTTGCCTTGGAGTGGGCTGGCTGCGTGTGCGGTGCGCTTCTTATGTTTGGGAGGTGAGCATGAGCAGTGTGTTTAGGAAGTTGTACGCATGCCCACCTGAGGCTTTCTTCCTTTTTCCGGTGGAGTGCCCCCAGAAGGTCATACTCTGCCATTTTGTCTCCTGATGGGTATGCTCAGGAAGTTGCCTCTCCCTGCCATCTGCATTTAATTAACACTTTAATGTGTCAGCTGTGGACCCTCAGGAGATTGTGTCTCCCTGGTGCTGGCTGCTAAATAATCATTTTTAGAGAGGCAATATGATCACTGTTGAATCGTTACCTGGTGATCATTTGACGTTCCAGGTGGGTGGGAAGAGCCCTCACCTGGCCAACTCATGCCTGTCTAACTACTTGTAACAAGAACATGGCAGTTTGAGAGAAGGGCCAGAACTCCTCTGACCAGTTTGTTTGCAGTGCGACACTCCTTGCAGGTGGCTTACCAGCAAGGAGTAATGCTAAGTGGGCTGAGTGGGGAATTGGGGCAGGGAGAGCCCTGGTTGTCTGGAAGTGCAAGCCCATAGGCCGCCTCTGTGTCCTCTATCCTCCTCTCTTCATCAGGGGAAGCTGGAGGACTGTAGCTGTGCATCCTATCCTGCCCTCAGCTCCACTTCGGGCTGTCAGCCCGTCTTGTCTCCAGCCTGCTCACCACTCACTGATGCTTTTTGCACCTCTTAGTCATAACTGCTCAAACAAGCCCCACTCTGATGAAAAGAAGTGAGTGTAGAAGAGCAATTATCAAGTTGTCATTCTGGTATTTCATCTTGGGAAACCAGAAACCTACAAAACAGCAAAGGTTTGCACACTGAAAGACTCCTCAGCCTGCCCCAGAAGGTCACATTCCTTCCCTCTCAACTAGTCCTGCACAGCTGGAGGAAACATGCAGTGTTAGAAAGTTTCAATGATGGTTTTGGGTTTAGCTTTTAGGATTTTAGGAGATTCTAAGCCTGTTGAAAGAAAATGCGATGTTAAGATCGAATAGTTGCCTTTGATGTATTTGATTTAATCAAAACAAAGGAAATTGGATGGTGTTGAGGAACATGTTCCTTATCCCTTAGAGGCCTCTCTAGCAGAGAACCCATGCCCTTCGCCATACTGGTGCATGGTTCCTGACACTTGTGCAATCATTCCAAAGTTTCTTGCAGATAAGGTGGATGACTGCAAACAGGAACTGCTGCTTCTCCTCTGTGTCAGAGTAAGCATGGGCAGCAGACGGTGGCTGCCAGCCCTGAGTTGCCTGAGACAGTCCTGGTTCACACCATTGCCTTGTTTTCATTTTTATTAGTGACATTTTTCACTCAAAGCTGTCACCAGTTGGAAGATAAAGGTATGTGGTGACTACAGTTATGCAGCATGTGTGGTTTGCCTTAGAGAAAACAGAGATGACGAAGGTCTAAGTGAAGCATATAAAGTACAGCTTGACCAGCTGATAAAGACGTAGGTTTTTGGAGGAGAATTCCAGCAAGAGCGGTTGACTCCAGATGATAAGCAAGGCTGCTTTTGACCTCTCTGTCTGAAAGGACATGTTTAATATCCAGTATTTGTTGCCATTTCCTCTTTATTTACTTATTTATTTTGAGACGAAGTCTCACTGTGTTGCCCAGGCTGGAGTGCCCTGGCACGATCTTGGCTCACTGCAACCTCCACCTCCTGGGTTCAAGTGACTTTCCTGACTCAGCTGCCCGAGTAGCTGGGATTTCAGGCATGTACCACCACGCCTGGCTAATTTTTGTATTTAGTAGAGATGAGGTTTCACTACATTGACCAGGCTGGTCTTGAACTCCTGACCTCAGGTGATCCACCTGCCTTGACCTCCCAAAGTGCTGGCATTATAGATGTGAGCCACCATGCCAGGCCAGCTGTTCCCTTTTAATTCAAGTACCTAGGCCAGACATAGTGGCTCACGCCTGTAATCCCAGTGCTTTGGGAAGCCAAGGCAGGTGGATCAGTTGAGGCCAGTAGTTTGATACCAGCCTGGTCAACGTGATCAAACCACATTTCTACTAAAATACAAAAATTAACTGGGCATGGTGGCCTACACCTGTAGTCTCAGCTACTCGGGAGGCTGAGGCAGGAGGATTGCTTGAGCCCGGGAGGTGGAGGTTGTAGAGAGCTGAGAGCGTACCACAGCACTTAAGCCTGGGTGATGGGAGAGAAACTCTGTCTCAAAAAAATAAAAATAAAATATAAATCAAGTACTTAATATAGGTAATGCCATTCGAATGAGACAGAGGAATGACAGCCCCAGGGCCATCCATTTCACCATTTTCTACCCTTTCATCTTCTGAAAAGCCAGAAATAGTAATGAATACTTAATAGTACCACATACACATTGCCAATATTCCATTAGAATACTTATGATAAGATTTCTTCATTTATCAATTTCTGACGGTATTGCCAATTTTTTGGTTAGGTTTTAAACTTTTGATAATGGCTCAAAGTACATTTTCACACCTGTTTATTTTTCTTTAGGTAAAGTTTAAAGTTTTTCCATGTCTTAATGGTTGATTATAGAACACCACTGTAAAACAAGCTAGGGACTCTTATAGGGAATGGGGTCATTCTATTTTATTTATTTATTTATTTATTTGAGACTGAGTCTCACTCTGTCACCCAGGCTAGAGTGCAATGGCACGATCATGGCTCACTGCAACCTCTGCCTCCCAGGTTCAAACGATTCTCCTGCCTCAGTCTCCTGAGTAGCTGGGATTACAGGCGAACACCGCCACACTCAGCTAATTTTTGTACTTTTAGTAGAGATGGGGTTTTGCCATGTTGGCCAGAGTGGTCTCAAACTCCTGACCTCTGCCTCAGCCTCCCAAAGTGCTGGGATTACAGGCTTGAGCCACTGCACCCAGCCTAAGTTTTGTATTTTAGTAGGGACAGGGTTTCACCATGTTGGCCAGGCTGGTCTTGAACTCATGACATCAGGAGATCCACCCACCTCTACCTCCCAAAGTGCTGGGATTACAGGGGTGAGCTACTGTGCCCAGCCAGGAATGGGGGTTATTCTTAATTTCCATGTACAAATGTAGAGTTCTGAAGATGGGTTTCACAGAGGTGATTTTAGACCCTGGGAAACGATGTGGTTCTTGACTTCATGCCTATGAGTGACATGAAGGTCCTAGATTCATGTTAGAAAATCATCTTCCTAAAAAAGGATTTTATTTTTTTGTTGGTTCAATTAGGATCTCTGGTCAGTGTCTCTCTTAGCTCCCACTCCACAAGACTTCAGGGGCCTCTCTGACATCTGAGCTCCTTATACCCTCCCTGGAAAGGTCATCGCCCTTCTCAGATTCTCATCTTGAGTGCAAGTTGAAGAACCTGCAAGTAGAATGCCACTGTCTATAGCCTATCTCTTGCCTTGCTCCAGTAAACCAACAACCTCCAGAAATGTGTGTCACTGCCATCATGAGTAGGTCACAGTGCTATAGATACCTTGCTTATGGCCAGTTTATTTAAGGCCTGTTTATGACAGGCTTAGGGCCTGTTCCCAGCAGCAATTAATTTGGGAATGTAGATAGGATTATGTAACTCATTAGTTCTTGATAGAGGGAGGTGATGATACCGGTATTATTAGGGAATATAACTGAATTCTTTTCCTTTTCCCTGTAGATACCCAGCTAAGACCTGAATGCCATCACCCTGCCTGGGGCTCTGCAGTTTTCTCATGGTGAACCCTTGATGGATTTACTATTGCTTGAGAAATGGCTAGGATCGGATTGGGGTTTGGAAGATGGAACTTTCATCCATTAAAGAGGAAGAGTTCATTGCTGTTGAAACTCATAGCTGTTGTCTTTGCTGTGCTTCTATTTTGTGAATTTTTAATCTATTACTTAGTGATCTTTCAGTGTAAGTGGCCTGAAATGAAACCCACAGCCGATGATGGTGAACAAGCCACACGTGAGCCTGTGCTCAAAGCTATGTTTCTGGCTGACACCCACTTGCTTGGGGAATTCCTAGGCCACTGGCTGGACAAATTACGAAGGTAAGAGGTAAAATCAGGAATCTTTCTAAAATTCTGTAGGCAAAAAGTATAGCCCTCTCCTAATAGCAAGACGGCTTTAGGTTACTCTTACTTTCCTCTCAAAGAAGGACATTTAGGGACATTTGAATTTTCCTTGAATTTACCATTTACTGAGGATAAATACAGGGCCCCATAATTTGGGAGTCAGGTCTGGGCCACATTGCTTTGTGACTTTGGACAAGTTGTTAGGGTCCCTCTGAGCCCCTGCCTCCTTGCTTGTAACTGAGTTACAAGACAAGAAACATCATAAGATGTGCCACTCAATGACAAGAAGATGCCATGCAATGCCTGGTGCTTGGGACCGGTCCCCTGGGCAGGTGAGGGCACAGATCTGGGTTGGTGGTCCCGTCTTACTGTCACTGCTGTGTAACTTTGAGCCTATTGGGTTTTAGCCTCCTCTAGGCAGCAGAGGAGCAGAGCAGATTTGTGGCTGTCTCCCTGGGGAAGGATCAGGTCCTGTCTCTCTAACTCAACCTGCTCCTGCATGGTCCATTGTTTTTTCACTAGGAAGCTTTTTAAAAAAATTATTTTTAGGCCAGGCATGGTGGCTCACACCTGTAATCCCAGCACTTTGGGAGGCTTGAGGTGGGTTGATCACAAGTCAGGAGTTTGAGACCAGCCTGCCCAACATGGTGAAAACCCATCTCTACTAAAAATACAAAAATTAGCTCAGCATGGTGGCACATGCCTGTAATTCCAGCTACTTCAAAGGCTGAGACAGGAAAAGTGCTTGAACCCAGGAGGCAGAGGTTGCAATAAGCTGAGATTGCACCACTGAACTCCAGCCTGGGCAACAGAGCAAAATTCTATCTCAAAAAAAAAAAAGAAGAAGAAGAAGAATGAAGAAGCAGCTGTACGTTATTACTAAGAATTTTAACCAGCCGGGTGCGGTGGCTCACGCCTGTAATCCAAACACTTTGGAGGCCAACGCGGGCAGATCACCTGAGGTTGGGAGTTCAAGACCAGCCTGATCAACATGGTGAAACCCTGTCTTAAAAAAAAAGAGTTTTACCAAAGGAGGCTTGAGTTCAAGAAGGGCTGGTGGGGGGCCTGGCCTGCAGTGTCTTGGTTTTACAAATTGACCCTGATGGATGTCTGGGTCTCTCCAAGTAGCCTTCTATGCCTTCTTTCTGTGGCTGTTTCTAGATTCTTACTTCTCCATGGCAAATAACATTAAATCAAGAGAAACTGAGACACTGAGTGCAGTGCTTCACGCCTGCAATCCCAGCACTTTGGCAGGTGGAGGTGAAGAATTGCACAAGGCCAGGGATTTGAGACCAGCCTGGGCAACATGGCAAGACCTCATTTCAACAACAAAAAAAATGATTAAAAAACACCACAAAAATTAGCTGAACATGGTGACACCCGCTTGTAGTCCTAGCTACTCAGGAGGCTGAGGCAGGTGGATTGCTTGAGCTATTTTGAGCACTGGAGTTTGAGCCTACAGTGAGCTATGATCATGGCTTTGCAGTCCAGCTTCGGTGACAGAGCAAGAGCTTATCTCTAAAAAAAAGTAAAATAAAATAAGAAAAATGGAGAAATGTATTTTGAGAGAGAGATCTTGGGTAAAAAGCCTTTCAGAGGTGATGTGTACCACACAGTAGTTTACTTGGGATCTGAAAATCTTCCTCTGACCAGAAATTACATTGACTAATTAAAATGGAGTCTAGCTCTGTGGCCCAGGTTGGAGAGCAGTGGCAGGATCATAGCTCACTGCAGCTTCCCGAGTAGCTAGGACAACAGGCTTGTGCCACTACACCCAGCTAATTTTTACTTTTTTGTAGAGATGGAGTTATGCTGTGTTGCCCATGTTGGTATTGAACTCCTGGCTCAAGTGATCCTCCTGCCTTGGCC
The DNA here is from genome assembly GCF_009761245.1 of Sapajus apella. Taxonomy (NCBI): domain Eukaryota; kingdom Metazoa; phylum Chordata; class Mammalia; order Primates; family Cebidae; genus Sapajus; species Sapajus apella. Next base: position 22,712,043 of record NW_022436969.1, on the reverse strand, counting down.
TCCCAAAGCATTGAAATTACAGGTGTGAGCCACTGCACCCAGCCTACTTTCCCCTATTTATATATCCTAGGACATAGCATTTCCCTTTTGTAGAGGAGGAGCAGCCAGGAAAATGCCTTAAAAAGGAGGAAAGTTTTGAGTTCCTTAGGAAAATGATATAGGCTGGATTTGGTTAGGTTGTAGATGGGGAGGGCTGAGCAAGCACGGACATTTTGAACACTTGCTGTGTGCCCCTGCCATGCTTTACAAATGCTGTCTTATTTAACCCCGTAACTATCCTGTGCAAGTAGGGTTTAAAATCCCCGTTTACCAATGAAGACACTGGGAATCAGAGAGTAGGCAATATTTTCAAAGGCACACAACTTGTCAATGGATCAAGCTGGGATGTTAAGCCATTATCAGTCAGATTGCAGATCCCAGGCTCTTTTCTTCCTCATTTTTTTTTTTTTTTTTTTTGAGATGGAGTCTCACTCTGTTGCCCAGGCTAGAGTGCAGTGGCATGTGTTTTGATGTGTGGGGTAATCTCAGCTCACTGCAACCTCTCCTAGGTTCTGGTGATTCTCCTGGCTTAGCCTCCTGAGTAGCTAGGACTACAGGTGTGCACTACCACAGCAAGTTGATTTTTTGTACTTTTAGTAGAGACAGAGTTTCACCGTATTGACCAGGCTGGTCTTGAACTGCTGACCTCGTGATCTGCCTGCCTCGGCCTCCCAAAGTGCTGGGATTACAGGCGTGAACCACTACTCCTCGCCTCCAGGCTCTTTCATTTGCTTGTTTTACCACTGGGAGGATTACTTGTATGTTTGAAATCTACAGGATTTACTGTTTTGATATTGGCTAGCCTATTTCTGTCATCATCTCCACTCCACCTTGGAAGCAAAGAAGGAAGTTGAAGTCCCTTTAAGAAGAAGCTAAAATTAAGCTAGATACAATCATCTTCTCTGTGTGGTACAAAATCAGTCTCCACTGAGCATCTTTGGAAGCTGCATTAGGCTCTCTCAGATCCCAGGTGCTACCTTGACCGAGTAATGGCTGCAGGGTGCATGCAGAGTGGGGCCTGTTCCTGGACACCACGGTGTCTGGGGTGTGTAGGAGGGATGGCTGGACTCTTCCTTGATACTTAATTCCCCACCTTTAGTCAGATGTGGACTCCTTGGCCCTTCAAGCACGGGGTGGGAATGCAAGAGTAGGCCCTAGAAGAAGGAGAATGGGACCATTTAGTTTGCTGTTTAAATGGCGTGTAATACAGAAGTAGCCTCCACCCAGGAAAGAGACTGATTTTACTTTTTCCTGTTGGTGGCAAGGGAATGGCAGATGGAGAGAGCCTTCCAGACAGCTCTGTGGTTGCTGCAGCCGGAAGTCGTCTTCATCCTGGGGGATGTCTTTGATGAAGGGAAGTGGAGCACCCCTGAGGTAGGACTCTGTGATCCAGGTGCCCTCATCCTGCTTCAAGGTCCAGCATAAGTAGCCCAGAGAATCCACAAAGCAATGTCAGCTTCAGTTGGAAATTTTATGGAAGTTTTACTTACTACTGATATTAAAAATGGGTAGGCTATCTGGAAGATTCTTGGAATTCATAGACTATCGAAGATTCTTATAACAACCCAATCTTGAGTTAGGTTAGCTAATCTTTTTTTTTCAATTTTTTTTTTTCTTTTTAAAGTTGGGGGTTTCTCCATGATGGCCAAGCTGGTCTTGAACTCCTGACCTCAGGTGATCCACCCACCTCGGCCTCCCAAAGTGCTAGGATTACAGGCGTGAGCCACTGCGCCTGGCAGGTTGGCTAATCTTAAACATTTGTCCATGCAGGAAATATGTCGATTAGCCAGACATTTGGTTGGAATACACTGTTTTGTGAACCTCTTGGGAAAGGGAGAAACAGGCAAGATAGATGTTATTTCAGTTGTCACCGAAATTGCAAAATACATAGTGAAATGTACACTTAATTTCACACTCTTACTTAATCACGACGTTATGAGAATTGTGCTACAAAAGAGACTTGCTAGTCTCCTCTGATTTTCTTTCTTCTGAGTGAGAGATGCACAAGGAGCCCTGGGGACTTGGTGTGAGGTTCCTCTGCCTTTAGGAGGGCCTGAGACCCCTGCCTGGGTATTGGGGTAATGTAAGACTTGCCACAAACCAAAGAGAAAAGCTGTTCTCACCTCAGTTGTCACAATGTTCTGCTTATTACATCCTTGGAACACAATGAATGAAGACAAGCTAGATACAATCATCTCTGTGTGGTACAAAATCAGTCTCCATTGAGCATCTTTGGAAGCTGCATTAGGCTGTCTCAGATCCCAGGTGCTATCTTGCTGCTTAAAAATGTTCACTCACTAATAGTTTTTGAAAATATTTTATTTGGGGTAGACTTGAAGAAACTTCATCATAGCTGGGCCTGGTGGCTTATGCCTATAGTAACAGCACTTTGGAAGCCCAGGGCAGGAGGATTTTTTTTTTTTTTTTTTTTTTTGAGACAGAGTTTTGCTTTTGTTGTCCAGGCTGGAGGGCAATGGTGCAATCTTGGCTCACTGCAACCTCTGCCTCCTGGGTTCAAGCAATTCTCCTGCCTCAGCCTCCTGAGTAGCTGGGATTATAGGCATTCACCACCATGCCCAACTAATTGTGTATATTTAGTAGAGATGGGGTTTCTCCACGTTGGTTAGGCTTGTCTCAAACTCCTGACCTCTGGTGACCTGCCTTCTTTGGCCTCCCAAAAGTCCTGGCCTTTTTTTTTTTTTGAGATGGAGTCTCACTCTGTCACCCAAGCTGCAGTGCAGTAGTGTGATTTTGGCTCACTGCAATCTCCATCTTCTGGGTTCCAGTGATTCTCCTACCTCAGCCTCCTGAGTAGCTGGGACTACAGGTGGGCACCATGACGCCCAGTTAATTTTTTGTATTTTAGTAGAGATGGGGTTTCACCATGTTGCCCAGGCCGGTCTCGAACTCCTGACCTCAGGTAATCGGCACACCTTAGCCTCCCAAAATAGGCATGAGCCACTGCCCCCGACCTAGTCCAAGAAAGAATTATTTGAGCCCAGGAGTTTAAAACCAGCCTGGGCAACATAGTGAGACCCTGTCTCTAGAAAAAATACAAAAATCAGCCAGGCATGGTGGTGTGTGCATGTAGTCCCAGCTACTCAGGAGGCTGAGCTGAAAGGATTGCTTGAGCCTGGGAGGTGGAGGCCGCAGTGAGCTGTGTACCACTGCGCTCCAGCCTGGGTGACAGAGTGAGAACCTGTCTCAAAAAATAAAGATAAAACCATCATTCTCAGCAAACTGACACAATAACAGAAAACCAAACACCACGTTTTCACTCATAGGTGGGTGATGAACAACAAGAACAGCTGGGCACAGGGAAGGGAACAACACTCACTGGGCTAGGTGGGGGAACAGCAGGGGGCGGAGAGGTTGGGGAGGGATAACACTGGGAGAAATGGGGGGATGGAGACAGCAAACCACCATGGCATGTATGCACCTATGCAATAATCCTGCAGGATGCAGTATGGGCACATGTACCTCAGAGCCCAAAGTACAATAAAAAATAAAAATAAAAAAGATAAAAATCAAGAAAAACAAACAACCAAACCAAAAACAAAACAACCCCACAACAAAAACCCAAAAACTTTACTGGCATTTCCTAGGGTAATTCAGTAGCGGCACAAGAGAAGTCTTGGTTCAGAGTTTATAGGAACCACTGTTTACAGAGTGCAATGCTTGTTATAATCTAGGCTATAATTAAATGTGAGATAGTAGAAATGTTATATGTAAAAAAAACCAAACTAGTTATAAAATGAGGTTGGATAGATATGTTGCATTTCCAGATTCAGGGCAACATTTTATGTTTTACAATGTCTGTTATTCTGATTTTATGTTACTCTAACTTTATTTATTTTTATTTTTTTGAGATGGAGTCTTGCTCTGTCACCAAGTCTGGAGTGCAGTGGTGTGATCTCAGCTTACTATAGCCTCTGCCTCCCTGGCTCAAGTGATTCTCTTGCCCCAGCCTCCCCCAGTAGCTGGGATTACAGGCGCCTGCCACTACACCCAGCTAATTTTTATATTTTTAGTAGAGACAGGGGTTTACCATGTCGGCCAGGCTGGTCTCAAACTCCTGACCTCAAGTGATCTGCCTCCTTCAGCCTCCCAAAGTGCTGGGATTACAGGCGTGAGCCGCTGCACCCAGACATCTAACTTTAAATGTTATTTGTTAAAGTGGAATCTTTGTAAATGTTTTCAAGGACTGTCTATTTAGCAGATTTCCCTAGGTTTTGCCAGATTTACAACTTTTAGGATAAAATTAGTTATCATTTAGAATAGAGGTTTTTTTTTTTTCATTTTTTTCCCTACCCTAGGGTGTTTGTGCAATTGGTATTTTTAGCCTTATAAAAATAAGAACTACACTAACATAACTCTGAAGTTTTAATAGTTAAAGCAAGTATCAGAATAATTTTGAAATATTTGTTACAATAAGTATTTTTTTGTCTTTCTTTCTCTCATATCTCATTAATTCTTGTTTCCACAGTTGCACCCATAGGGGAATGCCACCTTTTTTTTTTTTTTTTTTTTTTTGAGGCATTGTCTTGCTCCGTTGCCCAGGCTAGAGTGCAATGGCTCGATCTTGGCTCACTCCAGCCTCCGCCTCCTGGGTTCAAGTGATTCTCCTGCCTCAGCCTCCTGTGTAGCTGGGACTACAGGTGTACACCACCATGGCCAGCCAATTTTTGTATTTTTAGTAGAGACGGGGTTTTACCATCTTGGCCAGGCTGGTCTTGAACTCCTGACCTCGTGATCCACCCACCTCAGCCTCCCAAAGTGTTGCGATTACAGGCATGAGCCACCGCACCTGGCAGGAATGCCGCTTTTAAAGATGTCCTCATCCTCGTCTTGGTTGAGACACATGAAGAACTTGCTGGATGTTTTCTAAGAGCCTGTTCTTATGGCATGGCCAGATCTGAAGCATTTATCCACCAGGTTCTATGAATGGTCCTTATGGGATCCTGAAATAATAGGTGTATGAACCAAATATTTTTTGGGATTGCCAGTTGTTCTTTTAAGATGGAAGAGGATACCATTTAAAAATTTGGCATTAGACTGGGTGTGGTTGCTCATGCCTGCAATCCCTGCCCTTTGGGAGGCCAAGGTGGGTGGATCACTTGAGGTCAGGAGTTTGCGACCAGCCAGGCCAACATGGTGAAACCCTGTCTCTACTAAAAATATAAAAATTAGCTGAGCATAGTGGTGCACACTTGTAATCCTGGTCACTCAGGTGGCTGAAGCACAAGAATCACTTGAGCAAAACAAAATAAAACAAAAACTTGGCATCAAATTAAATAACATTAAGTATTAATTGTAGTCTTAGAAAAAGACGTATTATATGGAATTAAAAATTCAAAGTTTATCTTGGGATGGTGGCTCATGCCTGTGATCCTAGCACTCTGGGAGGCCAAGGTGGGAGGATCACTTGAGCCCAGGAGTTCAAGACCAGCCTGATCAACATGGTAAGACTCTATCTCTACAAAAAATAAATTAGCCACATGTGGTGGTGTGTGCTTGTGGTCCCAGCCACTTGGGAGGCTTAGGTGGGAGGATCACTTGAGCCCAGGAAGTTGAGGCTGCAGTGAGCCGTGGTGGCACCACTACCCTCCAGTTTAGGTGACAGAGTGAGACCCTGCCTCAAAAAAAGAAAAAAGAAAGTTTTACATTATCTTTATGGACATCTGATTTGAACAGGGGAATTCATTCGCTTCTCACATCAACATAGGGATCACGATTTCTTAGCCACAGGGCAGGGAGGGTTCTCTGGCTCCCAGCAGTGATTCTTTTTCCCTCAGGCCTGGGCAGACGATATGGCTCGATTTCAGAAAATGTTCAGACACCCAAGTCATGTGCAGCTGAAGGTAGTTGCTGGAAACCATGACATTGGCTTTCATTATGAGTAAGTAATTCAGGAAAGCACTGCACCCTGAGAGCTCTTCTTAACGGTAATTCTAAACCTGCTGGAATTCAGGTGAAAGCCCTATTTGTGCCATCTTGAAATTTGTTTTCCTCAAAAGATGTAAGCTCTGTGATGTTAAAGCCTTTAAGGGGTTTTTACTCTTGGTGCATAGTACACCCTCAACAAGTACCTGTGGAATGAATGAATTGTATGTGCCCTTGGGAAACATCTACTTGAAATGTACATTTCATAGCCAATTATTTTCTTTGGGAATGAAAAAACAAGATCATTTAGACTTTAGTAACTAGCATTTATATAGTGCTCTGGTGCTTATAATATGTATGCCTCCTGTTTCAAGTGCCTTACTTCCATATTTTAACACATTAATCTTTACCATGGTCCTGTTCTTTTACTTAGGGCACCAATGTGGAATCTGAGGCCCTGGGCAGCTGAGTAACTTGCCCCAGGCTTCATACTAAGTAGTGGAACTAAAATTTGAGCTTTGATATTCTGGGGCCAGCTTAAGTAATAATGCTAGTCTGAAACTCAAGTCCTGAAAGTTATTTTGTGTTCGTGATAACTCTAGGAGTTTCTAAAATGGCTTGTCCTGAAAAATGTTTCTTTTTACAACTGAATATAGGATGAATATATACAAAGTGAAACGATTTGAGAAAGTGTTCAGCTCTGAAAGACTGTTTTCTTGGAAAGGCATTAAGTGAGTATTATTTGTAAATTCTTCCAAGACCTTTAGTCCTTGGAAGCTTCATTTTTTAAAGGCGCCTGCCATGCTGGGATGGATCATCTACCTGTGTTCTGTTTAGCCTGGTTTATGATCTTTAAATAGCAGTGCCTCAGGCTGTCCTTGCTGGTGCTCATCATGGGAGCCAATAGATGGGAAACCTCAAAGCACCCTGGTTTTCCTTGACAACCCCACAGTGAATCGGTCAGTTTATGACTGCCCAGCCACTGTGGGAATGATATTCTATCTGCACTGTCTCTGGGTGTTGCAAATTTCATGAGCCCACTTTGTAAAAAGTCTTTCTTTTATTTGATCAAAATTTACTACTTTCACTTTACAAAGACTATTCCCATAGTATGGTGTCATGGGATTTTGTGGTAAGTGTGTCACAGTGCCTCTGTACCTCTGTGCTACCCAACCCCATCGGCCTGAGCTTTTAGACCAGAGCACCCTGACCCTTAGCCTGACCGTGAACACCAGCTCCCCTTCTGCGAGGCCACATCAGTGCCCATCTCTGGATCCTTTCTGGGCTGTGAACGTGGCTGCAGCACAGTGGACAGGACTCTATACCTTGTTTATAGACACGGTGGAGATTAAACAGATGGGAGTAGAAGCCTTTTCTCTTTCAATCCTGTCTTTCCTGTGGGTGCCCGGCACTCTATTGACCTTGGCCACAGCAGGTTTGCAGATGAGGTCATCTCTGTCCAGTGGCTTCATCACCAATGGTCACCTTTCCCTCCCTCTGCCAGGAGGGCAGAGTCTCTAGAAGGTGGCTTCCCCTGCTGACTCACTCATAATAGAAACATGACACAGTTTGAGTTATTGCCCTCTAAGCATAGTGTTTAAGAAACTTTAGCTTATTATGCTGCCTATCACTTGATAATTCCACTCCTTATCTCTCAAACGAGTTAAATTTCAAGCAGTCTTTACTGACAGGTACTTTAGCCATTCCAAGATGGTATGCGTGTAGGAAATAAAAGCACATTTAGTGAGCGTCTATAAAACATACAGGTGGCTGCTGAGTCTAACCAAAATGGACTTTGTTATTACCCTAGTTTGGGTAATACCAGTTAGCTCTAACCAGCACCCTACTCTCTGCCTTACTTGCTGTGTGTGTCCGTATGTCACTGATGTGTCCCGTGGCTCCCTCGACCTGGTAGTCAAAATATCTGACACGTACTGAGTACTTTCTAGTGGCAGGCTGTGTTCTAAATACCTGCCATGTCATTCATTGAATCCTCAGAACAAGCTGATGGTGTGGGCAGAGTGTTCTTAGCCCCCTGCACAGATGAGACACTGTAACAGATGAGATTCTGGTTAGAGGATGAGCTTAGACATAGTCTGACTGCAGAGTGTCTGTAATCTGGGATTTCTCACAAGTTTAGGGTCAAAACCCTTCGATCGTGTCTTGGACTGAGCTCCCAGTAATGCTATTTTTGTTAATGTTGACTCATACTTAAAAATACACCCAATTATTCTGGGTGGGGTTGAAAGCTGCTCTGGGCTTGTTTCTTCATACTGGATGCTTAGCTTTCTTTTCATGGGGAACAGTGGGGAAAGAAAGCACCAGTACCATGGCTGGGCACAGTGGCTCACGCCTGTAATCCCAGCACTTTGGGAGGCCGAGGTGGGCAGATCACGAAGTCAGGAGATCGGGACTAACCTGGCCAACATGGTGAAACCTGTCTTTACTAAAATACAAAACATTAGCCAGGTGTGATGGTGCACACCTGTAGTCCCAGCTACTCGGGAGGCGGACACAGGGGAATTGCTTCAATCCAGAAGGCAGAGATTGCAGTGAGCCGAGATTGTGCCAAGCACCAGTACCCCCAGTGGCCTCACCTGCCTCCTCCCCTCCACCTCAGCTTCGTGATGGTCAACAGTGTGGCGCTGAAAGGGGACAGCTGTGGCATCTGTTCTGAAGCAGAAGCAGAGCTCATTGAAGTTTCTCACAGACTGAACTGCTCCCGAGAGGTAGGAGAGCATCTGAACACCACAGGTGCCTTCTGTCCCATGTCACTCCACTTTTTCGCTCACTCAGCGCCCCCTGCCATCCCTGCCCTTTGATGAGTGTCAGGTGTATGGATTAATGGCCTGATTTGTACCCAGCAGGTACATGGCTCCAGCCAGTGTGGACCTGGGCCTCTGCTACCCACGTCTGCCCCCATCCTCCTGCAGGTGAGCCCAGGGAGGAAGGGGCGCGTGGCGGACAGCAGGCAGCCAGGGTTTCACTGTAGCCACTTGACTCCTCCCTCTGCCCGTCAGCATTACCCCCTGTACCGGAGAAGCGATGCTAACTGTTCTGGGGAAGACGCTGCTCCTCCGGAGGAAAGGAACATCCCATTTAAGGAGAACTACGATGTGCTTTCTCGGGAGGCATCACAAAAGGTTTGCCAGGGTGTTGTGGTGCTAATTCATGTCACAGTGTGACTCTCATCACCTTGCATGTCAGCAAGCAGAGCACCCAGGCTAGAGCAGGTATTTGCTGAAACGTTGATGACTTAGTTGTCACCTGGGGACAGGGGTGGAGGCCTGGCTTTGACAGTATCCCAGATTTTCATTTAATTGCTTTCTCTTTTTTTTTTTTTTTTTAAATAAGTAAATCTACTTCTATTTCCTAACCTCAATTCAATAATATTCTCAGCTATTCTTTGTATTCAGTTTTTCACCAACTTAAATGTATTTAGAAATGTGAATGGAACTTAGAGTCAAATTTTTAGGGACTTGATTAAAAGGCGTTTTCTTATATAGATTTATATAATACATATTACATTATATAAAATATATCAATATAGGAAATATTTATAAAAAATGTATAAAAATATTTTTAAAGATAAAATATCATAAGAAGTATATAAAATCTGGGATGAGAACAGTAGATTCAAAGGGGCTGACCTTACCTTTGATTTAGTATAAATAAACCAAAGGATTTTTAAGGAAAAAAATGAACTAGTCCTTTAACACAAGGATTTAGTATTTAATTTAATGAAAGAAGCGATGGCCAGCGGCCGTCGGCTGGGCGGTGAGAGTCCTGGTTGAGGGTGAGCTAACAGCCTGCTTTGCTGTCTTCTCGGCCGCCGTCAGCTGCTGTGGTGGCTCCAGCCGCGCCTGGTCCTCAGTGGCCACACGCACAGCGCCTGCGAGGTGCACCACGAGGGCCGAGTCCCCGAGCTCAGCGTCCCATCTTTCAGTTGGAGGAACAGAAACAACCCCAGTTTCATCATGGTAAGGTGAAAGTTTATTTTTGTCTGAAAGCTTTCATAAGTATTTAAATCAACACAGTAATCAACTATTTAATAGCTGCAATCTATAAAAATTTACAAAAGCCACACAATTTCCTTTCCTCTACACTTAGGTCCATACACTGCCCCTTGCCAAACACCCTTTCAGGAACCAATCGGCATGACATTCTTGGGTGGTTACTGTGAAGAACGAGGGCAGGGCACCGTCCAGGTGGAATTTATCCTTCAGGGAAGGCCATGTCCTCTCCTCTTACTCTCTGTGTGTGTTTAGTTTTCTAAAGAAACAACCATTTATTCATTAGCTGTACTCAGCCATCTTCTCCTAGTTTCTAAACATGTCCATTTTTCCTGGCAGAGAATGCAACAGCCTTTGCAGGTTGATACAAATGTTTCAGTTAATGACCACTGGGTGTTTTAACTCCTTTCAGCCATGGGCTCCTGCATCCAGCTCATGATGCTGGTATGTCAAGTTCTTTTACTTCATAAAAAGGTGAGGAAGCCCTAACATTTTAAGATTCAAAGTAAATGAAAACATTTGCCACTGTCATTCCACATAAAAGTACCTGCAAAGACAAGCCCACTGAGATGACCTAGACACATGTGTTTCTAGGGAACGATTGCTTAGTTGAGCATCACGGGGCAGGAAGACACCCTTCCCTCCTGTTCCTCGCTGACTGATGACCCTGGAACTCCACGGTGCCTCTCTGAATCTCTGTTATGGATCCCCTACTATATTTGATGGGAACCCCCGTGGGCCAGGGGCCAGTTTTGACAGAGAGGTCAGTGTCCCAGACATTTTCCACCCAGGCACGCTTGGGCCTTCCTTGTCTCTCCTGCCAGAGCCTGGGCTGGTCGGGGGTGACCTGTGCAGGAGGAAGGCCGGGCCCTCTTGGTCTCAGGTGAGGAGGGCCCCTTCCCTGTCTCACCTGAGGGGGACCTGAGAAGGCAGTCTTCCCTCTGTAGTTTCTAAGACTGTGGTGTTCAACCTGTGTCTGGTGCTCTCAGCTTAACTTTCTCTTCTCCTTTCCAGGGTAGCATCACGCCCACAGACTACGCCCTCTCCAAGTGCTACCTCCCACGTGAGCACGTGGTTTTGATCATCTACTGTGGAGCGGTGGGCTTCCTTATGGTCCTCACACTCACTCACTTTGGGCTTTTAGCCTCACCTTTTCTTTCTGGATTGAGCCTGCTCAGAAAGCATAAGACAAGGTGAAGAGCAGTTGACGTTTGCACTTAGCAATAAATATCAAAACCCAAATAATGGAACTTTGGGCAGAGATCATGTTAGAATCAAGTGGATGTTGAGACCTTATAGGCTGTTTCTCTGCACATCACAGAAATTCTCAATCACTGAAATGAGTAACTGCAAAATAAATAGTTGATTGTACTGTTCTCATGCTGTAAAAATGGACAGGTACTCTACAACATATCTGTTTTCTCATTTTTATCAAATATATGTATCATCAAAGGTTGCATCTGTACAGTATGTAAATGCTATTAATGTCATCACTCACATGCACGACAGTCCTTGCTCCCCCAGGAAAGGCCTGGTGACCCCAGCACACACTGAGATTATGTGTATACATAAATATTGGGCTTGTTTCCCTCTTCCTGTGAAGTGGTTCTCAAATTCCTATGTACTGTAAAGCTGTACCCTTAAAAGTACAGATGTGGCAGGGCACAGTGACTCATGCTTGTAATCCCAGCACTTTGGGAGGCTGAGACAGGTGGATCACTTGAGGTCAGGAGTTCAAGTCCAGCCTGGCCAACATGGTGAAACCCCATCTCTACTAAAAATACAAAAATTAGCCAGGTGTGATGGCAATCGCTTATAATCCCAGCTACTTGGGAAGCTGAGACAGGAGAATCCCTTGAACTCGGGAGGTGGAGGTGGCAGTGAGCCAAGATCGTGCACTCCAGTCTGGGTGAAAGAGCAAGACTTTGTCTCAAAAAATATATTTAAAAAAAAGTACAGATGTGATGTGGAGGACATATTGTTTTGTAGATTTTTGTACTTGATAGATTAATGGATCAGATTTTTAGATAGGTGTAATTTTCTCTATAGGAGACCAAGTTGATACATCTGGTAATGTCTGTCGATGATCAAAAGAGACTTGAAGCACGGAATGGGATGTGGCTTTTGGTACTTGAAAATGAATGCTTTAATAATTTTAAGCCAGATAAAATTTATTCTTTTTGTTTTTTTCTTAAAATCTGGCTCTTGTATGAATTAAACTCTTAAACAGGATGTTTAGTTACAGGGTAATTGTTGAGTGGTGATGCATACAACACCACACTTCCTTTTCTTGCTGGGGGTGTAGCTTTGCAGTTTTCTTGTTTTACTTTGACAGTGCAAGGGGAACTGAAAATGATTTCCACTGCATTTATCTTTTTTTTTTTTTTTTTGAGACGGAGTTTCGCTCTTGTTGCCCAGGCTGGAGTGCAATGGCGCGATCTCGGCTCACCGCAACCTCCGCCTCCTGGGTTCAGGCAATTCTCCTGCCTCAGCCTCCTGAGTAACTGGGATTATAGGCACGAGCCACCATGCCCAGCTGATTTTTTGTATTTTTAGTAGAGACGGGGTTTCACCATGTTGACCAGGATGGTCTCCATCTCTTGACCTCGTGATCCACCCGCCTCGGCCTCCCAAAGTGCTGGGATTACAGGCGTGAGCCACCGCGCCCGGCTCACTGCATTTATCTTAGTTCAGCTGAGGGTTTTATGAGACAGTGGATGGGGGGGGGCAGGAAGATGGTGATGAGATAAAAATGTGTGTGTGGCACTGACTGTCTACAAAGTTGTCATCCTTTCTTCATGAAAAAGCATTTAAATCTGGATGAGTTTATAAAGGATTACAAAATGCTGATTTATAGAGTAAACTTTAAAATATTAAAGACTAAAGACTGAGAGGCAAGTAATTAATGTAGGCTGTCACTTCTCTAGATTTGTTTTGTTGAAAATTTAACTTTGGGCATCTTTACAGATTATTTTAGACCTACAAAAACTACCCTCAACACTGTGGCTACAGATAGTATGTGAAACGTCATCACTACAACAGTTCCTACTTTCTAGATATTGTTTGTGTGCATAATGTTTGAGGCTGTATTTGTAATCTTGCAAGGGTGAGAAAGAGCCATATCTTTTGACATTATACTTCAAATTAAGGTTTTGCAATGTTTCTTCTTCAAAAGGCAAGTGAAGCTGTCATCCTTACTCTCTTAGGCCAGACACAAACGTCGACACATCATGTTTTGTTTTTCTCTTGCCATTTGTTTACTTGTCTGATGTAGCCTGTGTCCAGAGTTTTGACTAAGGGAATCATTGCCCTGTTCCCACTTAGGGAAGTTGAAGAAGTCTTTCATTAGCAGAGTAATTAGGAAACATACTGTCTAGAGAGAGAGAAAAAGAAAATCCCTGGTTCTCTGAAAAGATTAGATTGCAATTTGTACCAGTGAATTGAGTTCAGGTTTTTACAGCTCAGAGAAGTAGGAGCAGGTGGTTGCAACAGCTTGTGATGTTGGTACGACATTGTTGGTAGAATGTGGATGATGAATGTGTATAACTTACAATTTTTTAAATCAAGGAGTATTTTATAAAGTGCCAACCGATAAAATATCCTAAATTCTACAGCTACCATTCATTCCTTTTTTCAGAGTAAGCAGCAGGTAATGTTGACATTAAGCTATTCAGCACAATACAAACACATTTCATGTACAGGTATAGATAGCCATGGTAAAGGCACAAAGATCTACAAGGATTTTTCTTTAGTAGTTATACAAAAGAATGTTACATTTTGTGGTCTGTACAGTATAACAAACCAGCAATAGGACAACAACAAAGAGAATCTAAGAAGATTATGCCTAAATATAGTGAAAGTTTAGAGAATCATTTTTAGACAGGACACTTTTGCAGTAGTGAATGTGGTAGGTTTTCTGCCTAAAGGTAAGAGGCTCAAAGTAGCTGTAATTCAAATGCCTGAGGCCAGCAGCAACTCCAAATGTGACTGTAAAAGGGTTTCTGGTCACTCTGTTGCTTGGGGTCGACTCTAAGTCTTGGGCCAAGGCTGATGGGAAGGGACCATTGCTTGTCAGCCTGCAGCTTCATAAAGGGAAACTCAGAGGGGGCACTGGGGGCACTGGACATACCTCTTGCAGTAACGCTTGATAACATGAAAAAACCCAAACGCGTTTTCTCCCCATCTACCAGATTCTCCTCAATGAATCAATAAATGAGAATGAATAAAGGGGCCCCCACCCGGAGAGATTCTGCTGCAGTGTCAGCAAGTGAGAGTCAGTGGTTTCGGGGTGGGATGCTGCGGAAGGTTGTATTCAATGACAACAGAAGCTACACAACCAAACCTGAGGGGACAGAGGTAGCCAGAGGCTTGGTGGTCGACACAGAACAGGACAGACGGCAGCGAGATGGAACTAGAGACTCTGCCTCCTACCATGGCGTGGGCCGGCAGACAGGCAGTCCCGGGCGCCGCTCCGTGGCGGGGTGGCGGCAGCGCCCTCACAAGAGCTCGTACTGCTTGAGGTGCATCCGCTGGATGATGTCGCGACAGTCGTTGAACACCCTGCGGATGTTCTCTGTGTCCACGGCGCAGGTGAAGTGTGGGTAGCAGTAATGCTTGCCGTCGCCGGTGGCCGTGCTGATCCTCTGCAAGAGAGAGCGCGTGCGCTAGGCCTGCGCGGCCCCAGCGCGCACCTTGAGGGAGTACTACTGCAAGCCACCCTGAGCGGGTGCTGGAGGCTGCTTAGCCTGCTCGTTTTGCGTGGAAGCACTTAGACGCAGGAGCAGTCAATGCAACAATCGACTGGGGACCCAGAGAACCTTACCCTTATCGCTGCACCACGGGGCCGAGGCAGCATGGACAGGTCAGAGAAAGTCCAAGGCAGGCAAGTCAAGGGAGGGGCTTCCAGAAAGGAAGGTCTGCACAGAGCTTTCTGCGACAATGGGAATGGTGTCCTCTATCTGCTCTGCCAATATGATAGCCACTATCTAGCTGATACCACCGAGGGGCTGATTTCTAATTAGCTAGCTTTTGTTTTTCTTTCTTGAGACAGAGTCTCGCTCTGTCCCCCAGGCTGGAGTGCAGTGGGGTGATCTCGGCTCACTGCAACCTCTGCCTCCTGGGTTCAAGTGGTTCTCCTGCCTCAGACTCCTGAGTAGCTGGGATTACAGGTGCCTGTCACCATGCCCAGCTAATTTTTGTATTTTTAGTAGAGATGGGGTTTCACCATGTTGGTCAGGCTGGTCTCGAACTCCTGACCTTGTGATCCACCTGCCTTGACCTCCCAAAGTGCTGAGATTACAGGCGTGAGCCACCATGCCTGGCCAGCTAGTTTTAATTCCATGTCCACATGTGCCCAGTGGTTCTGTATTACAGGGTGAAGAAACCCCATGGCCGCTTCCACACAGGGGCAGTTTAACATCTGCTAAGCAGGGTGTCCCCTGGTTAACAGGGGAACGTTCGTAGCCTTTTGGGAGACAAGTGCTCTGTTGTCAAGTACCTGGGAAACAGCATTAGACATTGTGAGTCATGGTTTGTGGGGATACCTTAGTGATGTGCTCATGTGCATTGTGAAGCTAAGTGCAGTGGGTGTGGGGAGAGGCTGTTATGGGCCAATCTGTGTTCCCTAAAGTTACATGGAATCCCCGACTCCCTGCACCTCTGATGTAACTATATTTGGAGATAAGGCCTTTAAAGAGGCAATTAAGGTAAAATGAGGTCTTTAGGGTGGGCCCTAATGCAATATGACTGGTGTCCTTATGAGACTAGGAAAGCAGGAGGATGCAGCCAGGTGCAGAGGGAAGACCCCGTGAGACACAGGGAGAAGGCGGCACTGCACCAACGCTGCCCACGCCTTCATTTCAGACTTCCAGCCTCCAGAGCTGTGAGAAATACATTTCTGCCGTTTAAGCCACTCAGCCTCTGGGGCACTTTGTTATGGCAACCTGGGTCAATTTAGACAGAGGTCCTATGAAGCTTGCCTTCTTTTTTTTTGTACCACAGGAATCCCTGGGCCTCCTCCTCAGCCCCTCTACTCCTTTTTCTACAAGGCATCCCATGAAACAGCCTTTAGATAGCTGCTTGTGGCCAGGCATGGTGGCTCACATCTGTAATCCCAGCACTTTGGGAGGCTGAGGTGGGCGGATCACCTGAGGTCTGGAGTTCAAGACCACCCTGACCAACATGGAGAAACCCTGTCTCTACTAAAAATACAAAATTAGCTAGGAGTGGTGGAGCATGTCTGTAATCCTAGCTACTCTGGAGGCTGAGGCAGGAGAATCGGTTGAACCTGGGAGGCAGAGGTTGTGGTGAGCTGAGATCGCGCCACTGCACTCCAACCTGGGCAACAAGAGTGAAACACTGTCTCAAAAAAAAAAAAAAAAAAAAAAGACAGCTGCTTGGACCACAGAAAGGGTATCCTGAAGATGTCATGAGGTATGAAACTTCTCCCAGGGGCATAGACTTATTTTTAGCAATAGTCAGCCTTCTTTCAAGCATTAAAAAAACAAAACAAAACAAAAAACTTATGGACACTGAAATGAGTAGGTTATACACCTTTTTATTCCTAAATTACCAGGTGAGGTATTTGGCACACATACAGTAAATATGTAGTGAATGAGTGAAAAATGGGCTTTTGGCTGGGTGCAGTGGCTCATACATGTAATCCCAGCACTTTGGGAGGTGGAGGCAGAAGGATCACTTGAGGCCAGAAGTTCGAGAGCAGCCTGGGCATAGTCTCTATTATAGTCTCTAACATAGCAAGTCTCTATCTCTATAAAATTTAAAATTAGCCAGGTGTGGTGGTGTGCGCCTGTAGTCCCAGCTACTCACGAGGCTGAGGCAGGAGGACTGCTTGAGCCCAGGAGTTGGAGGCTGCAGTAAGCTATGATCCTGCCACTGGACTCCAGGCAGCCTAGGTGACAGTGGGAGGCAATGTCCCAAACAAACAAACAAAAAATGGCTTTCTTCTGTAATAGTGTGACTATTTGTCCCTGCCTAGAGCCTTGAAATGAAGAGAATTGAGTCATTACAAAGGTTGTTGCTTGAAATAGTTTTGTTTTTGTTTTGAGATGGAGTGTTGCTCTGTCACCCAGGCTGGAGTGCAGCGGCACAATCATAGCTCACTGCCACCTCAAATTCCTGGGCTCAAGAGATCCCACCTCAGCCTCCTGAGTAGGTGGGCCTGTGCCACCACAGCCAGGTAAGTTTTAAAATTTTTTGTTGATATGTTATCTAGGCTGATGTTGAACTTCTGGCCTCAGGTGATCCACCTGCCTTGGCCTCCGAAAGTGTTGGGATTACATGTATGAGCAACTACATCCAGACTAGATGTTTCTAATCTTCATTTAAGTACCCAACATATGCATGCTTAATTAACATTTAGTTCTCAGCCCAGCAAGTGGCTCACGCCTCTTATCCCAGTGCTTTGGGAGGCTGAGGCAGGCAGATCACGAGGTCAGGAGTTCGAGACCAGCCCTGACCAACATGGTGAAACCCGTCTCTACTAAAAATACAAAAATTAGCTGGGTGTGGTGGTGTGCACCTGTAATCCCAGTTACTCAAGAGGCTGAGGCAGGAGAATCACATGAACTTGGGAGGCTGAGGTTGCAGTGAGCCGAGATCACGCCACTGCACTCAGCCTCCGTATCAAAAAAAAAAAAAAAATTAGTTCTCATTAGAATACCATTCTATGTGTCTTTGTATGTTATGGTTTTACAAGATGCTCCTTAAAAAAGGGATCTCTTGATCTATTACAAACTAAATTCCCTATTGAAGAGATTTGCAATGCACATTAACTGGCCTTAAGTAAAGGCTCTGAGAATCTGACCCACTCAGAGAGAGGCAGAGGACCCTCTCTTGCTGTATTTAACACAGCATGTCCCAGATCTATTCAGCTGCAGAAGCTCTCCCAGTGCTGCCATGCACTTACTGCTATGCACTTCTGGGGGAATGCGTGTTCCTCCGAACTCATTCTGGGGTCCTGATTTCTCATCATTGTTACTTTCTAACTTACTGTAGGATTCAAGAGACATCCCACAGGGGTATGGTGGGAAGAGGGTGGTGGAAGGCCAGGCTGGAGTGTCGGTGTCTGTGGAATGGCCCCACAGCTGAGGATCAGCCCTAGGGCTACCCAGGCTAAGACCTTGTCCACATGTGTTAAGTGAACCTGCAGTACTACTGGCAACATGCCCTTAGGAATGCCTTGGCATGTAATAGTTTGAAGCGAGTAAAAATGCACAGCTAGCTATATACTATAGGTTATTTCAAAGAAAAACATATAGATAGACAAAGCACATGTGGCAAATTTTTGCCAACTGGTCAATTTGGGTAAAGAGTATATGGGAGTCTTTTTTCTTCTTCTTCTGAGAAAGAGTCTTACTCTGTCGTTCAGGCTGGAGTGCAGTGGTGCCATCTTGGCTCACCGCAACCTCTGCCTCCTGGGTTTAAGTGATTCTCCTGCCTCAGCCTTTGGAGTAGCTGGGATTATAGGCTTATGCCACCATGCCCAGCTAAGTTTTTGTATTGTTAGCAGAGTAGGGGTTTCACCATGTTGGCCAGGCTGGTCTCAAACTCCTGACCTCAGGTGAACCACCTGCCTCCCAAAGTGCTGGGATTACAGGCGTGAGCCACCACACCCAGCCTGAGTATATGGGAGTTATTTGTACAAATCTTCTGCCTTGTATGTGAGTTTGAAATAATCTCAAAATAAAAAGCCAAAGAAAAAAGTAAATGTCTGAATTTGAGCACATCCATTTTTACATAAACCATCAGGCTGGTAGTGCTTTTGGATGGAGGAAGAGGATGGGTGCTTAGACTCTGCTAAAGGACGCTGTCCTTTTTGGAAAATATAACAAGTGAATGAACTCTATCCTGTCTAAGTGCCATTCCTCAGGGCACTCTGTTCTCATCCAGGCTCTGCTGCTTGGAAGCTGTGTGGCCTTGGGTAAGAAATCTAACCTCTCTGAACCTCGGTGTGCTTTTGTATATTGCAAAATACAAAAGATTAAGAATGGAGGTATTAAAACAAAGGTGAACAAAATTGCTTACCAAAAACAGGTCCCGGATAAAGAACTTGGCTCTTGTAACTTTGGGATCTTCTCCAGCATCTGGTGTTGCTGTAGAAATTACAAATGGAACTTTATTTAAGCAACATGAAACAAAGATACAACTCTATGAAAACAAAGAAGGAATTTCAGTGTTTGCTGTATATTCACAGCATTAAATTATGAATTTTAAACTAACGTATAACATATATAACAGTGTTTGCTGTATATTCACAGCATTAAATTATGCTTTTAATATACAGCAATCCTGAAATTCCTTCTATGAAAACACAGAAGGAATTTCAGGATTGCTGTATATTCAGAGCATTGAAATACATGTACAGCAAGGCAAAAATAAACATGTAATTTCCTTTTCTTTTTTTTTTTTTTTGGTGGGGAGGTGGAGGCTTGTTTCGTCACCCAGGCTGGAGTGCAGTGGCGTGATCTCGGCTAACTGCAATCTCTGCCTCCCAGGTTCAAGCTATTCTCCTGTCTCAGCCTCCCAAGTAGCTGGGATTATAGGTGCCAGCCACCACACCTGGCTAATTTTTGTATTTTTAGTAGAGATGGGTTTTCACCGTGTTGGCCAGGCTGGTCTTGAACTCCTGACCTTAGGTAATCCGCATGCCTAGGCCTCCCAAAGTGCTGAGATTACAGGTGTGAGCCACTGTGCCCGGCCTGTCGGAGGAGTTCTGGAGTGTGTGTTGCCATGCCAGCATCACTACAATGGAAACAATGAGCTCAGCCAGCCCCTCCCACAGTGTCTGCACCCCCTCTGCAGCCCTCCTTCCCCAGGCAGCCACCAGTGTGTCTGTCATCCTGCGTAGGTCTGCACTTTCTAGACATTTACACAAATGCATTCACATGGCATATAGTTTTTGCTGTGATTCTTTAGGCATAATTACTGTGCATTTCACCCATGCCGTTACATGGACGAACAGCTCGTTCCCTTTTATTATTAAGTGAGAGTTGAGGATGTTGCAGTTGATGGTGGGTTCCAGCAGGTGCTACAGATGCTCAGGGATGGTTGAGTCTCTTGGGAGGGGCAGGGCACAGATGGAGATGACACATACTGCTGGGTGAAGAGTGGTCACTGGGCCTGGCACTAAGGCAGCAAGCCAGGGTCCCCTCAGCCCTTGGACGAAAGCCCTTCAGCACCCCCGGCTGGAGAGGTGGCCTCAGCCATCAGCCAGTGGTGGTGCTTCTCCTTGGTGCCCCTAAGTGGGTAAGGTTGTGTCTCAGAAGGGTGACTTTGGTAGAAGTTCACAGAATGTTCTGGAAAGGTGAGTGACCAGCTACAGGAGGTCACGCAGGAGGCGGTGGCAGCTGCTGAGATGAGGGGAGTGAGGGCCAGGATCACAGCTATGAAGAGGGAAACAGGGAAAGGCATGGAGAGGCGGACACTGTGGGAGCGCCCCCCAGAGCCACTGCCTGAGCTGAGTGACAGGGAGTGGCAGGAGGTGGTTAGCAGGAGAATGAAAGACCCAGCTTGCTGGGAGACTGGCAACGTGAGCCACAGAATGCACAGCCGAAGCCATGCTCTGTGGCAAGAGGCACCCGGCCTCAGTGCTGGAAAGCACATCACCAGGCTGCAGGAAGAGCCAGGTGGTGATGAACTGCAATGAGATTTCCACTTGATTTGGCCTCAGGAAGAGCCTGGACCTTGCGCTGACTGACACTCTGCAAGTGTGGGGGCTGCACCGCTCATGAAAGCAGCTGGGTCTGGTGAGACCAAGGCAGAGCTGGCGCTCAAGCCCATTTCCAAAGTCCTGTTAAGGAAATATCTAGCAGTAGGATGTTTTTCAGGTCTTTCTGACACAGGTGACAGTAGCAGGATTTTATTGGAAGGCCCCACACAGGTCAGGATTTTACTACGAATATACTTGCATAATGCCCGTCCCCGAGGGAGAAAAGAACATTGACCATAAGGAGCAAGAAAATTTAATGAAAATGCAAGTTTTCTTTTACCTCTTCATTGAGGATAAAAAATAAATTTTCCAAATCTTAACTATATTTTCCAGGGAAGTCTCTTTTATTCTCTGTTATCTAGTTTTGAATTCAAGAGGTAAGAAGTGGTGTGATTTTGCCTTACATCACTCCTATGAGCCTCTGGTATACCTGGTGTTCACTGGAAACTAAAGTGTAAGCAACTGGAAACGGAGTGACCAACTCCTCCTGGTTTACCTTCCTGGCTTTAGCACTGCCAGTCCTGTGCCCCGGAAACCCCTCAGTCTCAGGCAGCCTAGAATGGTGCTGGCCCTGCTGGAAATTCCCAAGGCCGCAGCCACAGCAAGGGTGGAGACAGGAGCAGGTAAGCGCAGCTGCTGCCAGCACGGGCTTGGGGACAAAGGGTGCGAGGACTGCCTTGGCTGTGTGGTTCTACCCATGTGGCCTTGGACATGTGATTTCTCCTCTCCCAGACTCTCATGCAGGGTCCTTTGAGGGTGAAGCAAGAAGGTCTGTATCACGGACTAAGGCCCCCGTCATGTCACACCCAGCCAAAACCACTAGAGGGAGAGTTCATACCAGCATGACACGGTCACACCCCAAAGCGGCTCCTTCTGCTGCCCAGTTTCAATGGAAAGTCAAACTCGGAAACATTTACAGACGTGACCTTAAATAGGACATTTTAACACTCTAGCACTATAGGATATGGGCAGTAGAAAGAGAATTGATTTAAATTAAGTGAATTTTTTAGATTCATCAGAAGTATCTGAATTACAGTTACAGGACTATTAATAAAACAATTCTATTTCTCAATCATAAGAATGTGTTCTCAAATCTTACCATCTTCAGGAACAGTATAATTTGCATATTCTGGGAAATAGTCTTCAATTTTTGATTTCCCTGCCAAGACTTTTTCTGCTAGCATATCTTGTTTGTTCAAGAACAAGATGATAGAAATGGTCCGTAACCACCTAAAAAAGAGAAATAAATATACAAATTTCACATACACTAGTATATGAAAGTGCTCTAACACAGAAGTTGCTAAATTAAAGGAATACCATCATCCTCCTAATAATGTATAGGAGTCAAGAAAATTCAACACACTATCCTCATTCCAACTGTAAACAATGACAAACACTCACAGGTACAGGCTGAGCATCCCTAGTCCGAAAACACAAACTCCGAAATGCTTCAAAATCCGAAACTTTTTCAGCACTGACATGATCCTCAAAGGAAATGCTTGTTGGAGCATTTCACACTTCGGATTTTCATATTAGGGATGCTAGACTAGTAAGAATAATTCAACTATTCCAAAATAAAAAAAAAATCAGTAATCTGAAACAGTTTTTGTCCCAAGTGTTTCAGGGAAGAGATACTCAATCTGCAGTTAAGCACTTTCTAATTCAGTGCCACGGGGGATATAAATTTATTGGAACCAAAGCTAAGATTTACTTATGTAATTAGTTCACTTGGATTTCTGTGGTGTAATTTGCCAATAAAGGTCAGAAAACTCACACTAGAAGTGAAAGTGTTAATAACAACAAAATATTCTGACTCATTAGCTAATAACACAGAGCTTAACTTGCAGCTGCCTTGGTTCTTCCGCCTCTGTCACTTCAAAGGAATCAAGATAATTTATTAGTCTACTGGAATATTACTATCAATTAAAAACACAATCTGGCTGGGTGTGGTGGCTCACGCCTGTAATCCCAGCACTTTGGGAGGCCAAGGTGGGTGGATCATGAGGTCCGGAGCTGGAGACCAGCCTGACCAGCATGGTGAAACCCCATCTTTACTAAAAATATAAAAACTTGCTGGGTGTGGTGGCACACACCTATAATCCCAGCTTCTCAGGAGGCTGAGGCTGGAGAATCACTGGAACTGGGGAGGTGGAGGTTGCTGGGATAGTGCCACTGCACTCCAGCCTGGGGGACAGAGCGAGTCTCTGTCTCAAAAAACAAAACAAAAAACAAAAAGACTCCACAATCTATTTTCCCCTCAGATGGAAATAGCTTACCTGCTTCTTCTAGTAATAAAATATATAATCTTTGTAAATACAAATCTTAAATTATAGAAAAACATGCAGAAAAAAATCAAACGTAATTATACCCAGAAACAATTACTATAGAAGTTTTATGTTTTTATGACCAAGTTTTTTTTCTGTCCTCACATATATTTATAAAAATAAGATCATAATATTTCAAAATCTGCTTTTTCATATAAGAATATTGTGGTCAGGCCGGGTGCGGTGGCTCAAGCTTGTAATCCCAGCACTTTGGGAGGCCGAGGCGGGTGGATCACGAGGTCAAGAGATCGAGACCATCCTGGTCAACATGGTGAAACCCCGTCTCTACTAAAAATACAAAAAAATTAGCTGGGTGTGGTGGCGCGTGCCTGTAGTCCCAGCTACTCGGGAGGCTGAGGCGGGAGAATTGCCTGAACCCAGGAGGTGGAGGTTGCGGTGAGCCGAGATCGCACCATTGCACTCCAGCCTGGGTAACAAGAGCGAAACTCCGTCTCAAAAAAATAAAAAAAAAAAAAAAAAAGAAAAAAAAAGAATATTGTGGTCATTTTCCCACTTACACATATAGTGTATATAAATAAATTGAAAATAACTCTATAGTATTCTTCTGTATACCTGGTATTTCCTGACCCTGTTTATTTCCCATTAACTGTCTTAATACCACAAATTGGAGGATAGTTGTTGAACATTTGATAGAAAGACACTTTTCTGATAATCCAAAACTCTTACAAGATAAACTTATGTTTCCTATCCTCCTTGGTGATATTTCTTCCTAAATATTTCAGAAGAAACTGATTTCTAACTATATATGTATTTATTGTGTGTGTGCGCATGCTAAATATTCCTTTCTGAAATAATCTCTTCTGCCACTTTGCAACGCTAGTCGTTTCAAACACTAATGTGGTGACTGTGAGCTGTAAGGGATCTTAGAGGTCATCTAGTTATTAGTGGATGTCCTAAAATGGCATTTTTATTTATTTATTTATTTTTTAAATTTTAAAAAAATTATTTTTTGAGACAGAGTCTCACTCTGTTGCCCAGGCTAGAGTGCAGTTGTGCAATCTCAGCTCACTACAACCTCCACCTCCCAGGTTCAAGCGATTCTCCTGCCTCAGCCTCCCAAGTAGCTGGGACTTGGGAGGTGCCCACCACCACACCCAGCTACTTTTTTATTTTTAGCAGACACGGGGTTTCACCATTTTGGCCAGGTTGGTCTCAAACTCCTGACCTCAGGTGATCCACCTGCCTCAACCTCCCAAAGTTCTGAGATTACAGGCGTGAGCCACTGTGCCCAGTCCCTAAATTGGTACTTCCTAAATTTTAAAAACCAAACAAAACCTATTTTGAACCCTAGCTATAGGGTCATCCCTTGATACCCATGGGGGATTGGTCTAGGACTCCCTGTGAATACCAAAATCTGAGGAGGCTCCCAAATATGAAATGGCGTAGTATTTGCATATAACCCGAGCACATCCTCCCATATGCTTAAATCATCTCCTCATTACCTACAATACCTATCACAAATGTAAAAGCTGGGTAAGTACTTGTTATACTGTAGTGTTTGTTATTTGTATTCTTATTTTTTAGTCTAATTTTTTCTTTGCTAAATTTTTAAATTAATTGACAGAGTCTCCCTCTGTCGCTCAGACTGAAGTGCAGTGATGCAGTCTCGGATCACTGTAATCTCTGCCTCCTGGGCTCAGCTTTCCAAGTAGCTGGGACTACAAGTGCGTACTGCCATACCTAATTTTTATATTTTTGTAGAGATGGCATTTCAAAATGTTGCCTAGGCTGGTCTCAAGCTCCTGAGCTCAAGCAATTCCCCCATCTCAGCGTCCCCAAATACTGGGATTACAGGGGTAAGCCACTGTGCCTGGCAATTCTGTATTTTTTGTTGTTGTTGTATTGCTATCTTAAATTTATTTTTGAATGTTTTCAATCTGTGGTTGGTTGAATCTGCAGATGTGGAACCTGAAGATATGGAAGGCCGAATGTAATCTTAGGCTTTCAAAACAGAGATTTAAATTTTCTTGACAAAGCAACCATCAGAACTTCATCAAAGAACACTCCACATTTTAAGTATGTCTATACAATAGATGAGCCAAAAGAGATACTTCTTATGGTTCTGGATTTATCAGTAAAGACAGAGAGAGAGAGAGAGAGAGAGAGAGAGAGAGAGAGAGTGTGTGTCTGTGTGTGTGTGTCTGTGTGTTTGTGTGTTTTGAGACAGGGTCTTGCTCTGTTGCCCAGGCAGGAGTGCAGTCGTGTGATCTCAGCTCATTGCAACCCTCACCTCCTGGGCTCAAGCGATCCTCCTACCTCAAGCTCCTGAGTAACTGGGACAGGTATGTACCACCACGCCTGGCTAATTTTTGTATTTTTTGTAGAGACAAGGTTTTTTCATGTTGTCCAGGCTGATTTCCAACTCCTGGGCTCAAGTGACCCACCTTGCCTCGGCCTCCCATTGTTGAGATTACGGGTGCGAGCCACAATGCCTGGCCTGAGCATATTTTTAACAAAAGAAAACTTGCAATCAGTAGAGAGACTGAATTTGTTATTTTTATCACCTGTTGTTCCAGATGCTTTCAAAAAGATCGAGGGACTCTCTTAGCCGGTTGGTGTTGTTATCTTCTCGAATCACCATGTTGTAGCTACTGCAGGCTGCGACGTAGATGATCGCTGTGACATCTTGGTGGGGGAAAGAGAAAAAGGAAAGCACCTCAGGTAGAAATCCTCCCTGTGGAGTTACAAGAAAGTACACACCCAGCAGCTACTCAGTTCCTCAAAACATTCATTCAATGATAGGACTATTCAGTCACAGAATAGCCTGGATATGCACCACACGTATCACTTGTTGTTTCAGTAATGTACTGATGAAGAGCCTACCCCAAAAGACACATGTAAATTTGGGATGCTTAACTGCTTTTTTTTTTTTTTTTTGAGATGGAGTTTCACTCTTGTCTCCCAGGCTGGCGTGCAATGGCATGATCTTGGCTCTCTGCAACCTCCAACCCCTGGGTTGCAAATTAGCTGGGTGTGGTTGCATGAGCCTGCCCCAGCCTCCCCAGTAGCTAGGATTACAGGCCCATCATCACATCTGGCTTTTTTTTTTTTTTTTTGAGACAGAGTCTTGCTCTGTCGCCCAGGCTCGAGTGCAGTGGTGTGATTTTGGCTCACCGAAACCTCCGCCTACCAGGTTCAAGCAATTCTTCTGCCTTAGCCTCCTGAATAGCTGGAACTACAGGGGTGCACCACCATGCCCAGCTAATTTTTGTATTTTTAGTAGAGACAGGGTTTCACTAGATTGGCCAGGCTGTCTCAAACTCCTGACCTCATGATCCACCTGCCTTGGCCTCCCAAAGTGCTTTCAAACAGGATTACAGGTGTGAGCCAATGTGCACGGCAATTTTTGTATTTTTAATAGAGCCGGGGCTTCACCATGTTGGCCAGGCTGGTCTTGAACTCCTGGCTTCAGGTGATCTGCCCTCCTCAGTCTCCCAAATTGTTGGGATTACAGGCGTGAGCCACTGCGCCCGGCCCTTAAACGCTTATTAAAAATGAGATTAGTATCTGAGGAAGGAGCTTAATGATCTATAAAATGCTATACTTTACATACTAATTAAATTAGAGATTATCTAATTCAAAAATAGTTAAGCACAGCAGTGCCAAGTGTTAGAATTCACCCCCATTTTCTTGAGAGAGCATAAAAATCACCGTTAAAGCACTGGATCCATTTTCTCCTCTCATCCCTCTGGCCACCAACATCAAACATGCTGTGGAAGGGCAAGAGGAACACAGTTATTTGAGGGAAGCAGGGGACAATGGCACACATGCTTGCTTTCCTCCATTATTATCAGCAGGTTCCAGCGATCACACGTGGGTCTGAGTCAGGCTCGGGTCACTGTCTGGCCCGCACCATCGCTCCCTGTGTGATCCTGGACTACAAGTGGCTTCACCTCTCTCAGCCACTGTCCCTCCTCTGTCACCCCACAGTGGGGCTACAGGGGTTGAGAGATCAAGCAGACAGCAGCCAGCAGTGTCTGAGGTCACACAGTAGGTCTTTAATAAATGCAGTAGTTACTAGCTCAGTAATGCTAGAGATGACTTGCTCAGACACTTAGGCCTCTCTGAGTACAAGCTAAGTCCCCGCCCAGGGCAGATTCTTCTTTGATTTATTCCAGCTCTCAGGACGCTGTAAGCTGGAGTGTCCTCACTCCGCTGGAGCATTGAGAAAGGCTCCTTGCTGATCTGTTGACACTACATGCGTCTTGTCTCCAGCCGCCTCTGCCTGGTGACCTGCACTAGGTCTTTATCACTGCCCTGATTTAGTTCAGGCTTCTCTGCCCAGCCTGAGTCACTCCCTGGTCTTGCCCAGCCAAAGTGAGCTCAGCCAGTTCTCTTAGAGTTTCTCAGCTACATCCTGCACTTCATCAGGCCAGGCCCAGGCCCCTCCTCTCACAGCCCCTACCCAGCGCACCCTGTGGCCTAAGCCATTTCTCCCTGGGAGAGTTTCTCTACCTACCCAGATTCAGCTGGATCTTTCCAACCTTCACAGGCATCCCTGGCTCTGAGATTTCTCGCTTCCCTAAACATTGCACATGTGCCTTAGGACTGACTACACAGGCTAGATTTTTTTGTCCTGGGCGGGTATGTTGCTGATCCTTCTAGAATTCAATCTGTACACTCTGCATTAGCACACGTGGGGCACGCTGAGGTACTTGATGAAAAGTCACGCCAACTCTATAATGCAGTGTGTGCCTCACAGCAGAGAGAGACGTAGCTGGCTTTTATCCAGCCTGACAGTGGCCATGTGAAGGGTTCTTGGGAAATCTGGAAGTAGGTGTCTGTCACCTGTGAACTGGGGAGAGCGCTGCGCACTCTGGGAGTCTCAGAACACAATGAAAATCATGAAACTCTTACTCTAAAAGACCTTAAGGGTGAGGTCCCTTAGAGCTGAGTCGTACATGCCGAAGGGGACTGGGAAAGGTATAGGGCAGTAGACCATCAAGGGCTGCCTAGCAGATGCAACGGGAATTCTAAGGGGTCACCATGGGCTGAGATTTAAGGGATGCTTGGATGCTTTTTTTTTTTTTTTTTTTTTTAGTGACAGGGTCTCACTCTGTCACCCAGGCTAGAGTGCAGTGGCATAATCATGGCTCACTGTAGCCTTGAACTCCTGGGCTTAACAGATCCTCCCACCTCAGCCTCTTTAGTTTTTTTTTTGTTTTGCTTTGTTTTGGTAGAGACAGGTTCTTGCTATGTTGCCCAGGCTGGTCTTGAACTCCTGGCCTCAAGCAATCCTACTGCCTTGGCCTCCCAAAGTGCTGAGATTACAGGCATGAGCCCCTATGCCTATCCTGACGGAAGCTTTGATAGATTTGTGGGGTTTGCTTAGCCCAGGCAGGATCTGAGGCTCAGAGGACAAGATGAACAGAGGTGCTGTAGCAGGAAGAGTTGGGAGAACTGAAGGGTCCTGACAGCAATCCAGCCTGGTGAGGCAGGTGGCAGGTGGCAAAGCAGGGCTGGGGGTGGGGCAGGTCACAGATGGAGGGCGTGGGTCATAGGATGCACAGGCAATAGTGAGCCCTGAACCTTTCTCAGCAGAGGAATAGCACAATCCAGGCCATGCTGTGGGAAGATCCATTTCATGGTGCTGATTAGGGCGACTGGAATGGGTTAGCTAGCAGACAGGAGACCAGCCAGGGCCCTGCCGAGAGAGCCTAGGCGCGGGGGAAGTGATGGAGCAGGACTAGGGTCATAGCTGTGAGGCTGGAAAAGAGCTTTGTGGAGGGAGAATTACTGTCTCGTCATGAGGAGGAAAAATGAAGAAAGTAAGCTCATTTGGCAGAGTTTGCACTTGGGCAACCCAAGAGATGGGCTAGAGACACACATACACTGCTAATTTCAGTTCTCAAACTGTGACTGTGCATCTGAAAGATTAAAATTTCGTGAGTCTCCTGATCTAATAAAAGGGCTGATCAAATCTACAACTCAGATGCAAACACTGCCTTCCTTTCAGGTGTCCTCATTTCTACTTTAAAGTAGGCAGTAAAATCAACACTTCAACTTTTGCTAGAGTTCAAATTTCACCCCAGCTGCCCTTACCTGAAAGGGCACCCATGCACATTCAGGGATGAAGCCCCCTTAAGCCCCACAACCCTTCGGCTCTTTGTCCCCTGACCCTGGGCCATGCGGCTCTTAACAACATACTCACTGAAAGTTTACTTTGTCCACTTGGAATCGTGTCTCAAAAATCCCCGATGTCAGAACTCTGCATCTGAGGAGGTCCTGGGAGCAAGAAGAGGGAAGCAAGCTGAGTTATATTACTGTTCTTCCTCAAGGTAAAACCCCGGTAGAACTATACGTCATCAATATTTTTCAAATAATTTGTTCCACTATAAAGGAAAAAAATAATATGAACTCAGATTGGCCTAGTGCAGTGGCTCACGCCTATAATCCCGGCACTTCGGGAGGCTGAGGCAGGCGGATAATCTGAGGTCAGGAGTTTGAGACCAGCCTGGCCTACAAGGCAAAAACCTGTCTCTACTAAAAGTACAAAAATTAGCTGAGTGAGGTGGCAGGCACCTGTAGTCCCAGCTACTTGAAAGGCTGAGGCAGGAGAATCGCTTGAACCCAGGAGGCGGAGGTTGCAGTGAGCCAAGATTGCGCTACTGCACTCCAGCCTGGACAACAGAGCAAGATTCTGTCTCAAAAAAAAAAAAAAAAAAAAATTGGTGGAGTGCTTTTTTTCTGACTCAACCCAAAGGAGATGCTCTGGGTCACACCTGGAAAGTTCGCTGTGATATGGCACTCAGGCCAGGGGCCACAAACAGAATGGGCAAGTTTAGAAGTCAGGAAGTAAAGACTTGGCTTTCCTGAGGACAGTTCCAGGAGGAGTGGGAACTGCATGTTCCTAGTCTGCAGATAAACTCATTTACACGCTAGCAATTTAAATAACCACTAAGCACTAAAGTAAGTGAAGCAAGGCACAGGGTTTGATGACCGATCCGTGCACACAGACAGGGCAGTACAAATGATTTCCAAGAAGTAGGTATCGTCAGGATTTTTCCTTAATCCATTTTGAAATAATCATTAAATCATATTGGAAACAAATCTCAAAAGTTTCTGGTGTGCGGTGGGGATCGTAATTCCACATACCTGGTCTGTGGGTGTGTAGTCAACCAAGCTGACGCTGTCGATCCTTTCCAGGAAGCTGCAAAGAAAGGCAGCAAGGGTTGAGGCCTGTTCTCTGCTCACTTTCCTCTGGGGTTGGGGGGAAATTAATGGGACGTTCAGCCAAGTAAAGCAAGGATGGGGCAGACCAAGAGGCCGAGGTGAGTTCCTACGTTGTTTCCTGAATTTCTATCTGTCTAGATAATGCAACATTCCCGACCCAGGGACAGAGGACTGCATTCTTTTTTTTTTTTTTTTTTTTTTTTTTTGAGAGGGAGTCTTGCTCTGTCGCCAGGCTGGAGTGCCGTGGCGCAATCTTGGCTCACTGAAACCTCCGCTTCCTGGGTTCAAGCGATTCTTCTGCCTCAGCCTCCCGAGTAGCTGGGACCACAGGCACACGCCACCAGGCCTGGCTAATTTTTTTGTATTTTTAGTAGAGACGGGGTTTCACCATGTTTGCCAGGATGGTCTCGATCTCTTGACCTCGTGATCTGCCCGCCTCAGCCTCCCAAAGTGCTGAGATTACAGGCGTGAGCCACCTCGCCCAGCCGCATTCTTTTTTTTTTTTTCTTTTTTTAAACTGTTGCCTTTCCTCCCCTCTCTTCTCCATGGCAATAGAGTTGAGGGTAGGGGCTACTCAGATATTGGATGAGAGCATGGAGCCTCCCTTCCAAGGCTAAGTGAGTACAAGAATATGCTGCAATGTAAACAAAGCGTGGAAGGTGATCGATGTTCCTTTAGTGTAGGTTTCTAATCAGATCCAGAAGTTGTGAGTGTATGACTGTGTGAATAAGTGTAAGAGTGATTGAGTGTTGCGAGTGTGTGGTGTGCAAGAGCAAATGTGTAACAGTGAGTGTGAATGTGTAAGGCTAAGCATATGTGTGAAGGTGTGCCAGAGCAAGTGTGTGAGTGTGCGCATGTGAGTGTGTGTGCCAGCATACCTGGCGATGCCTGTTAGTGTCAGATCTGCCCGGCGCCCGCTGTGTCCCACACAAGGTAGGGTGAGAGCCTAGGAAAGCCGTGCCCGGCTCTCAGGTGACGACTGTCCTGGACCATTTCTCTAGCTCTTCCGCTGGGAGGCCACCGAGCTCCCTTTCCCGGGTGACCGTGGACCCTGCACAGGCCTCCTCCGCCCTCTCTGTGCCAGCCTGGCTTTACCAAGGCATCTATCCAGGCTGCATGTTTCCCACTGAGTCTTGGTTGATCTGTTCTTATTTGTCTTCTCTACTAACATGTGAGGCCCTCCGGGCAGGTCTGTCTTGTCAGCCTGGGAGTCCCCAGCACCTAGTGCAGGCCTGGCCCCAGTAAATATGGTGGAATGAATGAGTGTCCTCTGTCCCCTTCTTCTGAGGCTGGGACAGGTGGCCAGCGAGGGCTGAGAGGCTGGGTCCCTCAGAAACCAACATGTGCTGGGGACGGGTTAACTGGCAAGCAGGGGACAATTCTGGAGACAGAGGGGCAGCAGGGGCTCTGGAAGGAAGGAGAGTAACAGGGAGAGAGGGGTCAGGGTGGCCCAGGCTCTCTGGTGGCACTGGCATCGCTGGGAGGCCCCGCTACTGAGGAGTGAGCAGGGAGGCCACACTAGCTCCCTGCCTGCCACGCCAGTTGGCTGGTTCTTCCCTGGGTAGGTGGAAGCAGCAGCCATGTGCCCATGGGCATTTCATGCAGTGGAGGGGTGTCGCCTCCCCATCTCCCCATCCTCCTGCAGCAGCTTCTCTGCAGGCCTCTGTGAACCTCAGTGTAGGCAAGAGGAAGGCGAAAGGGTTCAGAACACAAAATGCCACCCCAAAATGTGCCCTTTGGCATGTTAACTAATTGCAGCTAAAGGCACTTGAGAAGCCTCAGATGCAGGGCTGACTGACCTCCTGCTCTGTCCCAAAAAGCAGGTCATGAAATTTTCCATGAGAAACGTGCCTGCCCTGTACCAGGAAGAGGAGAATGTTCTCATCACCAGGGACTGGGAGCTCACCCCGAAATGGATCTGTACAAACCCACTAAAATAACCCTTGTCTTTCATTAGTCACTGCCCCACAATGACTGCCCCTAGAAACGTGAAGCTTTCTCCTTTGTCACTTCTCCATAAATTTATCATCTTTTGTTAAAAGAGTATGTAAGCTGTTAGTCCTAATGGCTTCTTCGGATCTTCATTTTTCTTATGAAAGTTCACATGTGCCTGTAAAAATATTAAGTAAAATATGATGCTTTCCTCATGTTCATCCGTCTTTGTCAGTTCACTCAGCTACAGAACCTAATGGGAAAGAGAGAAGTTCTTTTTCCTTTCCTACCAAGGCAAAAAGGGATCCATATTAGGAACCACTTAGCCAAAGACAGTAAGACTGCATAATTTCCTTGGCCATCTTAACTCTTTCCTTTTGGAAAGCTAGAGACAGTCCCTAGTGGCCAGAACTGAGGCCTGGCCATGGGATGACATTTCGGCAGCCTTCATCCATAAACCTGGGTTTGGCACCCCCAAGGCAGGAAACCTAGAAGCAGAATACACAAAAAGGCTGGAGTGTTGGTGTTTGACAGGGATAGGAAGCAGTCAGGGCAACTGTGACCTCAACTGTCATGAAGGAGTCATTTCCCTGGAAGCCAAGGGAAGCAGGCTATGGAAGTGGTGTCTGTGACTGCGTTTTTCTGGTGTGGAGTAATTAAAGAATGTCAGTTGGGTGCAGTGGCTCACACCTTAATCCCAGCACTTTGGGAGGCTGAGGTGGGTGGATCACCTGAGGTCAAGAGTTCGAGACCAACCTGGCTAACATGGTGAAATGCTGTCTCTACTAAAAATACAAAAATTAGCTGGGCGCAGTGGTGGGCACCTGTAATCCCAGCTATTTGGGAGTCTGAGGCAGGAGAATTGCTTGAACCCGGGAGGCAGAGGTTGCAGTGAGCCGAGATCATGCCACTGCACTCCAGCCTGGCGACAGAGCAGGACTCTGTCTCAGAAAAAAATAAAAAGAAAAATGTCAACTGCTCCCAGCTCTCTGCAGAGCTATGGCCCAGGTGACAGGGCTATTGAGAGGCCAAAGGGACTGTGATCAGCCAGTGGTGTCTTTGAAATAGGTGCTGCAAACCCTGGAGGCACTACTGCACACCAGTAGGTTGGTGAGTTGGCCGAGGGTGTGGAGCTGGCTCCAGAGGGGAAGGAACAAAGGGAAGGGACCCTCTGGGAGCTGGAGAAACTCGGGAGGCTGGAGGCAGGAATTCCCTGCTGTTGCCTGATGCCTGGTTTGGAAAGCATAATGCAATTTTGGCTTGGTGGTTGCCGGCCTGGAGTTTGGTGGGGTGAAGAGCAGCATGGAAGGGCACACTGAGTTCCTGACCACCCAGCAACAAAGGAGCAAAAAGACCTTGGAATCCATGAGAAGGTAAGAAAAGCTTCTGCTGGGTTGGGAAGGGAGCTCTGGATGGGGGCCTGACTGTCAGGCGGGGGTCTAGGTAAGAAGGCTGCTTCCCTCATAGGCTGTGTGAGCTACAACAATTCTATTCAGAAATGGTCACGACGTTTGACAGGGGCCAGAGCAAGGGATACAGAAACGAATCAGCTCTCATGAAAAGAGCCGGAAGAAACTGAAAATTAAGTATGAAGTCTGTGACCATAGTTACAGTTTAGGAAGCAACCAATTTAAAATGGGATGCACATAGGTTGGAGGTAGGCGGTGAATGTATTCACATGATAATAACTAGTCTAAGTAGAAGGAATGAAGTATGGTAACCAAAACATGCCTCTGGAGTGCTAGAAAGAGGCGATGAGAGGACGCATGAGCACATCTTCCCACACACTGTGAAAGACCAGTGGCTTCAAGATGCTGACAGCGATGAGGATGGTGGGTCTTCTGTCCCCAACCTCCAAGGTGGATATTCAGAGTCCTTCTAGCTCTAATTCTCAGAGATCTAAGTGAAACCTGGGAGGTCTCATTGAACATCTCCAAGAGCTGCTTCTGAATCGTTACTGATGCTGAATATGGTACTCTGAGTTCATGCATTTCAAGTTTGTGCAACAAAAATAAAATGTGAAAATTTATCCCCAAATGTCAATATGCCCCCACTTCTTTGAAAGACTCTCTAAGGAATAAAGAATAGAGTGCCAGCCTTCTGCCTTGATTCTTGTTGCAACTGGCGTATTTCCAAGCATGTTGCAGAAGTACTTTTTCGAATTGGGCCTTCTATGATTATATACGTAGAGAGAATTTTAAAGGGGTCTTCCAAATCACACATAGAATTTTGCATATGCCTACATTTTAAAGCGTTATAACATTGCCTCCTTAAATATGCCACTGCATGCTAAGCAGAAAAATTAAGCAGATCAAAAAATCTCCCCTGCAGACTACTCACTCCAACATTAGATACAGAGTTGCAAAACTATACCAAATTACCATTTAAAAAAAAACTCTTGCATTACAGACGCTACAAAAAGTAGTTAAAAAGAAATTTACTTTAATTTAAAAATTTTTTTCCTGTGACTGCTGAGGACATTCCTGTTTGCAGAAATGTTTTTATTTTCATTTAGGTAGCCCATCTGTTTGATATTAGCAAAAATAACAACTCACTGTTTACATCCCATCTGTGGTTGGCGTCAAAAAATTCTTATGGCCATGGAATTGATCATGAAAAGGGAAGAAGGAGAGGCATGAAAAGACGAAAACTATTCTGTTAAATGCCTTCGTAATTAAACTACTGGATCGGAGGAAAAAAGTACCAACTACATTTCCATGTATTTAAAATTATTTTTTTTGCGAACAAATACAATTGGAAATCTGTCAAGTAAAAAACTTTCCCAATGTTAATGAAATTTGATTCATGATACTTATCTACAAGATATAAAAATACAGATGGATCCCAGGTACTTAGGAGGCTGAGGCAGCAGGATCACTGGAGACCAGGAGCTTGTACTGGTGGAGAAAAACATTACTCATATGGTGACTAATAACCAGGCAGTGGTAATAGGCAGAGTTAAGATCCTTGCTCCTTAAAAGGGGTTCCCAGACTCGCAGCATATCCGCGTCATCTGCAGACCCACTGGGTCAGCCTGTGCAGCGGAACCACGTCCCAGGTGATCAGAGATTCGTGGTGACTCATCATCCAAGACGGTGTTCCTCTTGGCCTTCCCTGCCTCCCTGCCTCTCTGCTTTATGCTCTAATCTCTGCCTGAACCATCATTTCTCATGACTCCCGTGCTTCCTCCTTTCCGCAGGGTGAAGTCCACACTTTTAATCTGGCCTCGAGCCCTTTGCAATCTGTCCAGTCTCCCCTTCACACTCTTTTACATCAAATGAACGCTGCACTCAGTCAAAACTCCCTGTAGTTTTTGGCTTCTCAGATCCCACGTCATTCCTGCTTTTCTCCCCCTTTGAAACCTGAGATTAAACCCTGCCAACTCCAGGAAGCCACTTCTAACAGCCATGACACAGCATAACCACCCTTTCTTCCGGCACTTTCTGTTTCACGATTTGATGAGCATGGCATGCTGCCTAATATTGTAATTTAATCCTTTTTAAAAGTTGAGGTATAAAATAACATAATGCGTTTAAATAGTCTTGATCTTAAGTGTTCTTGATTTTTTTTTTTTTTTTACATCTGGTTACGCCTTGTCCATTTTTCTTTTTCTGTGTATGTCTTATCTACCTATTTGTACTGAATATCATTAAAGGGCAGAAGCATGTTCTCATCTCTAGAAAGAAGCCCCACATGCCCAGCATGCTTTGGTTTACATCTTTCCCTGCATTTTCATTTAAAATGTTTTTAAATTAACAAAAAATTATTTTTATTTACATTTTTTAGAGACAGAGTCTCACTCTGTCACCCAGAGATTGTGCAGTTGGCACAATCTTGGCTCACAGCAAGATTTCGCCTCCTGGGTTCAAGCGATTCTCCTGTCTCAGCCTCCCAAGTAGCTAGTATTACAGGTGTGCGCCATCATGCCTGGCCAATTTTTTTTCTTTTTTTTTTGTATTTTTAGTAGAGACAGTGTTTCACCACGTTAGCCAGACTGGTCTTGCACTCCTGACCTCAGGTGATCCATCTGCCTCGGCCTCCCAAAGTGCTGGGATTACAGGTGTGAGCCACCAAGCCCGGCCCAAATTTTAAAAATTACTATTGAAATGGGGTCTCACTATGTTGCCCAGGCTGGTGTCAAACTGTTGGCCTGAAGCAATTCTCCTGCCTCAGTCTTCCAAAGTGCTGGGGTTACAGGTGTGAGCCACCACGCCCCATCTGTATTGTCATTTTGAATACACACTGCTGAATTGTTTGTCCTGACATTTCTCAGCAGGGAGAGAGGATGTACAAACCCCCAAGAACAGAGGTAAACATTTCATTGTGAACAAAGGCTGTGAAGGAAGAGGACACAGGTCTTGAACGTCCATACTTGGGACTCTTGACTGGGCACTCAAGGCGCCCGCTTTACCTGCCCGTGTCGGCTGTCATCAGAGAGCTCGAAGCACTGTCAGGAGAGAGCACCCAGGCAAGGCACACGTTCGCTCCACAGTGCAAGCAGCCCACTGTGGGAAGCACCACACCAGACCCAGAGACTGACACCATGATAGACACTGCCTGGCCCTGGCTCCCTATGGAGTTTACAATCCAATTGTAGAAAAACAAACCTAAGTAAACCAGATAGGCATTTTGCTAATTCCAGTCGGTTGAAAAAGGAGTCTGCTCATCTGTTTGCTTACTGTCCACTGACTTGTAGCTTTTTGCTATAATTACTAAAGATCTTGAGCTTTGAACTTTGGCTACAGAATTGCCAAGAGGCTGTTGTGCTTTTGCAGAGGAAGTCCCTCCCTTCTGCTTTATAGTGTGCTTGGACAGCTGGTGCTCATACTATGCTCAATTAATAAGGTTATCTTATCAGACTGGTGCTTATTTTCAGCAGCCTTTTCCAAATCAAAGACAGCAGGGACACACAGTGTCCAAGCCTCAGTGGCATTCCTTCAGCAAGACACAGCTTTAGTAAGAAAATTCACCAGTAGCACACACAGTATCATCTGGGTTCCTAAGCTGAAATAAACTAAATGTAAAGTATTTTGTGTATTCATCCATTCTACTTTTTTCTCTGTCCTACATCGTTAGAAATTGTGCATTTGAAGGCAGAAAAAATGAAAGGAAGAACTCTAACTAGTGGTTGTATGAAAGATTAACTAGTTCCCTGATGTGTTTCAGTTGGATCCTTTTATAAATCATATCCATCTTTGGTATAGTGAAGTTTCAATGTGAAAAAGAATCTTGTAGTCATGAAGAAACAATTACAGTGAAGAAGCCAGGGGCCTGGGTGCAGTGGCTTAGCCCTGTAATCCCAGCACTTTGGGAGGCTGAGATGGGTGGATCACTTGAGGTCAGGAGTTTGCTGCAAGCCTGGCCAACATGGTGAAACGCCAGCTCTTTAAAAAAACAAAACAAAACAAAAAAACCACAAAAATTAGCCAGGTGTAGTGGCACGTATCCGTATCAGGAGGCTGAGGAAGGAGGACCACTTGAACCCAGGAGGTGGAGGCTGCAATGAGCCAAGATCATGGTGACACTCCAGCCTGGGTGACAGAGTGAGACTCTGTCTCAAAACAGCAACAACAAAAATAAGCCAGGGATCCTAGAAATATGCAAGAAAAAGCCATGCTAACCAAACAGAAATTTAAGTGGTGAGATTGAGGGTGAATTTGGAAAAATACCATGTTTTCTGAACCAAATCTACCTCAGAATTTTTTTCTTAAGCATTTTTAAAAACAGGATGCACACTCACATCCAATAACATGCAGTTTAAAATGATTTATTTGACAAATTCCTGTGATTTACATTTCACTATTTCATCAACTGCAAAAGTGAGGAAATAATCATGGGCCTGTAGTACTTCTGAAAATAATATTTATGACTCATAAAAATGTACATTCATAATAGTATGACATGAACATCTTTTAACAAAGTTCAAGCATATACAAGCAGTTTAATCTCACAAAATATATTAATTTTGTTGGGAATATTTGCATTATAAAAGGGTTTTCAATTTACGAAAGGGTTCAACACTAAGCTATTTTTAAATTTGTAATTATTTTTTCCAGTCTAAAGAGGGGTTAAGGCTGGGTGTGGTGGTTCCTGCCTGTAATCCCAGCACTTTGGGAGGCTGAGGCGGGTGGATCACTTGAGGTCAGGAGTTTGAGACCAGCCTGGCCAACACAGTGAAAACCCGTCTCTACTAAAAATACAAAAAAATTAGCTGGGCGTGGTGGCACGTGCCTGTAATCCCAGCTCCTCAGAAGGCCGAAGCAGGAGAATCGCCTGAACTCGGGAGGTGGAGGTTGTAGTGAGCCAAGATTGTGTCACAGCACTCCACCCTGGGCCTCAGAGCGAGACTGTCTCAAAAATAAAATAGGGGTTAAGACTCATGCTGTCCTCACACATGGCTCTGCACGACCATGCGGATGACAGGAGACATGATTTTCTAGAGGTGTGTGTTCTTGAGAGAAGATGCTGGGCAGACAACCAACAAGTGTCCCTTAGAGCACACTTCTGAACAATGTCCAAATATAAAGTAACTTAAATATAAGGGTCACTCTTTATCTGCACACGTTACACCTGTTTTCTTTTTTTCTCACTCATTTACACTGGAAAATATGTTATAATAGTTATAGTTGGTTACAAATCTTTCAAAGAACTAGGAAGAGCCCCTATAATTATTTTCTGAAACAACAGAATTCTCTTATGGGAAAAATCTTCCAGCGAAGGAAAGGGGAAGTTCAAAAAAACTTGATTAAGTTAGTATACTTGCCAAGGCAAAAACAAGTTGCTTTTCTCCATGTTTCCACGCTATGAGAAAGTGGTGGCTACATGCTTTACTTTTCAGCCAGAAAATACACATTGCCATTCCTGAGACAATGGTAGGCAGTACAGCCAGGCTCCAGTCTTAAAGAGTCAAGCTTTCCCCTTCCTTACAGTACTACTCCTTACTTCTCAGACTTCCAGCTGGCTGGATGTATACATAAATTACTTGCATGGCTAAGTAGAACATTCCAGCTTATATTTTCAAGGTTTTCAAAGAGATGTTGCTTTTGGACAAATTAATAAATGCAAGTTATAACTTAAAATGCAGTTCTAAATTTATTTCTATTTTTGGTTATTAAAATCAAAACAAAACCTACAGACACACAGTCCCAGGGTTTTCTCAAAACGAAATCAACAGTTCTTTGGCAATGTTAGAGTGAGTAACATGACTGCCATGCTAGCTAGCATACTTTATAAGACGTCTAATAGTGTTGAAACAAGAAAACAACTATAAACTTGTTAGAGAAGTTCGTTTGAAAGACAGATGTCAAATATCATACTTTCTAAGTCTTTTTAAGAACTCAATTTAGTAAGTAGAAAATATAAATGAACAAATTTAATTTTTTGTTCACATAATAAAGGAAGTTATTCGGCATTTTTCCCAGTTACACAATTATCACATGAAAAATTTATAGAATATAAGCATTAAGAGAGTATTATGCAAAAATATCCTAAGGTAATTTCAGTATAAGTTATGAGACCAGATTTATTAATAATATACGTCATGAGAACAGTCAATTGCAGTCTCACTGTGAAGGCAAAAACAAAAACCAAAATCCAAACGATAAACAGAAACAGCACTGTCCACCGACTATACTGAATGGAGTTTACAGCTGTATAACCAAACTAAGTAATCTTTCCCGTCTTTAACTTTTATGCACCATCTGCCATTCTCGATATTATCAATCACACTAAATAATATTAATAATAAAAACCAACCACCTTCAATCTGATCATTCTGGGCAGAAAACTGAATACAGTTATGATCAGATCTTCGAGAAAGATTCACATACACCAAATTAACTAGTTCTGTTAAAAGGCTGCTATAAAAATACCATCATTACGAGCTATACAGAACTTCAGAATCCAGCTAAGAGAGCAGAAAGACTGAATTTCTTAATTTATCTGGAAGGGGCTGTAAACCCAAAGGTAGAAGGGCATTTCAGCATACTGCCGTGTTCAGAGTTTCTAGGGTATAGTATCTCTCTAACACACAGAGAGCATTTAAAGGGTGGCTATGGCCAGGAAACCTCAGAACGGGTCCTGCAGTCACACTTGATCCCGAAGGCGGGCCAGTCTCTGAGACAGTTCATCCTGTTCTGCCGAAGCCACGCTCGTTCCCACCGAGCCGGTCTGCCCCTGCGGCAGCTCCATGTTGAGGTCGAGGCCCGCCTCATCTGCCATTTCCTGGAGCAGCATATCCACTTGGTTCTGGGGAGTGGTGAGCGTCGTCGTGCTGCTCATGGTGTCTTCCATTTGCTGCGTCTGGACGTCCAGAGTCTCAAACTGGTGTTCGAATTTGTCCATCAACGCGGAAATCTTCTCCAGATTCATGGTCTTCAATGTCGCATCCATCGACTTAACCACACCAGCCATTGACTTGGTCACCTTGCCCATCGTCACCGCCGTCTGGACCCTGGCAGCCACTGCATCGACTCGCGCACTCATTCTCAAGAAATTCACCGCTTGGTTCTTCTGGCGGATGGCATTTTCGGCGTGTATCCTCGCAACTTCCATGTTGCCCTTCTGAATGGCCTTTTTAATTTTGGCCTTTTCGGCCTTTTCCTCCTTATCGCATTTTTTGGCACTCCTGCTCAGTTCTTTGGCCGCGAACTTTAGGTTGAACAGGTGTTTCTCCATGTTGGACATAGTCGGACCGCTCCTTGGGGTCGGCGGCCAGGCCGAGACGTACGCGGAAGGGGAAGAAGGCGAGGTAAGTCCGCTCCCGGCCGCCGCTCCTTTGTTTTGGTCCCACTTCCTGTTTCTACTGTGCGCGGCGCAGATGGTGACGTCAGAGTTCGGCGCCAAAGGCGGGGCCTGCGGGACGGACGGCGCCCGGGTGGGGCCTGTCGGACGCACGGCACCGGGGGCTGCGCAAGCAGTGGGGACTGTGGCCGGACGCAGATCCGGCGCTGCGGCTCTGGATGCAAGCCTTTCTGTGCTGCGTTCTACCCGGGTTTTAAGGTTCTTAACGCATTAGTAAATTCACAGAAATTAGTGCCCACACGCACTTTCTTAGGAATAAATCTACTGACGTAGACAGGATCTGTGCAGATCTGCATGTAAAAATACCCAAGCTCCAAACTTGGCAGGCTTTGTAAAGGGTGACTGGCTAGCGGGCTAAAACCAGCAAAACATCAGTTAGGTCTGCAGATTAAAGATTGCTTTATTAGCATGGCTAATTTACACTTTCTCAGGGGAAATGGTAACCATGGATACATTAAAAACAAATACATTAAGACTACATTAAAAACAAACGGGTCATTGACCTGTCTCCATTTTGACTACAATTTGTGCTGGAGTTCTGTAATATCTTTTTATTGCATTGGGTGAAAATACCTTCAAAACTGGCACCACCAAATGTATACCTTGGCTGGAAGTTCAGCTTCTAGGTGAATTGCCAGCAATTATCCGGAAATCGTCCTGTGGCTTAGTAACAAAGGCCCATCTTATGCTGACACCATTCTATCTTTTTGATGTTTTATAAATATCCAAAGAACTTCACTCACATTTAAGTTTGACAGGCTAAACTGTCATTTTAAATTATGCAGGCAGGGTATGGTGAGATATTAGGACCCACACCTACTGGCATACATCAAAACTGTCACTATGTATTACACCCTTTAACAATGCAGGGTTTCAAATGGCAGCAATGTGTGCTGTCACTTTTCTCTTTAGAAAGATTCCTCCGATACAGCAAAAACAATATGAGAAGACCCAATCTGCCCTAATGAGCTAAGCTGAAAATGAACCCTGAGAGCGAATTCTGTTTAGAGATCATTTTAATCCAGCGGCCCACCACCTTGCTTAGTTTCCTGTGATAGCTTGCCAATCAGTTTCGCACCACAAGACCCTCTAAAGACATAGCTATGATGTTTTCACTCTTGCTGCAAACCCTGGGCGGGTAGCTAAACCTGCTGTGCAGCATGCTGGCTCCTTTTCTTTCTCTCCCCTCTGCCAGTCAAAGCAAACTGCAGCACGGAAGTTGAGCATTATTTGTGTCATTTGGCCGACCGGGAGAGTGAGACCGACACGCCCTCCTTTGGCTATGCTGTTCCTGTTGCCTGGATTTACTGTCCATGCATCTCTGCCTGTTGACACCCTACCTGTCTTTCAAAGGCCACCTTTGCCAGTGAGCCTCCCCAGGACCCCTCCTCTGTGTGGCCATTGTACAGGGCATATTGCCTGGCAATGGGTCTGTGTGTATAGGTCACCTGTTAACTGTGTGAACTACTTGGATGCAGAGAACCTGATTCCTTCCCCTCTCCATGGAGCCCAGCAGGTGCTCCGCACATAGCAGCCACTGAATCCTAGAAGGCATTGCTGAATTTAATTATATTTCAGAGGGGATAGGATGTTACCCTAGTTACCAGCTTAGTTCCTTTTTGCCCCCCCAAAGCAGTAGAACCCTTTTTCCAAATGAAACTTTTCTAGAAGTGGAATATACACAACCAATAAAAGGGAAGACATCTGTTCAAAGTGGGGATAGAGAGCTTAGGCCCCGTACTCTGCTCACCCTCCATCCCACTCTTCCCTTCTTTTAGGTCCTGGTTTTTCTTGGAGTTTCCAAACAAGTTTCTTGTCCAGCTTCCATGTCATGCTTCATAATTTTCTTTTTTCTTTTTTTTGAGATGAAATCTTGCTCTGTCACTCAAGCTGGAGTGCAGTGGTGTGATCTTGGCTCACTGCAGCCTCCTGGGTTCAAGCAATACTCCTGCTGAGATTACAGGCACACACCAGTGCTACTGGCTAATTTTTGTATTTTTAGTACAGCTGAGGTTTCACCATGTTGGTCAAGCTGGCCTTAAACTCCTGACCTCAAGTGATCTGCCCATCTTGGCCTCCCAAAGTGCAGAGATTACAGGTATGAGTCACTGCGCCCGACCCATAGTTTTCTTAATAACAAATTCTAACTAGGTGAGATGGTTTGGAATATAATCATGAGAGACTCTGATAGATGATGACCATAATGACAACTAACATTAATAAAGTACTTATGCACCAGATATTATTCTGGGCACTCATGAACTCATTTCAGCTTCACACAACCTATGAAGTAGATACTATAAATATCGCCAGTTCACAGATAATGAAAGGGAAGAACAGTGAGCTAAGAAACTTGCCTAAACCCATACATCAGGTAAGTGTTAGAAACTGGATTCCATGGATGTATTGGGACCAGTAATAAGACAATGGGGGATCCAATAAACATAATAATAATTAAAGAATGATCATCATGTAGCTAAAGAAAGAAGTTGATTTTGCAGCTTTTTTTTTTTTTTTTTTTCTTTTGAGAAGGCAGAGTTGCACTGACTGCAAAGTTGCCCAGTGGTTGCTCTGACTGGGCATGGTGACTCAGGAATGTAATCCCAGCACTTTGGGAGACTGAGGTGGGTGGATCGCTTGAGGCCAGGGGTTTGAGAGCAGCCTGGCCAACATGGGGAAAGCCTGTCTCTACTAAAAATATAAAAATTAGCCGGGTGTGGTGGTGCACGCCTGTAATCCCAGCCACTTGGGAGGGTGAGGCAGAAGAATCACTTGAACCTGAAAGGCAGAGGTTGCAGTGAGCTGAGATCATACCAGTGCACTCTAGGCTGGTCGACACAGAGACACCCTCCCAAAAAAAAAAAAAAAAAAAAAAAAAAAAGACTGCTAAAAGAAGTTGCCATCACCTAAAGCTACATTCCTTGGATGATGACGCCTCTTCTTTCTGCGCTGGAGAGAAGGGATGGGTGGAGTTCTAGGAGCCATCTTCCCAGAGAGACCAGAGTGGACTAGAATTCTGAAGAGAAGGCAGCCCTCTCTGCTGGCAGTTCTCCTCCTCTCCCTGGAGGTTCCCAAGCCCTGCCCTCTTCTTTCTCTTATCAACACCCCAGCCATTCCCACGGTGTTCAATAGGATCCATAGCTAACGGTTCTCATGTTCACATTTCCAGGAAGAGTTTTGCTTCTGAGCTCATACCCATATGCGCGGCTGGGTGATTTTGGTGCAAGAATGTTTGGCCACTCCTCAAAGTGACTGAACTCAGTCCTTTTCCCCAAATC
The DNA here is from genome assembly GCF_009761245.1 of Sapajus apella. Classification (NCBI taxonomy): domain Eukaryota; kingdom Metazoa; phylum Chordata; class Mammalia; order Primates; family Cebidae; genus Sapajus; species Sapajus apella. Next base: position 22,667,849 of record NW_022436969.1, on the reverse strand, counting down.
TGCTCATTCCCATTTACTGCTGGCACCTCTACCTTGTCATTCAAGTTGGATTCGGAAGCATTCTCTCTGGCCACTGCGGTGTCTACATCTGCATCTACCCTGGCTCTAAGTGTTCTCCATTCTTTATAATCCATTAAGGTTGACAACCTTCAGGGTTTGTTTCAACTTGGTATGGTTTCTCTTTTTGTGTATCTAGCAAAAGTAAGATTATTTTGGGATTATGATCAAAGGAGGTTCTGGTCCTACAACCATGCTAATTGTTGCTGAAAACCTTTTGGACCCAATGCAGATGTGAAAACAGAACATACAATTTATAATGACTGGAACAGTTTAGCAACTACCACATTAACATTGAAATCTTACAAGTCCCATAGCCAAATTTTCTCTTAGTGAAAAAAAAAAAAGAAATTTTTGATTAGAGTGCATACATTTCTAGAAAGCTATGAGTCAAAACAATTAATTATTTTTATTATGAAATGGGGAAGAAAAATATGCTATCATTTGGCACATCTGGCTGATGTCTTTTCTTTCCTTACTTTGAAACAATACAAGTGGTTAAAATGAAAATATTTAAGTGGGACATGCGGTTTGACTTCATTGGAAAAGAATCATTTGATAAATCTGAAGTCACTGAAAAAAAAAGAGAAAATAAAAGATATGTAAAATAACTTTCTCTTGTGTGTTAAATTATTTCTTGATTTTTATTGGTATGTTTCTAGTGATTTTGAAATGTTATACCTCAAACTCAGGGCTCCTCCACACTTACTACAATTTGCATTTTTTGCATACATTTGTGTTTGCTCAGCAGCAGGCTTTCCTATTAGATGTGGCATGGTGACTTTTGGTTCACTACCTATACCTGGTACTATTCAACCTCTGGAAAACAACAGATACCCAAAACATTTTTGTTGAATGTAGGAATATATGAATGCAGCCAAAAGAAATGGCATTGGATGCATATTCACTTGGTGACCATTTTGAGGAATACATCACATACATGTGTATATATATATATTATACACTACATACATATGCAATATTAATTTATTACAAATATTATGTATTAAACATATGTATATATATTTTCCTTTATATCAGCTTTTTATTTCAGAACACAGGTAGAATTAAAATCGCTGAGACTCCTCAAGCCTTAGGAAATTGCAAAATCACTGTCCAGGGCTGGGTGTGATGGCTAATGCCTGTAATCACAGCACTTTTGGAGGATGAGGTGGCCCAGGAGGCTGCAGTGAGCTACGATTGCAATACTGCACTCCATTTGGAGTGACAGAGCAAGATCCTGTCTCAAAAATAACAGCGAAACAAAACCAAAGTCACTGTCCCTCAATATATGTTAACAATAGCCCGGGCAAGATGGCAAGACCCTGTCTTTACAAAAAATAAAAAAGAAAAATTAGCTGGGCGTGATAGCATGTGCTTCTAGTCCCAGCTACTTGGGATGCTGAGGTGGGAGGATCTCTGTGTCCAGGAGTTTGAAACTACAGTGAGCTATAATCATGCCACTGTACTCCAGCTTGGCTAACAGAGTGAGATTCTGTCTCTTAAAAAAAAAAATACACACACACACACACACACACACACGTTAAAATGATGTCAAGATTTAAAAATAAGAGAAGGAAATAGAAAAGCAGCATGTAAACAGAATTCTGCATTGCTCCATCTGCAGTTTAAATGCATGTTTTTTTAATTCCTCCTGGTGATGTGAACTAAAATATAACATATGTTTTCTTTCGTTATTTCATGGAGTTGGGCTAGAATCTTCCAGTTCATACCTATATTTCACAAACATTTGCTGAGTTTCAGGCTAGAGCAGTGGCTCATGCCTGTAATCCCAACACTTTGGGAGGCCGAAGTGGGCAGACAGCTTGAGCCCAGGAGTTTAAGACAAGTCTGGCAACATGGCAAAACCCTGTCTCTACTAAAAGTGCAAAAAATTAGCTGGGCATGGTGGTGCACATCTGTGATCCTAGCTACTTCGGTGGCTGAGGTGGGAGGTCGCTTGAGCCCAGGAGGTCCAGGCGGCAGTGAGCTGTGATTGTAGCAGTAAGCTCCAGTCTGGGTGACAGAGTGAGTCTGTGTCTTGGAAAAACAAACAAACAAACAAACAAATTCCTTAATGTCATTTACGTGAACTAAATCAAAGAAAGAAGGACGAAGTGCATGCAACACGGCTCTTGCTCACTGGAGGCCTCCAGGAGCTTCCTCTTCTCTGCAGCTGCCTATGACTGTGTACATGACTGAATCTGAATCTGTCACAGCAGCACGCTTGAATAGGTCCGCCAGGTCTATCATTCCAGGGAAGAACGCTAACTATGAGAAGCACATGGTCAACAAAGGGTAGCGAAGGGAAGTCTGAGGACTCCTAGGTGAAGAGCTTTCTCAGAGGGGGTGCCCCAGACACTACATGGATTTGCTCAGGTCACACCATGTTTCAAAGGAAGAACCAGAATGAGAAACTGACCTTTGAATCTGTGTTCACCTCCGCTGAGTCTCCTATTTTAAAAGAGATCCGGGATGTCATTAAACATGTTCAACTGAGGTTAATAAAAAATTTCCTTTTTTGGCAAAGTGATCTGTTAAGTCTTGTCTATCTTAGAAGATATATTTAGTCACTGCATGTATCTTGGCGGAAAGTCATGGCAAAGCAGTTTCTTTCTGAGCAATGACTGCCTGCCTCAGTAGCTGGATAAGGAATCTTTCATCCTTTCTTCACAGAAATAATGCAGAACACTACATTTTCACAAATATCAAATAGAATGAGAAATAAGAGCATCTCATGCACTTAACTGTTGTCACATGAGTAAAATTGTAAGTAAATGGAAATTCTATTTGTGTGGAAAGCTCCTTAAGTCAGTTAACATAATGATAGAATAATGCTTATAGTTCAAAGGTAGCTTTTGTTGATATTATGGATCTTAGTTATTATGTGATCAAGGGATTTTGGTGAAATAAAGCTATTCTAACGAGTAATGTATGCACTATCCTCAGGAAGATTTTACTTTCTTCCTTTTTTGAGTGCTTTCTTTGATATGAAATTATCAAAGAGCAGCTTCCTTACACCTTGAGTTCTATTTGAAAAGCTTTAATTACATTCCTTGATATTGTGAACACATTCTCATTGTTCACCAGGATGAAGGAAGGGCTTACACAATGCACGATTACAGCTCTCACTTTTCTCCGAGCTAGGACACTTCTGCTTCAAAGGAGGCTGTGCTGTAGCGCATTCCTTTTTGTGGCTGAATAATATTCCATTGTATGAATACACCACATTTTGCTTATCCATTTGTCAGCTGATGACACTTGGGTTGTTTCCACTTTTTGCCCAATTGTGAATAATGCTGCTATGAAGAGATATTACGCTTATATCTATCTGAGCTTTAAAGAAACATAAAAGCTTTTTGTGAGGCAAGGTCTTGCTCTGCCACCAAGGCTGAAGTGCAGTGACTTGATCATGGCTCACTGCAGCCTTGAACTCCTAGACTCAGGCAATCCTCCCACCTCACCATCCCAACTAGCTGAGACCACAGGCGCACACCACCATGGCCTGGCTAATTTTTTTTTTTTAACTTTTAGTAGAGACGAGGTCCTGCCAAGTTGCCCAGGCTGCTCTCAAACTCCTGGGCTCAAACAATTCTTCCGCGTTGGCTTCCCAAAGTGCTGGCATTACAGGTGTGAGCCACTCTACCCAGCCCCAAATTAATTTTGTATACATAAGAACAGTGGGCTATGAATGGTAAAGAAAACAGAAAAACAGAAAAAGAACAGTGATAACACAAAAGTCTATTTATCTAACAAGTTTATTAAACACTTATTATGTGCCAGGCATTGTTCTAGGCACAGTGGTAAACAATAATTTCATGTCAGTGGTGCACAGAAGCTCACTAGCCCATCATAATGAAGAGTTTACAAAATCTGGTTAGATTTAGTTGTTCATTCATGTCGTTCAACTATTGAAAGGAATGAAGTAGTGATACATGCTATAATATATCATATTTTTATGTGACTGTGTCAGGCACTGCATGGAGAAGAACACCTCCAAATCCTATGGAAACAACTTCGAAATTACCTGCCAATTTCCACAAAGATCGTTTTTTAAAAAGAGATTTTAAAGACATATTTTCAGTATGGGAACTGTGTTTTGCAGTATTTTTTGCTTTTCTATTTCATTTCTTCCATCTTTCTTTTTAAAACTGATTTTAAAAAAGACAAAGTACATGCACAATCTGAAATGCTATGGATCTCATACTGCATCCTCCCAGCAGCATCCCCACTGTCACCATGCCTGGCACATGAATGAAACATAATGTATCTTACCCCTGTTATTAAAAATAGGAATACCCTGAAATTAGGGAGACTCGAATGGTCAGCAGTCTCCAAATTAATTTTACTGAAGTGTCCAAGTGAAGCTCTCATAAGACAGTTGCAACAGGGAGTCTTGACTTAAAGTGCACAATTCAATGAGTTTTTTGTTGTATATTCAAAGTTGTGCAACCATCTCTAATCGCTTTTAGAACATTTTCATCACTCCAAAAGGAAACACTGTACCTATTAAAGCAATTCCTCATCCCCCAAGTCCCCTCGGCTCCACGCAACACTAACCTCCTCTGTCTCTACAGATATACGTATTCTGGATATTTCATGTAAATGAAATGATACCATATGTGGTCTTTTGTGTGGTATTACTGAGCATAATGTTTTCAAGGATCATCCATGTTGTAGCACGCAAGGGCTTCATTCCTTTTTGTAACTAAATAACATTCTGTTTTGTGAATGGGTCACATTTTGTTTATCCTTTCATCGGTTGACCGGCATTTGGGTTGTTCACAGTGGTTTTTTTTGTTTTTTTTTTTTTTTTTTTTTTTTTTTGAGATAGAGTTTCATTGTGTCACCCAGGCTGGAGTGCAGTGATGCAATCTTGTCTCACTGAAGCCTCGACCTCCTAGGCTCAAGCCATCCTCCCAGCTCGACCCTCTAGGTAGCTGGGACTACCAGTGCACATCACCATGCCTGGATAATTTTTCGTAGAAAAGGGGTTTCGTCATGTTGCCAAGGCTGGTCTCAAACTCCTGAGCTCAAGTGATTCACTCACCTCGGCCTCCAAAGTGCTTGAATTACAGGTATGGGCCAGGATGTATATTTTCAATTCTCTTGGACATATACTTAGGAGTGGAATTGCTGGGCCATATGGTAACTGTATTTAACGTTTTTTAGAACTACCAGTTTGTTTTCCAAAGTGGCTGCACTATTTTACATTCCCACCAGCAGTATATGAGGGTCCTAATTGCTCCACATCCTCAGCAACACTTGTTTTCCCTGACTTTTTGGGCACAGCCATCCTAGGGTTATGAAGTGGAATGTCATTGTGGTTTTGCTTTGCATTTTCCTAATGGCTAAAGACGTTGAGCATCTTTTCATGGCTCATTAGCCGTTCATCTGTCTTACTTGGGAGATGTCTACTTAGATCCTTTGCTGATTTAAAAGTTGGTTTATTTATATTACTATTGAGTTGTAAGAGTTCTTTCTTCTAGATACAATTTTATCAGGTACTCAATTTACAAACATTTTCCCCCTTCTCTGAGCTGTCTTTTCACTTTCTTGAACCATAAGGACCTCTATATGAAAATAAAAAGCTGTCTTGGGCCGGGTGCGGTGGCTCACGCCTCCCAGCACTTTGGGAGGCTGAGTTGGGCAGATTACTTGAGGCCAGGAGTTTGAGATCAGCCTGGCCAACATGGTAAAACCCCAGCACTGCTAAAAATACAAAAATTAGCTAGGCGTGGTGGCATGTGGCTGTCTGTAATCCCAGTTACTCAGAGGCTGAGGCAGGAGAATAGCCTGAACCTGGGAGGCAGAGGTTGCAGTGAGCCAAGATTGTGCCAGTGCACTCCAGCCTGGGTGACAGAGCGAGATTCCATCTCAAAAAAAAAGCTATCCTGGTTTTCATTTGAAAACTTCATTTAAGATATGAAGTGGATGGAAATGGGAAGTTGATGAAAGTCCTTTCAGAATTGGAGAAAAAGGATGTCCCTGTGGCAATCTCCTTCTTCAAATGCATAGGTCCATGCCGCATTCAGTGGCTGGCATTCAGTGGCTGGCAGTGTCTAGCATGCATCTGTTGCTCACAGAATGCTTGGCAAACTTTTAATCTGAAGTAGTTTCTCATAATCTTTAGGTTTAAAATTGGAAATCCCAGATCAATCAAGTAATAGTTGGTATTGTGTAGTCTTGTGTAATCTTATGTGCCTTTATTTCCTCATCTGCAAAATGAAGATAATGAACTCATTGGTTAGTGTGAGGATTACTATGTTAGCTCCTCTAATGTGCATAAAATGTGCCTCCACATGTCAAGTTTCAATAAATACGAGCTATCTTTTTTGTGAGGTGGAATTTCGCTCTTGTTGCCCAGGCTGGAGTGCAATGGTGCGATCTTGGCTCACCACAACCTCCACCTCCCAAGTTCAAGCAATTCTCCTACCTCAGCCTCCGAGTAGCTGGGATAACAGGCATGCGCCATCACACCTGGCTAATTTTGTATTTTTAGTAGAGACAGGATTTCACTGTGTTGGTCAGGCTTGTCTTTAACTCCCAACCTCATATCTGACTACCTTGGCCTCCCAAAGTGCTGGGATTACAGGTGTAAGCCACTGCATCTGGCCTAATATGAGCTATCTTGCAGCTACACTGGGGTACTAAGCAATGCAGAGCACACACATCTTTATTATTATTATTTTTTAAGACAGGGCCTCACTCTGTCACTTAAGCTGGATGCAGTGGAACAATCACTGCTCACTGCAGCCTTGACTCCAAGCTAAAGTAATCCTCCCATCTCAGCCTCTGAAGTAGCTGGGATTACAGGTGTGTGGCACTATGCCCAGCTAATTTAAAAAAATAATTTGTCAAGGTCTCAACATGTTGCCCAGCCTGGTCTCAAACTCTTGGGCTCAAGCAGTACTCCTGCCTGGGCCTCCCAAGGTGTGAGGCACCTTGCCCAGAGGGACATGCCTCTTAAATAATTCTGAAACTGGACCTTTGTTAATAGTAACACAGGACTTAGTGGTTTTTCCCTGAGTTCCCTGGATTCCTTGGAGGTGTTTCAAAGAATTCAGCAAACAAAAGTATTGTGATAAAACCTCACACACACAAGTGTCTTACATTTCACACTGTAATTTGTAGGGCACTGTTGACTTATTAATCTGTGCTTCTATGTAATTTATTTTTCTGTAAGCTCCTATTCACAGCTATACATATATATATTTCTTTATTCTCCCTATATTTTATTATGAAAATTCCAAACATAAAATAAATTAGAAATAATTTGCAGTGAATACTTGAATACCTACTACTTAGATTGTGACATTTTCATTTTACTGTACTTTTAGCCCATTTCTGTTTTCTTTTTAGAGACAGGTTCTTGCTACATTGCCCAGGCTGGCCTCCAACTCTGAGGCCCAAGAGATCCTCCTGCCTCAGCCTCCTGAGTAGCTGGAATTACAGGCACATGCCACTGTGCCCAGCTTCCTTTTACTGTACTTAAAAAAATCACAGATCTATCCATTTATCCATTCTTCAACCCATCTTATTTTTGACATATTTCAAAAAAGGGAAGACGGCAGTACACTTCCTCCAAAATACTGCAGCTCACAGATTGTTATCTAAGAATCAATATTTGTTCATGTTTTTTTCTTTCAATGTAAAATATATGTCCAATGAAACACAAATTTTAAGTGTACATCTGCTGAGTTTTGAAAAATACATCTATCTGTGTAACTCAAATTCCTATAAAATATTATGTGACTAAAATATTTAGTAGAGATGGTGAAACCCCATCTCTACTAAAAATACAAAAGTTAGCCTGGCAATGGTGGTGGGTGCCTGTAGTCCAAGCTACTTGGGAGGCTGAGTCAGGAGAATCGCTTAAACCCAGGAGGTGGAAGCCACAGTGAGTTGAGATTGCACCACTGCACTCCAGCCTGGGTGACAGATCAAGACTCCATCTCAAAAAAAAAAAATTATGCACATATTTTCACCTTCTTTCAAATGTGTTGTTTGGAAGGACGTTCTGGTCATTTTTGTAGACAATGCAGCACCTGTTGAGTAGTCTAATGGTAGAAGCGAGTCCCTAAGAGGCCCAGAAGACACACATCCTGCTTCACCCAAGGCCACTTGAGCTAGGGCTCACCTGCAGGGCCCAAGCTCTCTTCACAGAATCACTGTCATGTCCTCACAGGGGACAATGCTGTAAATATAATGTTTATCGGATGTCACATTTATGTTATGGAATGTGAAGAGCTGTTAGAGACTGTCAGGAATTCAACGTGGAAGAAAATTTCTTTCTTTGGTTTTTCAGATAGGGTCTCACTTTGTTGCCCTGGCTGGAGTGCAGTGGCGTGATCTTGGCTCACTGTAAAACTAAAAGTTATTTTATTAAAATTCACTTTGGTTTCATGTATTCATTTTAATAAAATACCACTTTGCTTTGGCATTGGCTATAAATTGCATTTGGCTCTGCTGCTACGCATTTTGAAAACTGGCACTAGTTTTTAAAGTGCATCCTGTGAAGGCTCACATTTGGAGGCAACACAGGAGCCGCAGAGCAGCAGGCCAGAGGTGAAGGCGGGGCTCCAGCTCCTCACTGCCTGCTAAGCCAGGTCTTTCCCTCTGTTACCGGCATTCCACACAGTTCCGTGTGACAAAGCGCTCCATGTCTAAGAAATACTGGAAAATCCAGCTCTAAGGCATCAAAAACGTGATTTTTGTTTAATGTGAAGGTCCTGATTTCCACACTATGAATCTAGGAGTATGTACAGTGGATGGCCAATGTCATCATAGTCTCCTGTGATGTACATGCTGGGCAGAGGCCAGGCCCTGAACCGCATCCTGTTCCAGGCATCCTCTCGGCATAGGAAGTCTGAGGGTTACATCAGATAAGGAATGGGAAGCCACTGCAGTTCTCCACTCAAGAAAGTAGATTTTCTGAGATATTTTAAAAACAGTTTTTACACACAAAATCATTTGTGGTAATCCCACTAAAAATTTTCTTCTTGATGCCTCAGGGCAAGGTTTCCAGAGGAAAATGCATCAAGGACACTCATTTTTACAGAAAATAGTTAACAGGGGCTGATGGCCATACACAGAGACATCTGGTCTACCTACCTAGTCCCCGCTGCTACGTTTATTTTTCATAGCTAAAGGAAATGTTATTGTAGTGCCCATAAACAGGAACATTTCCAATTTTGCAGATATAGAAAACAAATCTGAGAGGCCAGGCACAGTGGGTTACGCCGGTACTCCCAGCAATTTGGGAGGCCAAGGTAGGCAGATCACTTGAGGTCAGGAGTTCAAGACCAGCTGGGCCAATATGGTGAAACTTCATCTCTACTAAAAATACAAAAATTAGCCAGGCATGGGGGTGGGCCCCTGCTACTAGGGAGGCTGAGGAGGGAGAATCACTTGAACCCAGGAGTTGGAGGTTGTGGTAAGCAGAGATCATGCCATTGCACTCCAGCCTGGGCAACAGAGTGAGACTGTCTCAAAAAAAAAAAAGAAAAAAAAACTGAAAATAAATTTGGCTAGAGGTAGAGATCAAACTGAGAGGTAAAAAGTACATGTATATGCATCCAGGTGGCTGCTATATATTTAATAAATTCAACAGCACACAGTAATATGCATATTTTAAAATTATAGTTCCTTTCATCTTACTTTTATTTTTTTTTTATTATACTTTAAGTTCTGGGGTACATGCAGAACATGCAGGTTTGTTACATAGGTATACATGTGCCATGGGGGTTGGCTGCATCCATCACCTCGTCATCTATATTAGGTATTTCTCCTAATGCTATCCCTTCCCTAGCCCCCCACCCCCTGAGAGTCCCTGGTGTGTGATGTTCTTGTCCCTGTGTCCATGTGTTCTCATTGTTCAACTCACACTTATGAGTGACAACATGCAGTGTTTGGTTTTCTGTTCCTGTGTTAGTTTGCTGAGAATGATGGTTTCCAGCTTCATCCATGTCTCTGCAAAGGACATGAACTCATCCCTTTTTATGGCTGTGTAGTATTCCATGGTGTATATGTGCCACATTTTCTTTATCCAGTCTATCATTGATGGGCATTTGGGTTGGTTCCAAGTCTTTGCTATTGTGAACAGTGCTGCAGTAAACATAGGTGTGCATGTGTCTTTATAATAGAATGATTTATAACTCTTAGGGTATATACCCAGTAATGGGATTGCTGCGTCAAATGGTATTTATAGTTCTAGATCCTTGAGGAATCACCACACTGTCTTCCACAATGGTTGAACTAATTATGCTCCCACCAACAGTGCAAAAGCATTTCTATTTCTGCACATCCTCTCCAGCATCTGTTGTCTTCTAACTTTTTAGTGATCAACATCCTAACTGGAGTGAGATGGTATCTCAATGTGGTTTTAATTTGCATTTCTCTAATGACCAGTGATGATGAACTTTTTTTCATATGTTTGTTGGCTGCATAAATATCTCCCTTCGAGAAGTATCTGTTCATATCCTTCGCCCACTTTTTGATGGGTTTGTTTGTTTTCCTGTAAATCTGTTTAAGCTCTGTAGATTTTTCTTGTATATTTGTTTCAGTTCTTTGTAGATTCTGGATATTAGCCCTTTGTCAGATGGATAGGCTGCAAAAAATTTCTCCCATTCTGTAGGTTGCCTGTCCACTCTGATGATAGTTTCTTTTGCTGTGCAGAAGCTTTTTAGTTTAATTAGATTCCATTTGTCAATCTTGGCTTTTGTTGCCAATGCTTTTGGTGTTTTAGTCATGAAGTCTTTGCCCATACCTATGTCCTGAATGGTTTTGCCTAAGTTTTTTTCTAGAGTTTTTATGGTTTTAGGTCTTATATTTAAATCTTTAATCCATCTTGAGTTAATTTTTGTATAAAGTATAAGGAAGGGTTCCAGTTTGTTTTCTGCATATGGCTAGCCAGTTTTCCCAACTCCATTTATTAAAGATGGAATCCTTTCCCTATTGCTTGTTTTTGTCAGGTTTGTCAAATAACAGTTGGTTGTAGATGTGTGATGTTACTTCTGAGGCTTCTGTTCTGTTCCATTGGTCTATATATCTGTTTTGGTACCAGTACCATGCTGTTTTGATTACTGTAGCCTTATGGTATAGTTTGAAGTCAGGTAGCGTGATGCCTGCAGCTTTGTTTTTTTTGCTTAGAATTGTCTTGGCTATGTGGGCTCTTTTTGGTTCCATATGAAATTTAGGGTGGTTTTTTCCAATTCTGTGAAGAAAGTCAATGGTAGCTTGATGGGGATAGCACTGATTCTATAGGTTACTTTGGGCAGTATGGCCATTTTCATGATATTGATTCTTCCTAACCATTTCATCTTATTTTTAAAATTTTTCATTTATTTATTTAGTTTGAGATTGAGTTTCACTCTTATCGCCCAGGCTGGAGTTCAATGGCATGGTCTCAGCTCACTGCCCCCCTTCCAGGTTCAAGCAATTCTCCTGCCTCAGCCTCCTGAGTAGCTGGGATTATAGGGGCACACCACCATGCCCAGCTAATATTTGTAATTTTAGTAGAGTCGGAGTTTCACAATGTTGCCCAGGCTGGTCTCAATTCCTGACCTCAGGTGATTTACCCACCTTGGCCTCCCAAAGTGCTGGGATTACAGGTGTGAGCCACCACACCCGGCCAGTTCTTTTCATTTTAAACTGACCTGCAAAAAATTAACTTTGAAGTTGAAACTTCATTTGTGCTAAAAATTTCCAGATTGTCCTGAAAGCTGAGTATTCTAGGACTTGACAGCCATAGGATCAAATCAGCGCCAAAGGGCCAATGGGGTCACGAAAGCTCCTGAAAGCTGACAGAAACAGATCTGAGACTGCAGCAGGAAAATCACTTGACTTTTGTTGCTGCTCTTTTCTTTTTTTCTGCAATAGTCTCTCCCATTAGAGAATTCAAAAACCAATTACTGAAATGGATGTACCCCTAAAGGAGCTTATCATGTGTCATACTGAGCATAAGAACCTATACTCTATGAGCTCTGGAGTTTAAAGTTCCATTAAGCAAAGTCCGATTTTATAAAGCTATTCTAAAGATCCAATTCTCTCTGATTTTCTTTCTCCCAAAATAACCGTTTCCATGGTTACATAATCACTTAGTATTAGGACTTAGAGGAAATGCATTTTGGGGGATAATTCAGTAGAGGTTGTTTTTAAAGTTTCACAGTAGGAACTGGGAAATTCAGTATAAAATATAATCTCTGGTAATTTGCACAGCTTGCTCAATGCTTCAAGGACACTCATTTTTACAGAAAACAGAGTATTTAAAGCTCAATGATCATAATTATTCTCATGGTCCTCCAATCACATCAGTCCTGCAGCTGGTCAGTGCCACCTGGCTGGCCCTGCCTCATCACAGTACCTGCTCAGGGACACACAAGTGGCCACTGACTGGGCCAAGTGAGCCCCAGCAACTGGCCAGTGGGCCCGTGTGAGGGGACAAGGCTGGGTAGGAGTTGGCCTGGCCTTAGCAAAGCCCATCTCTCCTGCTCCCTCTGGAATTCGGGTGCAGATTATGGAGTGGACAAGGGATAGTGGAGTAAACAGGGATGGCGAAGTGGAAACGTCCGAAGGCAAGAACAGAAGAGCTTTTCCCCACATGGCCTCTGACTCAATACCAGCTTCCAGATCCTCAGAAGAAACCCCCCTTTTCCTTGAAGTCACTTAGCAAGCTTCCATTCCTTGCACGCCAAGCAGCACAACACAGACCTTCATAGCCTTAGACTTTTTTATGCGATTGGTGCTTTACAGTTTTGGAGGTCCCTATCCATACACACAATTGCGGGCTTGGAGAGGGTACGTGGGGGGCTTGTGTTTTTGGTGGGTCAAGTATGAAGAAGCAGGCCTCATAAACACATATTCAGACCTTAACCTGTGCTTCAGAAGAGGACCCCTGACTCACCAAGGAGGCCTGAAGGACGAGGCAGCATCTCTGTCCTCACATTAGTGCTCCCCTAGACTATGCCTGCGGCCAGGCCTGACCACGGAGCTCCCATTGCCTTTCCTGCCCTGGATTATTCCCTCCCCCATCATCATTTTAAAAAAATTGGGATATAATTCATATAACATGTAATAAGACATTATTTTGACATATGAAATTCCATGGTTTCAGTATATTCACAAAATTGTGCAACCATTACCACTATCCAATTCCAGAACTTACTCATTATTCCAAAGAGAAACCCTCCATCCATTAGCAGTCACTCTTAAGTACCCCCTCTCCCTAGCCCCTAGAAACCACTGCTTGACTTCTGTCTCTGTAGATTTTCCTATTGTGGTCATTTCATACATGTAATCATATACTATGTGTCTTTTTGAGTCTTATTTCTTTCACTGAGTGTGATGTTTTCAAGTTTCATCCATGTTGTAGCATGTGTCAGCACTTTATTCCTTTTTATTGCTGAGTAATATTCCATTGTGTGGATATATCACATTTTGTCTATACATTCATAATTTGATGAACATTTGGATTGTTCTTGGTTTTTAGTTAGGATGACAAATATTGCTGTGAACATCTATCTACCAGTTTTTGTGTGAAGGTATGTTTTGAATTCTCTTGGGTTTACACCTAGGGGTGGAACTGCTGGGGACCTCCACATTGAGCCTTTTGAGGAACTACTGGATTCTCTTAATTGGCAGATTGGCCTCCTGAGGCCCTAACAATTTCAGCATCACTGAGAAGCCCAAAAGACTCCCATGACTCCTGCCATGGAAGAAATGACTTTAAGAGGTCTTAGAATTATTACCTTCTTCATAAGCACTAAGGTTCAAGATGCAATTCTGAGGGTGAGGCAGGAGAATTGCTTGAACCCCGGAGGCGGAGGTTGCAGTGAGCCAAGATTGTACCATTGCACTCCAGCCTGGGCAAGAAGAGTGAAACTCCATCTCAAAATAAGATGCAATTCTGTTGAGCAAGGTAATACAGTGACTTAGTGCCACACCAAGATTTAAGTCAAAGCTTTTCCAAGAGCAAGTTTGACGTAAAGAAAATGGAAAACATGCAGGAATAGGGGGAATTAGCATGGGGAAAGGCGAGTGAGCATGGACTCGTAAAGGAGACAAGGGTTGGCTTTTTCTGTCAATACCACATCAAATACCGGCTCTTGTTTAACCGATTCACATATTTCAGATAGCACTGACTTTTATTTATTTATTTATTTATTTATTTATTTATTTATTTATTTATTGAGATAGAGTCTTGCTGCTTTGCCCAGGCTGGAGTGCAGTGATCGCAGCTCACTGCAACCTCTGCCTTAGCCTCCTGAATAGCTGGAATTACAGGTGTGTACCACCGCACACAGCTAATTTTTGTATTTTTAGTGCAGACCGGGTTTCACCATGTTGGCCAGGCTGGTCTCGAACTCCTGACCTCAAGTGATCCACCCGCCTTGGCCTCCCAAAGTGCTGGGATTACAGGCGTGAGCTACTATGCCCGCTGACTGGAGCTGGACATTTAAATATGAGTCAGACACATTCCCTGGGGAATTCAAAACCTAGCCAGCTGAACAAGACACAGGAGCCTCGTGGTCCGAAGACTGTACTCTTGAGTCATGTCCAGTTACTGGCCTGGTTTGAAATGTCCTTTCTTTTATGAAGTGATGGTGGTGGGAGATGGAAGCAGCTTATATTTTTTCTAACCTCTTCTTTTGCAAAGTAAGAAAATCTGGCAGCCCTATGTTGGTTTAACAGATTTATTAAAATGTTACTTGTTTTTGAAATCCCTCATCCGTCAATCCCAGAATCTAACCCTAGAGGAAAAACAAGATAGTTATTAGGATGCAAAGGTTATTGCTCCAACATGATTTCCATGTGTATTAAAATGGATGAAACAAGCGCGATTGGAGAAGTTAGGATTAGCCTAGGATAGCGAGGCCTCAAGGGAGAACTGGCGTCTGTAACTCTGTCAGGCCCGGGGTTCAGAAAGCTGGAACGGAGGCTTTGGCTAAAGGTGTTTTATTCCTGATAAGTCTGGAAGGGATTCTTGGCCTGAGGCCCTGGGGCCTCGCTCACAAGGCAGTTTTTATCTGTAGCTTTCTGTAATTTGAAAGAATAAATATAAAAGAAACAGCTGATTTCGGCTTTGGTCTCATCTGTTTCTGGGAACCCGTGAAGGTGGGCACCCGCTCTGGGTGTCGGTTTCTGCATCAGTCACATCCTAGCAAGCGATAACACTTACCTAGTGCTTACTAAGTGCCAGGTACTATTTTGAGAACTTGGGATATCTACTTATTTAATCCCAAAACCGTTATGAGAATAGATTCTGTTAATTTTCTCATAAAAGTAATTTGCCTAAAGTCTCACACAGTGGTCGGGGGTGGGGCCAGAATCTGAATTTCTGTCTGCCTGTTGTCAAGCTCACACCATTTCTTTTTACATGATTTATTTTTGCATATTCTATTTTAAATCAAATTATTAAATTCTATCACTATGGTGATGCAGGAATAACTTGTCCATTTTTTTTTACAACAGAGAAATTTCTAATGTGACACTGAGCAGAACTGTGGTATTCTCCAGGGCCTATCTTTGTGCAATAAATAGTGAAATATTGAAAAAGGATGATAAAATGCATATTCCACAATAACTTCAAATATAGAGCTGTATGAATTTTAATGTTATTATGAACTGCTTTAGAAATCCAGTTGCTAGTATTTTCCTGGTATATTCTTCCCACCTCTAAAGCACTGTTAATTAACATATAATTCTGTTGTGTCTTTTATTTTTGAAACAGGGTCTTGCCGTGTTGCCCAGGCTGCAGTATGTGGCAAAATTATAGCTCATTACAGCCTCAAACTCCTGGGCTCAAGGGATCCTCCCACTTCAGCCTCCTGAGTAGCTGGGACCATAGGTGTGCACCATCATGCCAGCTTCTGTTGTGCCTTGAGTGACTGATTAATGATTGAAATATTGCAGAAAGAGTGGGAGTAAGAGGAAAAGATAAAAGGCCTTTTCAGCACCCGCAGTCCTCTTAAGGCTGTTCAGACTATATTGGATTTCCACTGAGAACCTTTCCAACTCCCACACCCAGACGTAAAGCAACCAGATAACGTGAGAGCAACCACAGAAGCGTATTCACAAATGTAAACTAAAGGGCAGGGCCAATTTCAAAATGTTATTTAAGGAAAGTCTTAAAAAGCTTGCCATGCATGGCAGGAAATCGACATTTTTAATTTTTTAATTTTTATTTTTTTGAGATGGAGTCTTACTCTGTTGCTCAGGCTGGAATGAAGGTGCATTCATCTTGGCTCACTGAAACCTCTGCCTCCCAGGTTAAAGCAATTCTCCTACCTCAGCATTCAGCTGGGATTACAGGTGCCCACCACCATGCCTGGCTAATTTTTGTATTTTTAGTAGAGATAGGGTTTCACCTTGTTGGCCAGGCTGGTCTCAAAGTCCTAACCTCAGGCGATTCACCCGCCTCGGCCTCCCAAAGTGCTGGGATTACAGGTGTGAGCCACAGTGCCCGGCCAGGACATTTTATATCCTTTTTTCATTAATTAAAAATTTTTGTGAGTAAATATTTTCTTTAGCTTATACAATGGAGGTGGCTAACCCTTTCTATGGTCCTTTGAGGGTGTTTGCAGCAGGCGTGTGCTCCATTTTTGATGCTTTACTATACTTTGCCTTGCCAAGTGCACTCATCACATGCCAGCGGACCGAGTGTGGGATGTCCTGTCCTTGGACAAGGTAAGAAAGAGGTTAAGTACAACGTTACTAGGACCATCAGCTCTCCTTCTGGGCCTCTCCAGAGTCTGGCCTGGATAACCCCTGCCCTCTGCTGGGTGTGCTGTGAAACTCCTCCTTGCCTGAAACAACGTTCTCGGGCCAGGGCCTTCTTTCTGCAGGTGCTCCAGGGTCTTCTCCTCTCTGCAGGTGCTCCAGGGCCTTCTCTCTGCAGATGCTCCTAGTGCTCTGGATTCCCAGGGTGTGCATACCATTAGTAGCTGATGACAGGCACACTGGGGCCATCTGCCTCTCTTCCAAGCTCCAGGATCAGACAACAGACTGACTGCTCCATGTCTCCACATGGATCTCCGTTTGGCATCTCAAACTCAGCATCTCCAAATCAGAGCTGGATCTCTTTCCTAAGTCTCCCAGATGTCCCCACTGCAGTAAATGGCACTGTGGTTCACCCTGTTCCCTCCTGAACCCCTTTCCTCCACCTCCCTCATTAAGTCCACCAGCTGGTTCTGCCCCTTTATCTTCCAGCACTCACCTGCATGGCCACTCTGACCTGACCCAAGGCACCCCACAGGGTCTCTGCCTTCTGCATTCTGTTCTCCTGACAACCTCAGCTTGGAGCTGATGGCTGCTAGCACAGTTGAAAGAAAACCCAAGCTCCTTGCTGTGGTCCTCAGCCCTGGGGGTGTCTGGCCCCATCAACCTCTCTCACTTCTTTATGGCCACTCTACCTTTCCCCACCCATGCTCAGTGCCTTCTCCTCCTCCTCCCGCTCTTGCCACGGGACCCTTGGGATCTCACTCTCTGGGCTTCACTGGGTGCTCCAGGCCCATCCCACGGGGGACGGTGACTGGATGCAGAACCTAGTGAGCAGGAGCTTGGGCCGACACAACCACTTGCTCCTGGAAATCAACATCCACAACGCAGCTCCACTCACTGGTTCCAAATACTGCAAACTCCCAGATTTTATGCTATGGAATCTCTTCCATGTGTATACATTTTTAGAGTTTACAGATTTAAAATGTAAAATTGTTCATTTCTTGCTATCCACAGAGTTACATAAAACAACTAGTCAAATACAGTTTTTAATTATCAAAACAGCAAACATATCTAGAACTTCTTAATAATTTAATATTGTTCTAGGGACCATTATTTTCTAATAGTAGTAGGCTATATCAGACAAAGCAAAACACAACACAATAGAAAATAAGTGTTTCAGGAAAAAACAATGAGCCAGCCCTGGCACGAGTGTCCTTTTTCCTTTTTTAACTACATTTTTCATCAAATATTTACTTATTACATTCATTGTCATCCATTTTCAAGGTTCTGGTATACTTCTTCCTCTTCTTTTTTTTTTTTGAAACACAGTCTCTCTCCATGGCCCAGGCTGGAGTGCAGCAGCACAATCTCGGCTCACTGTAACCTCTGCATCCCAGGTTCAAGCAATTCTCCTGCCTCAGCCTCCCAAGTAGCTGGGACTACAGGTGCCTGCCACTACACCTGGCTAATTTTTGTATTTTTAGTAGAGACAGAGTTTCACCATATTGGCCGGGCTGGTCTCAAACTCCTGACCTCAGGTGATTCACCCACCTTGGCCTCCCAAAGTGCTGGGATTGCAGGCACGAGTCATCGAGCCTGGCCTTCTGGCATACTTCTAATGTGTACGGAATGATCACATTACTTCAAGTAAGAGCCTGTCCTTGATCACAAGATTTGTGTTACTTTAACATTTAATTTGAGGCTCCTGCTCCAAAATCAAAACATAACAATAACGATGTCAGTACACTTTAACTTACCAATACGCATGTAGCTGTACATAAAAGTCAAAAAATGAAGAGAACAGAAGACAACAATCAGGACAAAATGAACGAAACCTTCTGGTTCTCAGAAACATTGATTCTTACTGGATTTTCAATTTTCCATCTACTAAACGTGTCTCATTTTAAAAGTTGATTTCTGTCACAAAAGGTTAATGATTCATTTTTTGCACTCAGGAAACTTCAGAAGTACTGAGAAGGCAGCATAGTCATGCATGCAATCATATTCTTCAAAGGGCCCTGTGGCTTGTACAGGACACAACTTACTATTGTGCACAGT
The DNA here is from genome assembly GCF_009761245.1 of Sapajus apella. Classification (NCBI taxonomy): domain Eukaryota; kingdom Metazoa; phylum Chordata; class Mammalia; order Primates; family Cebidae; genus Sapajus; species Sapajus apella. The sequence continues at coordinate 22,649,015 of NW_022436969.1, read as the reverse complement.
CGATCAGCTGGTACTCGTTGGATCTCTCAAAGCATGCCTTCACGCCTTCATCGTCCCAAAGCTTTTTCACATGATCAAAGAATTCCTAAAGTTTGAAAGAGTTACAAATTTTTTGAAAAATGTGTAATAACCTTTTAAAAAGTTAAAAGAAAAAAATGCAAAAAATGGTTTTTTGTGCAAGTAGCATTCAGATTTTCTTTGTGGAAGTCTACATAGTAAAATGCACCAGCCCTATGTTTAGTATGATGAAAAACGTATTCATGCATGTTATCATTACTCAAGTCAAATTGTAAATTTTTTCTTTTTTTTTTTTGGGATGGAGTCTCACTCTGTCGCCCAGGCTGGAGTGCAGTGGCACAATCTCTGCTCACCACAACCTCCGCTTTCCAGGTTTAATCAATTTTCCTGCCTCAGCCTCCCGAGTAGCTGGGATTATAGGTGCCTGTCACCATGCCCGGCTGATTTTTGTATTTTTTTTTTTTTTGTTGTTGTTAGTAGAGATGGGGTTTCACCATGTTGGCCAGGATGGTCTTGAATTCCTGACCTCAAGTGATCCACCTGCCTCGGCCTCTCAAAGTGCTGGGATTACTGGCGTGAGTCACTGTGCCTGGCCCAAAATAGTTTTATCATTCCAGAAAGTCCCCCAAAATGCAAATTATGTCAAAGTTAATATCATACATTAACTATAAATATAATTAACAGCATAATGCTATTTAGTATTCAGTAACTTAACTCATTGAACCATCATCTCAGCCATAAAAAACATTCATATTATAATGGCAAGTTCTGTTTTAGCTTCTGTCTTTTACATTTTCTATGTGAGTTATGATTAGGAATGGACATGGTTGAGTAGTTGGATTAAATTTGGCCCAGACATATGAGGTGCATAAAAAAGGAACTTTAAAAATTACACATTTTGGGAATAATTATTTATTTTTTCATTAAAAAAGACAACAACTAGGAGTTAACTGTGAATTGCGATTTTTCATTCGTTCCAGAGCCACGAGGTCACTGTGCTCAACTTCACCTATTATTATAGCAAGCAAGACACTCTGAAAAGAACATTTTTCACCTCAAAAGCAAATGAAGAGCTTATGAATTCATATTGGCAAAATTACCCAAAAGGGCTTTGGAAGCAAATGACTACATTAGTAGCTAAACACAAAAGAGGTTATGTAAATGTTCAAAAAACACTCTGTGGGGACATTCACAACCTTCCCACGCCAGTTATTTGCCTGCCTTTGATCGTCAGGGTTCTGAGGCTCCGTGGCCTGTCCCAGGCATCTCCTCCTTCATGCTTATCACAACTGCCACATTTCTTTCTTTTCTTTTTTATTTCTGTTGCCCAGGCTAGAGTGCAGTGGTGTGATCTCAGCTCATTGCAACCTCTGCCTCCCGGGTTCAAGCGATTCTCCTGCCTCAACCTCCCGAGTAGCTGGAATTACAGGTGCCCACCACTGCGCCCAGCTAATTTTTGTACTTTTAGAAGAGACAGCGTTTCACCATCTTGTCCAGGCTGGTCTCGAACTCCTGACCTTGTGATCCACCCACCTCAGCCTCCCAAAGTGTAGGGATTACAGGTGTGAGCCACTGCTCCTGGCAGCCACATTTCTAAGAATCAACATAGATTCTTTGGAGGAAACAAAGAAGGATTGGTACTTTTTCTTAAGGACTCAGAATTCCATACAAAGGTGGATCCAAGCACTGTAAGGTTTAATGCTTGCAATTTGGAAGGTCCTCTTTGAAAAAAGAGATGCACAATGATGAATACAAAATTAGGTATAAATCATTGGAAGGGGAGTAGAAGTGAAGCACCCAGAGTACAGGTTTATTAGTGTTTAGAAAATATAATTCTGATTTCATAGTGTCAGGGACAATCTTGTAGGTTATGGCATAGTCTATATCTATATCTGTCTGTCACCATTGTCAACAAACCCAAATGGTTCCCAGTTGATAAACAAAAGAGACATCTTTCCCCGGAAGGGGGCGGCTAAACCTCTCAGTTTTCATCTTGTTTCCCTAGGTTTACATTTCCTTCTAGAATCTTCCTCTGATGCTCCCATTAATCCAGTAAAGGAGTTTATAGGCTTCCTTAAAAAAATTTCCTTCAAAGAGCCATCCAAACCCATATTCACACACACTTCACACACACACGTGTAAAGATCAGTCCTGCATTGTGCTGTTATCAAGATGGCGGCGAAGAGAGTAACTCCACTGCCTCATGGTGACAGATCTTCCAGTTGCCAGCTCTGGGCACCTGATTTCTCTACACAAGACAGACAAATGATATACAAAACTATAGACTCATGCTACATGAAAACAAATTTAACTGGATTTACTCAGACACAGGAACCATAGACACCAGACTTTTATAAAAGTTCACATAAGAATTATTCACTATAACAGGTTTCCAAATGCAATTAAAAAAAACGACCAAGACTGGAGAATCAATCTAAACTTGGTCAAAAAAAGAAAAATATTGAACCCCATTGTCTAGTTTCTAAGGTGTAGGAAAGGCTGTGACAAGAAGAGAGCAGGGAAGGCGTGCAGCCCGTGCGCACCGGCCCATTAATCCAGGAAGGGTCTCGGGTTGCTCCAGGACCTGCAGAGCGGAAAGGGCTCCAAATTGCGTGGGATACGGTCGTATGGTCACCCGACTACCCAACCAGCCATGGAAGTAAGCCCACAAGTGCTGACCCCAGAGCTAACAGGCATGTGGCTAGAGGTCAGTGAGGGGGTTGAAAACTGATCTTTTTTTATTTTTATTTTTAGTTTTTGAGACGGAGTCGCACTCTGCCCCGTCGGGCAGGCTGGAGTGCAGTGGTGCAGCCTCGGTTCACCGCTGCCTCACCCTCCCGGGCTCAAGCAATCCTCCTGCCTCAGCCTCCCAAGTAGCTGGGACTGTAAGTGCGTGCCACCACGCCCTGCTAATTTTTGTATTTTCCTGGAGACGGGGTTTTACCCATGTTGCCCAAGCTGGTCTCCAAGTCCTGGGCTCAAGCTATTCTCTGCCCTCAGGCTCCTGAGTAGCGGGGATTACAAGTGTGCACCACAATACCCAACTATTTTTTTTTGGTTTAGAGATTTGGCAGGGGAGCGGGGGAGATGGTGGTTCTCACAATGTTGCCCAGGCTGGTTTCGAGCTCCAGGCTCAAGTGATCCCATAGGCGCGCCCAACACGCCCCGCCTGAGAAGCCCCACCTTGAGTAGAAGCCCGAAGCTGGGCTGCGGAAAGCCGGGCATGCTGAGCCCCTGGGCCTCTCCGGAGCCGCCCTCGCCCTGCGCCTGCAGCGCCACACTCATCCACCGCTCCGCAGGCACATGGCCTCTTGGCAGGCAGAGGAGAAACTGAGGTTCCCATCAGACGCCCTTGCTTTTCGACTCACTTAGCACCCATGAAACGGAGGCCTGTGGAGGGGCGGCCATGGCCTGGGCGTATTCTGGCCACTGGACCACGCTGGATGCCGGGCTGGCCTCGCCAGAGGATGGATGTGCGCCGCAGGGGGGCGGGAGGCCTTTATGCTTCAGCCCACGGTGATCTGGAAAGGGAAGGCATTCCAGCTCCGAAGCATTTACTGGGGCCTCTGCTCAGGGACCTTCCCGCTCCCGCCTGCAGAAACAGCAGCATCACCGCCCACTTGTCTCTGCAAACAGCGCACCCCCGCAGCTCCCCGGCTTGGAGGCCCTGCCCAGCGGGGCTGGGATTCTCAGCGCCCCCAGGCCTCAGCTCATTCCTTCAGGCTTCGGCTCCTGCTGTTTTCTCCTGTCCTTCGCAATACCTTTTCTCATTTTGTGTTAATTTCCTGCATGTCACAGTAAGGGTCTTACTCACATAATAATCCCTATTTAGTTCTTACGCAGTTCTTATTTTGTCGAGGGTACCGTGCACAGTATTTAAACACATGGTCGCATTTAATTCTCACAAAGCTGGAAGAGGTGGCTGTTATCACTGTGCTCAGAGAAGTTAAGTAACCCACCCAAGGCAGCAAAGCAGCTAATGGCAGGACATCTTATTTTACAGCATGTGTTTTTAACCACTATGCATACTACCACCCTTTATTACACATATTAAATCATCTTCTATTCTTTAATTTTCTACTGGGTTTCTTTAAAACCACTATTTTAGAAGATCCACTCTTTACAGGATAAAGTACAGGGGATCTCGTACAAGGGTACCTTGTTAAAGCAACACAAGACACTAATGAGGATTCCCGCAGGTCTGTAAAGCTCAGAAACTTCTGTGGTCCTTCCACAATTCAAAAATACATTGCAAAGATGCCAAGTGTAAATTTAGCTCATAGGATAAGCCTTAATGTCCTGTGGTTGGGTTAGATTCACTAGTGGGGACCGAAACTTCTTTATGGGGACAAAACTCTAGGTTTGAGCTGAAGCCTGAGACAGAATTACAGAGAAGTGCTTGACCCAAGAATCAAGACACAGAATTTCTGGAGCATGTGTTGATATCAAGAGTAAAAAAGGGATTGTAGGCACAGTGGTTTTTAGGTACCTAGATGTTTTAGATAACATTGAAGAAACAGAAAAGCAACAACAATCTCTCTTCACTTCAACTTCCTCATGGGTAAATATGTTGGACTGGCATACAGCCAAGTCCCCATGATTCTTCCACATATTTACTTTTTTTTTTTTTCTTTAGGATGAGCCTTGCTGTTGTTGTCCAGGCTGCAGTGTAATGACACGATCTCGGCTCACTGCAACCACTGCCTCCTGGGTTCAAGCGATTCTCCCCATTCAGCCTCCTGAGTAACTGGGATTACAGACATGCACCACCACGCCCAGCTAATTTTTGTATTTTTAGTAGAGGCGGGGTTTTGCCATGTTGGCCAGGCTGGTCTCAAACTCCAGACCTCAGGTGATCCACCCGCCTCGGACTCCCAAAGTGCTGGGATTGCAGGCATGAGCCACTGTGTCTGGCCCACATATTTACTTTTTAAAGGGTTCTAAACACTTCATGGTGAATTCCATGGCTGCTGTTGTGATTGCTACTTCCATGTTTTACAAGGAAAATTTTCAAACTTATAAAAGTAGAGAGAATGAACCTTCAGGTACCCATTACTCAGGTCCTACATCTATCAACACATGGCCAATTTCTTTTCATCTCATGATGAAAATAAATTTTCACCTTATAGCTCATCCCTTTTTACACTGCTTTTATTATTTTAAAACAAATATTTTATTTATAAGGCACCATATCATGTTATTTTAACGTTATTTTTAAAACATGAAGACTTTTTAAAAATAGCCGTAATACCACTATTTCTACTAAAAAATACATAAGCAAACACATAGAAAAGGATACTGTAAAGTCATTAAATATTTGGCCAGCCAGTGCAACTTCTTTAGATATAATTAAACATTTGTTCAGAGCTAGGCTAGGATACTGATAGGGATCAAAATATGCCACCCCCAATTATGTCACACTGGCATATTGATTATTTTGAGCTGAAGGCAACTGAGAAACATCAGATATAAGAAGAGCTGTCTGCTCTCCCCCTTTCTGCCTAAAAGAAGAGCATAAACATCCCCCACCCTGTACTAGTATGAGAAGAGTGATCTTTATCACAGAGACAGAGAGCTGTCACCAAGATAAGTCTGCATAAGCAAACCTTACTAAAATAGCCCTTTCTCACAACTTTTTTTCCTTTATCTTTCTTTCTTTCTTTTTTTTTTTTTTTTTTTTGAGATGGAGTTTCACTCTGTTGCCGAGGCTGGAGTGCAGTGGCACAATCTCGGCTCACCACAACCTCTGCCTCCTGGCTTCAAGTGATTCTCCTGCCTCAGCCTCCCAAATAGCTGAGATTATAGGCGCCTGCCACCACGCCCAGCTAATTTTTGTATTTTTAGTAGAGACAGAGTTTCAGCATGCTGGTCAGGCTGGTCTCGAACTCCTGACCTAGTGATCCACCCACCTCGGCCTCCCAAAGTGCTGGGATTACAGGCATGAGCCACTGTGCCAAGCCTCCTTTCTCACAATTGTATCAGCCCTAGGAGCCCAAATCCCCTTTCATTTGTAGTCACTTCTTCCACAATTTGTCACCCTTTGTTAAAATGGTATATAAGCTCCCAATTCTAACCTCTTTTTTTTTTTTTGCATGTTTCATTTCTTTTCTGTGCCGCCCCGTGCCTATAAAATTAAAAACATGAATAAAATTTGTATGTCTTTTCTCCTGTTAATTTGTCTGTTGTCATTTTAATTCACAGGCTCTGGTTTTTTTCCTTCCCTATAGATCTCATACATTTTTTAAAACAATGGGGAAATTAATGTGAAGATTAATTTTAGTATGTCTCCATTAGCAACTAAGATGAATAATACTAAATAAAAATAATTTTAGGGTTTTTTCGTGTGTTATGTGCCCAAAAAGAGTAATTCACACTAAAATGTAGCCTGTTTTTGACATCTGAGGCTATGTAAAAATTGAAACCATAAAAAGAAAATTACTAAGGTACATTTCTTATTTTTTTCTGAAATGAGTATTAGTGAAAATCAGAATTGCCATGTGATTGTCATATGTTTAGCAACTGATATATGTGAATATTTTTTACTTTCATTCAAAGGGATTTAAGTTATATAAAATAAAAATAATAATACCAAATTTAAACCTATATTTTAAAAGCAAGTCTTTAAAATTTTAAACTATAATTTTGATTTTTAAATCAACGTTTAAACTAAAGTTTAAAAATTAAAATATGTAATGACTCCATTTCATATTGACAGCATTTTCCTTCTGGTACTGCTATCTACAACTACCTTTATATTGAAAGTATACTCAAGGATAACATGGAATTCTCAGATCAGTAAAACAAATGTCTTTTTTTGCTTTTAAATTCTTGTTAATTACTTTAAAATGCAAACAAACAGATGAAAATAAGAAGTGTCAGAGTAACATTTCTTGTATAATTTCTGTGCTAATATAATGCAATCAAATGATATTTTGGTTACATTGACATTTGGGATACATTTTTCATTTTGAAATAAAAATCAAAGGGCTATTTCCCATCACTTGACCTGAGTGTGGTGCTGTCTGTCTGGCGGCTGTGGGTTCAGGCAGCCCTGCTCCCACTCGCTGTGCTGTGGGTAGCCAGTGGTCCACACTGAGCCCTGTCCTGTGGTGTGGTGAACCTCATCTCTGGGTTGAGTGTGAAAATGTTCCCTATGCTCACTGCACAATATTCTTTCTAGGGCAACTTATAGAAAATACTTGTAATTTTCGTGTCAGGAGTACCCCTGCATTTCTCAAGCAACTGTTTTTTACATTGTATTATTAATTTTTAATCTGTGGATCCTGTGATTTTCCTACTGCTTTCATTTATGTCACTGAGTTGACTATATGAAAGCTTAGAAACCAAGTTTCCAGGTGTGTCCTGGCATGTGTGAAGTCCTTTGTCCCACACACTATGCAATAACCTCACTGTGGTTCCACATAACTCACTCTCCCTGTTCCTAGCTTCACCCTCCCACATTTTCAGTTATTTTATTAACTTGTATTGTAACATTGTGAGCAGTACTAAATCCTTTCTGGACCAAATGGAAGCATACACAGATGTTTAATGTAACCTTTTATGGGAACCTAGTGAATAATGTTCATGACTGTAATCACATTAGCCTTAAAAATAGGCAGTTTCAGGACAGTATCCATTTAAATTGAATTTTCTAAAACTTGAGTTTAGGTCTAATTCATTTAAAATACACCTACTCAATTTTAACCCTTGGGCAACAGAATGAGCTAATAGGTATCTGTCATTTCTTTTTCAGGTATCTGGTGAATATCAAGTTAAAAGTCTGTATGGGATCTGTCATGACTGATTGGTTATTTTGTTACTTTATAGTGTTATAACACTACGATTTTATTATGTATAATTTCTGTCCATCCTGAATTTTTTTTTTTTTCCGAGACGGAGTTTCACTCTCTCGCCCAGGCTGCAGTGCAGTGGTGTAATCTCAGCTCACTGCAGCCTCTGCTTCCTGGGTTCAAGCAGTTCTCCTGCCTCAGCCTCTGAGTAGCTGGGACTATAAGCGTGCACCACTGTGCCCAGCTAATTTTTGTATTTTTTTGAGAGACATGGTTTCACCATGTTGGTCAGGCTGGTCTCGAACTCCTGACCTCGTGATCTGCCTGCCTGGGCCTCCCAAAGTGCTGGGATTATAGGCATGAGCCACCATGCCCGGCGTGTCCATCCTGAAATTTAATGTTACAGTTTATCTAAAATTCTCCTCCACCTCCCAGGTTCAAGCACTCTTGTGCCTCAGCCTCCCGAGTAGCTGAGACTACAAGGCGGGAGCCACCACACCCGACAAATTTTTTTATTTTTATTTTTAGTAGAGATGAGGTTTTGCCATGTTGGCCAGGCTGGCTTCAAGTGATCTGCCCGCCTCAGCCTCCCAAGGTGCTGGGATTACAGGCATGAGACATAGTGCCTGGACAGTGCACAGTATCTACAATTCTATTGAGGAGCAGTTTTCAGAAACTATGTTTAAAAAAACTCCACAAATGGGCTCTGCTTGGTGGCTCATGCCTATAATCCCAGCCCTTTGGGAGGCTGAGGTGGGCGAATCACCTGAGCCCAGGAGTTCGACACCAGCCTGGGCAACACAATGAAAATTGGTCTCTACCAAAAATTTAAAAATTAGCCCAGTGTGGTGGCACACACCTGTAATCCCAGCTTACAGGTGGAGTTTGCAGTGAGCAGAGAACTCCAGCCTGGGTGATAGAGGGAAACTCAGTCTCAAAAAACAAAAACAAAAACAAAAAAAGAAAACTCCATGAAAACAAGCCAATTAAAAAAGCCTTTGCAGTTCCTGGGTGGAAAGCATCTTTCCTAGCATGAAACGTGATCGCCACAGGCAACAAGTTCAACAATCAAGCAACTACAAAACGAGATTAACATGTACCTTAGCATTTACTGAGTGCCCAGGTACAAGGTCTCATTTGTGTCAAACAATCCTGCTGTGCAGGTAATTCAACGACAACATGAGAACCATCGAGGATACTTCATGCTTGATTAAGTTCATTTGACTAGGAAGTGGCCAAACCTGGATTCAAAAGCGTGTTCTGAGGCTGGCTAGCTTTCCTATTCTCTGGTCAACAGTAGTTCCTTGCGCATAAGAGACCAGTGAGGACAAGTGCAAATTTACAATGTACCCCACAGATCTATTTTTCCCTTAGGACTTAGACTACTTCAATTATTCTTAGAGTCATGTTTAAACAACTTTTTGAGGTATACTATATATGCTATAAAATTTTCCCATTTTTAAAGTCATGCAAGCACCAACACCCAGGTTTTAGAATTCCTCCATCACGTGAAAGGTGCCTCACCCTCCTTCTGAGCCATGCCCTGCCACCACCCCAGGCCCCAACAACTACTCAGTTCCTTCTGTCTCTATGGTTTTGTCTTTCCTAGAAACTTCATGTAAATAAAACCATAGCTGTTTGTAACTGGCTTCTTTCACTTAGCACATTTTTGAAATCCATCCATTTTGTTACATACATTAACAGTTTGGTCTTTTTTTTTTTTTTTTTTTGAGATGGAGTTTCACTTTGTCACCCTGGTTGGAGTACAGTGGCACGATCTCAGCTCATTGCAACCTCTGCCTCCCAGGCTCAAGAGATTCTCCTACCTCATCCTCCTGAGTAGCTGGGATTACAGGCACCCTCCATCATCCCTGGCTAATTTTTATATTTTCAGTAGAGACAGGGTTTCACCATGTTGGCCAAGTTGGCCTTTTTAAAAAACATTAGAGTGATCAAGTGCAGTAGCTCACACCTGTAATCCCAGCACTTTGGGAGTCTGAGGGGGGCAGATCACGAGGTCGGGAGATCGAGACCATCCTGGCTAACATGGTGAAACCCCATCTCTACTACAAATACAAAAAATTAGCTGGGGTTGGTGGCATGTGCCTTTAGTCCCAGCTACTTGGGAGGCTGAGGCAGGAGAATCACCTGAATCCGGGAGGTGGAGGTTGCAGTGAGCCAAGATTGTGCCATTGCGCTCCAGCCTGGGCAACAGAGTGAGACTCCATCTCAAAATAAATAAATAAATAAATAAATAAATAAATAAATAAATAAATCAGAAATTAAAAAAAATTGCTGAGTTCTATTCCATTGTATGGATATATCTTTTTTTGTTTATCCATTCACTAGTTGATGGGTATTTGGGTTATTTTCGGTTTTTGACTATTGTGAATAGTGCTACTTGGAATATTTGTGTACACATCTTTGTATGGACATTTATTTTTATTTCTTTTGGGCAGGATTGGAATTGCTGGGGTTTATGTAAGTGAATGTTTAAGTTTTAAAAATTGCCAAATTGTTTTCCATGGTGGCTACACCATTTTACACTGTCAAGAGCAATGTTTAGGGGTTCTAACATTTCCACATTCTCACCAATGCTTGGCTTTGTCTGTCTTCTTAATTTTAATTATTCTAGTGGGCATGTAGTGATATTTCATTGTGATTTTAGTTTGCATTTACCTAATGATGAATGATGTTGGCTAGTTTTTATGAAATTGTTGGCTCAACAATTGTTTTCTTATTATTGAGTTTTTTAGAGATAAGAGATTACAACAAATAGTCTGGATTAAAATCCTTTATCAGCTATGGGTTTTGCAAATATTTTTTCCCAAATTTGTATTATATTTTCTTAAGTATTTTTTTTTTTTTTTTTGAGACGGAGTTTCGCTCTTGTTACCCAGGCTGGAGTGCAATGGCGTGGTCTCGGCTCACCGCAACCTCCGCCTCCTGGGTTCAGGCAATTTTCCAGCCTCAGCCTCCTGAGTAGCTGGGATTACAGGCACGCACCACCATGCCCAGCTAATTTTTTGTATTTTTAGTAGAGATGGGGTTTCACCATGTTGACCAGGATGGTCTTGATCTCTTGACCTCGTGATCCACCTGCCTTGGCCTCCCAAAGTGCTGGGATTACAGGCGTCAGGCACCGCGCCCGGCCCTTCTTAAGTATTTTTTGATGAGCAAAGTTAATTTTGTTATTTAAAACATTAAAAAATATACAACTTGATATGGTTCGGATCTGTGTCTTAGCCCAAATCTCAAGTTGAATTGTAATCTCCAGTGTTGGAGGTGGGGCCTGGTGGGAGGTGACTGGATCATGGGGGCAGACTTTCCCCTTCGTGACTTAGTGCTGGTGAATCTGCTTGTTTAAAAGTGTGTGGCACCTCCCTGCTTCTCTCTTTCTCCTGCTCTGGCCAAGTAAGACATGCCTGCTTCTCCTTTGCCTTCTGCCATGATTCGAAGTTTCCTGAGGCCACTCCAGAAGCAGAAGTCGCTTTGCGTCCTGTACAGCCTGCAGAACCATGAGCCAATTAAACCTCTTTACTTCATAAGTTACCCAGTCTCAGATATTTCTTTATAGCAGTGACTATAAAGACATTTACAAAAGGTCAGGCGCAGTGGCTCACGCCTGTAATCCCAGCACTTTGGGAGGCCGAGGCAGGCAGATTACCTGAGCTCAGGAGTTCGAGACCAGCCTGGGCAACATGGTGAAACTTTGTCTCTACTAAAATACAAAAAATTAGCCATCCGTGGAGGCACGTGCCTGTAGTCCCAGCTACTTGGGAGGCAGAGGTTGCAGTGAGCCAAGATTGCACCACTGCACTACAGCCTGGGTGACAGATACTCTGTCACCACACCTCCCCCAAACCCACCCCAAAAAGAAATATATAGAGAATGGACTAATACATAATTGACACATAATAACTGTTCATATTTATGGGGTAAAATTTGGTGCTTCAATGCATATATACATAATATAATAATAAAATCTGGGTAATTACTGTATCTATCACTTTACATATTTATCGTTTTTTGGGGGGTGATAATATTCAAAGTCTGCTCTTCTGGCTAACTTGAAATATACACTACATTATTAATTCGTATAATCACTCTAGCGTGTAATAGAACACTCAAACTTATTCTTCATGACTAACTGCAACTTTGTACCCATTGATTAGCTACTTCCAATCCCCTCCCTTGCAATATCCCCTCTCTCCAGCCCCTGGTAACCACTATTCTACTTTCTACTTCTGTGAGATCAACTCTTCTTTTCTTTAGTTTCACTCTTATTGCCCAGGATGGAGTGCAATGGCACAATCTCAGCTCATTGCAACCTCTGTTTCCGGGATTCAAGTGATTCTCTTGCCTCAGCCTCCCAAGTAGTTGGGATTACAGGCATGTACCACCATGACCAGTTAATTTTGTATTTTTAGTATAGATGGGGTTTCACCATCTTGGTCGGACTGGTCCTTAACTCCTGACCTCAAGTGATTCACCCACTTTGGCTTCCCAAAGTGCTGGGATTACAGGTGTGAGCCACTGAGCCTGGCCGAGATCAATTTTTTTTTTTAAGGCTCCACATATGATGAGATCACATGGTGTTTGTCTTGTTTTTCATTTTTTCTACTCCTTTTTTTTTTTTTTTTCTGAGACAAAGTTTCGTTCTTGTTGCCCAGGTTGGAGTGGAATGTTGTGATCTCAGCTCACGGCAACCTCTGCCTCCTGGGTTCAAGTGATTCTCCTGCCTCAGCCTCCTGAGTAGCTGGGATTACAGACATGCACCACCACACCTGGCTAATTTTGTATTTTTAGTAGAGATGGGGTTTCGCCATGTTGGCCAGGCTGGTCTTGAACTCCTGACCTCAGGTGATCTGCCCACCTCAGCCTCCCAAAGTGCTGGGATTATAGGCATGAGCCATTGTACCTGGCCAAGATCAACTTTTTAAGACACCGTATATGATGAGACCATATGGTGTTTGTTTTTAATTTTTTTCTTTTCTTTTTTTTTGCGACAGAGTCTCGCTGTGTCACCCAGGCTGGAGTGCAATAGTATGACCTCAGCTCACTGCAACCTCCACCTCCAGGTTCAAGTGATTCTTCTGCCTCAGCCTCCTGAGTAGCTGGGATTGCAGGTGCATGCCACCACACCCAGCTAATTTTGTATTTTTAATAGAGATGGGGTTTTGCCGTGTTGGCCAAGCTGGTCTCGAACTCCTGTCCTCAGGTGATCCACCTGCCTCAGCCTCCCAAAGTGTTGGGATTATAGGTGTGAGCCACTGCTCCTGGCCTGGTGTTTTTCTGTGTCTGATGAACAAAGTTTTAAATTCTGATGTCCAATTAATCCATTTTTTCTTTTAGAGTTGAATATTTTTTTGTGTTCTATCAAAAAAAAAATTAACACTTAGTTAAAAATATTTCTTCCATTTTTTTTTCCTTAAAGTTTATAGTTTTCAGCTTTTACATTCAGGCCTATGATCCATGCGAATTAATTTTTGGGTATGGTGTAAGGACCCTTGAATATGGTGAAAGGGTCCTTACACCATACCCAAAAATTAAGAGAGGTAAACATAATTGAACATGTTATATTTCTCTACTTATGTCTTTTTTATTTTTATTTTTTTGAGATGGAGTCTTGCCCTGTTGCCCGGGTTGGAGTGCAGTAGTTCGATCTCAGCACATTGCAGCCTCTGCCTCCCAGGTTCAAGCGATCCTCCCGAGTAGCTAGGATTACAGACATGCACCACCACACCTGGCTAATTTTTTAGGAGAGATGGGATTTTACCATGTTGACCAGGCTGGTCTCGAATTCCTGACCTCAAATGATCTGCCCACCTCAGCCTCCCAAAGTGCTGGGATTAAAAGCATGAGCCATCTCACCCAGCCTACTTACGTATTATTTAAATCATCTCAATAATGTTTTGCAGTCAGCATATAGATTTTTTACATCTTTTGTTAATTTTTTTTTTTCAAGTAAACTTCTTTGGATGTTATTTGTTAATTATTATTATTATTTTTTTGAGATGGAGTCTTGCTCTGTCACCCAGGCTGGAGTGCAGTAGCTTGATGTTGGATCACTGCAACCTCCACCTCCCAGGTTCAAGTGATTCTTTTGCCTCAGTCTCCCGAGTAGCTGGGACTATAGGCGTGCACCTCCACGCCCAGTTAAGTTTTGTATTTTTAGTAGAGGTGGGTTTCACCATGTTGGCCAGGCTGGTCTTGAACCCCTAACCTCAGGTGATTCAAACGTCTCAGCCTCCCAAAGTGCTGGGGTTACAGGTATGAGCCACTGTGCCCAGGCTGGATGTTGTTTTTAATGTTCATGTTTTATCAATTACATTTTTCAGATTTTTTTCATTTCTAGTGCACAGAAATACAATTGATCCATTTGTTCCTGTGTCCTTCAAGCTTGCTAATTTCACATATTAGTTCTCTCAAGATCCTTGAGGCCTGGGGCAGAATCAGAATTCCCTGCGGGTTCCCAAGTCCAGGAGGAGGAAGCCAAGGGACCTTCACAGTCCCTCAGGGCCACTTTCAGGCTTTTTGCTGCTTTTACGCATTTCTTCAAAGGTATTTTAAGATTTGTCTAGGGATGCTATCTTTTATTTCCAAATTATAATCTCAACAAACAACTGTGGAAAGTATAAAGTTTTAGTAATCAGATCCATGACCCACAGTGCAGAATTAAATAAATCCTATCTCCAGTGATGGGAACATAGAATTTTCCTCACGCATTTTTTCCCCCAACATTAATTTTTTAGCTTTTGACTTTTCTCTTCACAATACTCCCACTCATAGACCTAAGATTCTCTCTGTAGAATCCTAATTCTCTAAGAAAGCTGTGCACTTGGAGCAAGCCAAGGAGACTCACAAGAGAAACTTATTTGTGTGGGAACAGAAATAAAATAATTAGGTATTTTCATCATCAAGGAAAAAAGATTCAAAGAATCACGACTTTAGTCTTTGCTTCCAGACAAACCTCTAAGTTATCTGACAAAAATTCTCCTTGGAACATCAAGCTTGAATTACATAACATTTTAGGGTATTACTCTTATTCTTGGTCTTTTTAGTCACTCTGTATCCTTTCTGTTTTATGTGATGAGAAGCAAAGTGAAGAAGGGAGATCCCTTTTTGGGGAGAACGAGGTTAAATTTAAAGCAAATATCTGTAAAGGAGGGTTTGCTATATTCCTGCTGACAGTGACTATAGAATTAAATATAAATTTCTGTTGGAAAATTTTAGTGTAAAACACAGTTTCTCATGAGAAATCATAAAATACCGTTTATGGCAATTGGAGGACGGATTCTGGTATCTGAGTGCTGGAGTTCGAATCCCTGCCGGGGTTGGTGGGTCCTTAGCTCCGACTGCTGACAGCTAACAGTTTCCTCACTGGTTCCAAGGCATAATCCAGCATTCCCGGGCACAGGCTGGCGCTAAGGCCAGGACTGAGGGGTTCACAGCTCACAGGGGAAGGTGGGTGGAGCAGAAAGAGAGTCCGTGAGGGGCGAGGTGCAGGAGGATGTCAGGTCTCCATATGCAAGCCTGGAGCCTGAAAGTCTGAAGTCCTGCCTCCCTCCAGCTAAAGTCTCCCACCCACTGCCTGCGTTCACCATTGTCCCTGATCGACCAGCCCAGCAGAGCTTCCTTGGACAAGCCCCTCACCCAGCCCTGCCATCTTAACTTTTCTTATGATAATGTAAATGCCTCTCACCCAACCCTGCCATTTTAACTAAACTTGTATACTTCTTGCCCCTACCTCCCACCATTGTAACTGAACTTGCTCTGCAACACCCATGCCCCCCCAAAAACTACCCAAACCTATAAAACCAACTCCTATCCCACTGCCCTTTGCTAACGCCCTTTTCGGCCTCAGCCCACCTGCACCCGGGTGAATAAACAGCCATGCTGCTCACACAAAGCCTGTTTGGAAGGTCTCTTCATTCAAAGCTCCCGTTTTTCAACAGAGGAGATGGTGAAAGGGACTGGAAAGACAAAGGAGAAGCCCATGGGGGTGGCGGAGGGTGACGTCAAAAAGGACAAGCACAGCTGCAGAGGAGTCAACAGTGTGGTGATCAGCCGCGGGGAGGGCTGCGTGACAGTCCGGGAGGCTCCTCTGGTGGCTTTGTGTGCAAGGAAGGCACCCAGGAATGTGGCACTGTGGCTTTTGGGAAATGTGGCAAGGCCCAGATTTCGATGGTGGGGTGGGGAAGCATCATAAGGTGAGGAAAGGGAATTCTAGAAACATCTACAGAACACCTGCAGGTGGAGAGCACCACATGAAGTCCTGGTGCAGAAGAGAGAAGGAGGCACAGGTTCTGAGCCTCGGGAGGGGCTGCGCTCAGATCACTAGCACGGCTGGGTGAGAGGGGCGGCCCAAGGGCACTGCACTCAGAGTTGAGCTTCACCCATACCACACAGATTCCTGCATTTACTCTCAGCCTTCAGACCCTTCAGGAAAGGCCCAAGCAAATGTGACTTGTCCAGGCCAATGCACTTATAGCCAGGCTGGATCGAACAGAAGGGCAACAGATGGCTAGAAAAAATCTGCCACGGGGAAGAAAAGGGGCAGCAGAATACTGCCGTAAACAATGTGAGATGCAGCTCTGAAACGGCACCTGAGTGTCTGGCTGCGTGCTGTAAACCAAGCCTCAATCCTCTGTGCAGGATGGGGATGCTAGTTACCCACCACTGGGCAGCCCCTGCCTGCAGGCCCCGGGCCGAGTTTTCCAGGTGATGAGCTGGGACTGGTCCAGCCATACTCAGACCCACTGGGACCAACAGCTCACACTTGCCAGGCAGTGTGCAGGGCTGTAGTCTCTGTGTTATCAATGGGCCGATGTACGTGTACCCAACAGCCTAAAATTAGTTGATAGCATCCTTACTGGGAACAAAGGTTTTTTTGATACAGGCTCTAACTCTGTCACTCAGGCTGGAGGGCAGTGGTGCAGTCACGGCTTACTGCAACCTCTGCCCTTTTGGGTGCAAGCGATCCTCCTACCTCTGCCTCCTGAGTAGCTGGGACCACGGGCACACACCACCATTTCTGACCTTTTTTTTTTTTGTATTTTTGGTAGAGACGAGCTCTCTCTCTGTTTTCCAGGCTGGTCCTGACAGCTCCTGAGCTCAAGCAATGCACATGTCTTGGCCTCCCACAGTGCTGGGATTACAGACGTGAACCACCAGTGCCCAGCAAAGGGTTTTTTGTTGTACTGGGCTTTTGTTCTGAGAAGGTATAGCCCCCTAGATCTGGGGAACCTCAGGAGCTACAGGAAGCTCAACACCTGCACTAGCTTTAAGGTATGAGGGGATTACAATTTCCACATACATAAAAAAGAAAAGATTTCAAAGGCAACCACTGAGCCCCTTTGTAATTCTGCGGTAGCTGTGAGTCTGTCAACAAATAACTGACATAAAAGAGAAATAATATTGTCCAAAGGAATTCAAACACCTTGTAATTCTATACTTGTGGTTTGCACTAATGTCTTAAAGGTTTCTTCCAGTTCTTAGACTCTGATTTCAAGTTTTACATTTTCCCTCTTTCTCTTTTTTGTTTGTTTTTTTGAGACAAAGTCTCACTCTGTTGCCCAGACTGGAGTGCAGTGTCTTGATCTCAGCTCACTGCAACCTCTGCTTTGTGGGGTCAAGTGATTCTCGTGCCTCAGTCTCTCGAGTAGCTGGAATTACAGGCATGTGCCACCACGCCTGGCTTGGAAATTTTTGTATTTTTAGTGGAGATGGGGTTTTGCCACGTTGGCCAGGCTGGTCTCCAATTCCTGGCCTCAAGTGATCAAACCATCTTGTCCTCTTTCTATTTTTTCGTGTCATAGTTTTATTGAGATATAATTTATATACCATACAATTCAACCATCTCAAGTGCAGAATTCAACGATTTCTAGAATATTTGTAGAGTTGTGCCTTCATCATCACCATCAATTTTGGAAGATTTTTATCACCCAGAAAAGCAACTCTGTACCACTCATAAGCAGACACTCTTCACTCCTTCTACCCCAGACTCCTGCTTCCTTTCTTCCTTTTTTTTTTTTTTTTTTTTGAGATGGAGTCTTGCTCTGTTGCCCAGGCTAGAGTGCAGTGCCATGATCTCAGCTCACTGCAATCTCCACCTCCCAGGCTCAAGTGATTCTCCTGCCTCAGGCTCCTTATCTGCTGGAAATACAGGCACATGCCACAACAGCCGGCTAATTTTTGGTTTTTAGGTAGAGACGGGGTTTTACCATGTTGGCCAGGCTGGTCTTGAATTCCTGACCTCAGGTGATCTACCCCCCTTGGACTCCCAAAGTGCTGGAATTACTTTGGCTTGCATGCATGAGCCACTGTGCCTGGCCCTTCCTTTCTGTCTCTACGAATTTGCCTATGCTGGACTTTTCCTATAAATGAAGTCACACAATATGTGGCCTTTTGTGTCTGGCTTCTCTCACTTACCATGATGTTTCCAAGGATCATCTCTGATACGGCATGTGTCAGCACTTCAGACCTTGTTATTGCTGAAGAGCGTTCCATTGCATGGATCAGACACATCTGTGGATCTGTCATTTGATGAACATTTGGGTTGTTTCTACTTTTTGGCTTTCATGAGTAATGTTGCTATGAACATTCATGTGCAAGTTTTACTGTAGATGTATGTTTTCATTCCGTTTGGATACACGCCTGGGAATGAGACTTCTTTCTTTCCCAAGAGAAACATCTGGATCATTATATATTACAAGAGTTTCTAGTTGGAATTAGTGACTCAACATGATTAATTCATCTCTAAACATTTAATAACTTCATTAAAAGCTCCACTATTTATCCTATTGAGGTGGGTACCATGGCAGGTGATACATGAGGGTAACACTTAATCTAACTTTCTCATGTGTTTCAGATTTAGATTCACACACAGATAGTCCCAACATTCTTGGAATTCCTAACAATTCCAAACAGTCAAATAAGAAAGCCTCAAAGCCTGGCTTCCTGCCTCTTCTTGGCCTTCTGCTCCAGCCCCAGCCACCTCCTGAGCTTCCTGGGCCATACCATGAGGGAATGGGGACAGCAGTAAAAAGGGCAGAGGCACTCTTTTGCTTTGGAGCTTGGAGTGCACCGTGAGTGACTGGGGAGAGGAGAGGCTGGGGAGAATGGCGATTCCTTCCACTCCCTGCAGAGTGGACTCAACCAAAGTAAGGCCTGTCATCCACTGATTCACTCAGCAACTATTTATCATGGGCCTAGAATGGATAAGACCTGTGAGGGGAGAAGAGAGACAAAGAAAGTATTTTTTTAAAAAAGGAAAGCTGGGCTGGACAAGGAAGTGTGAAGTTTCTCCTGTGTGACGAAGGTCACCAATGCCATTCAGGCTGCTTTCAGGGGACCTCAGTCCTCATCTTACCTGGCTCATCATTAGCACCCGACAGGGCTGACCATACCCTCCCCGTGAAACACTGTCTTGGCTTCCAAGACATCATGGCCACTTTTGCTCAGCGTTCATTGCTGACTCCCTCTCTTTCCACAGCCTCCTAATCCTAGAGGGACCCAGGGTTGGTGCTGGGTCCTCCTCTCTATGTAAGCTCACTTTCTTGGCGATCTCCGCTTTGTGGCATGCACACCATGAATATACTAGTGACTCCAAATGGACATCTCCAGCTTAGGCCACTCCTCTGAATTCTGAACTTGCATATCCAATTGTCTGCCTGATATCACTACTGGAATTCAACAGGCAACTACAACTCAGCAAGTGCAAAACAGAACTCCTCCTGTGGTTTTCCCCAGGCAACTCCACCGATTAGCTGCTTAGGCCAAACTCCTTTAAGGTATCCCTGTGATCTTTTTTTAAAAAAATTTATTATTTTTTATTATTTTTTTTGAGATGGGGTTTCGCCGTCTTGGCCAGGCTGGTCTGGAATTCCTGACCTCAGGTGATCCACCCACCTCAACTTCCCAAAGTGTTGGGATTACAGGCGTGAGCCCATGCCTGGCCTGTCCCTGTGATCTTTAAAGAAAATCCTCTTGGCTGTACCTTGAGAATCTATCCAGATTCTGATTTTTTTTTCGTCCTCCACTGCCAAATTCCTGACGGAAGCCCTCATCATCTAGTCCTTGCAGTTATGGCCACAGCCTCCTATCTGGTCTGTTCCTACCTGTCTCACCACAGTCTATTCCACTCAGCAGCCAGTGAATCTTCAAAATCTGAGCTGGGCTCAGAACAAGCCAGTGAATACTATGCAGTTATAAAAAAGAACGAGATCATGTTTTTTGCAGAGTCATAGATGGAGCTGGAGGTTCTTCCTTTCTTTTTTAATTTTTTTATTTTTTTGAGATGGAGTCTTGCTCTGTTGCCCAGGCTGGAGTGCGTTGGCACAATCTCTGCTCACTGCAACCTCTGCCTCCTGGGTTCAAGCAATTCTCCTGTCTCAGCCTCCCAAGTAGCTGGGACTACAGGTGTGCGCCACCATGCCTGGCTAATTTTTGTATTTTTAGTAGAGATGGGGTTTCACCATGTTGGCCAGGCTGGTCGTGGTGGTTCATGCCTGTAATCCCAGCACTCTGGGAGGCTGAGCCAGGCGGATCACCTGAGGTCAGCAGTTTGAGCTGGAGGTTATTCTTAGCAAACTAACACAGGAACAGAAAACCAAATACCACATGTTTTCACTTATAAGTGGGAGCTAAATGATGAGAATAAATCATTTCTATGTAACGCAACTGCACATATACCCCTGAACTTAAAAGTAAAAAAAAAAAAAAAAGAGTACTTCACAATATTGAGAAGGACCTCGGTATTCTTCAGCCCTGCTTCCCTTTCGCTATCTTCCCCAACAGGAGGACGTTTATGTGCATATCAAAGTGGAAGGACAGTTAATGGGCCACAATGCTGGGCACACAGTTTCTTTTTTCCTTGGAATTCTTTTCCCTCTAATACTATTTTTTTTTTTTTTTTTTGAGACGGAGTTTCGCTGTTGTTACCCAGACTGGAGTGCAATGGCATGATCTCAGCTCACTGCAACCTCTGCCACCCAGGTTCAAGCAATTCTCCTGCCTCAGCCTCCCGAGTAGCTGGGCTACAGGCGTGTGCCACCACGCCCAGCTAATTTTTGTATTTTTAGTAGAGACGGGGTTTCACCTTGTTGACCAGGATGTTCACGATCTCTTGACCTCGTGATCCACCCGCCTCAGCCTCCCAAAGTGCTGGGATTATAGGCGTGAGCCACCGCGCCCGGCCATACTCACTATTCTTGAGAGGGGTAACCTATCTCTCGCCATATACAAAAATCAACCGAAGATGGATTACAGACTTCATTGTAAGCCTGTATAAAAATACTAGAAGGAAACCTAGGGAAAATGCTTCTGGACATTAGTCTAGGCAAAGAATTCATGACTAAGGTCTTAACAGCAAAAGCAACAAAAACAAAAGTAGACAAATGGGACTTAATTAAACTAAAAGCTTCTGCACAGCAAAAGAAATAATCAGCAGAGTAAACAGACAACCTGCAGAATGGGTGAAAGTATTTGCAAACTATGCATTTGACACGTGAGTTATGTCCAGAATTTATAAAAAAACTCAACAACTCTACAAAACCCCCAAATAACTCCATTAAAAAGCAGGCAAATGACATGAGTAGACACTTTAATACGAAGATGTACAAACGGCCAAGAAGCATATGAAAAAATGCTCACCATCACTAATCATCAGAGAAATGCAAATCAAAACCACAATGAGACATCACCTTAGAGCAGTCAGAATGGCTATTACTAAAAAGACAAAAAATAGCATGTTGGGGATGATGAAGAGAAAAGGGAACTTATGCACTGTTCTTGGGGATGTAAATTAGCATAACCTCTATGGAAAACAGTATGGAGATTCCTCAAATAATCAAAAATAAAACTACCATTCTATACTGCAGTCTCATTACTAGGTATACATCCAAAGGAAAAGAAATCATTATGTCAAAAATAAACCTACACTCGTGTTTATCACAGCAATATTCAAATAGCAAAGATATGGAATCAACCAAAGTGTTCATCCATGGATGATTGCACGTGGTTATATACACATCATAGTATACTTTTTGGCCATAAAAAAGTGAAATCATGTCTTTTGCAGAAACATGGAGGGAACTGGAGGCCATTATCTTAAGGGAAACAATTCAGAAACAGAAAAACAAATACCACATGTTCTCACTTAAAAGTGGGAGCTAAATAATGAGTATACATGACACAGAGTGTAGAATGATAAGACACAGGAGACTCAAAAGGGTGAGGGGGTTGGCAGGAGTAGATGATAAAAAATTACTTAGTGGGTACAATGTACATTATTTGGGTGGTGGATATACTAAAAATCCAGACTTCACCACTACACAATATTTTCATGTTCCAACCAAACTGCATGTGTATTTCACCATTACACAGTATCTACATTCAAATTGCACTTGTCTTCCTTAAACATATACAAATAATAATAAAGAGAATATATAAAAACTGGTAACAAAAACCCCCAAACAACCCAGTGCTACAACCCATGTGTCCATGGGTGGACGAAGGGTTAAACAAAATGCAGTCTAGACACACAATGGAATATCATTCATCCTTACAAAGGAAGGCAGTTCTGACACATGCTACAACATTGATGAAGCTTGAGGACTCTGTGCTAAGTGACATGAGCCTGTCACAGAAGGATGAGTACTGGATGATTCTACTTAAGTCAAATTCACAGAGACAGCAGGAAGCAGGGTGGTTTCCAGGGGCTGTGGGGAGGAAGGAGTTGGGAGTTGTCTAATGGGCACAAAGTTGCATTTTGGGAAGACGGGAAAATTTGTAGATGGATCCTGGTGATGGTTGCACAACAGTGTGAATGTTCTATGCCACAGAATGTGCACTGAATAATGACTAACACGGTAAAATTTATGTTATGTGTATTTTATCATAATAAAAGAATATATTATGAAAACAAAACAAAACAATCCAGTATTTTCCATCTCTGAGTAAAACCTAAAGCCCCCCCATCATCTGACCCCCTCTTTCCCTGGCTTCCTCTTTGATTCTCCTCCCCACCCAGCCTAGCTCACTCTTCTCCAGACACACAGCCTGGGTGCCTCTTGAACTTGAGAGCCTACTTCCTTGGGCCACTAGTGTGACCTTCCCTCCTTCCAGACTCTGCTCAGATGCCACATCCTCCACAGCCCCGGAAACAATGGCAACTCCCTGCCACCCTGCAGTCCCCACCCTGCTTTGTTATTCGCAGGTCGGTCATCAACACACCGTGTGCTGACTTTCGTATTGGCTGGTTTCTCGTGCCAGAGAGTCAGCTTCATGAGGAGCTTTTAATCCATAGTAGCTAGAATTATGCCTGGTATAGAAACATGCAGCGACTGGTTTTGGAATCTGTGGAGGATGGGAAGTCACTAGGGGTTTGGATGAGTGCGGAGGTCAGGGATGTGGACTAGAGGATGAGCCACTGCCTGCAACGAGACCAGTATGAAGACTATGATGATGAGTGTGTTTCGAAAGAGATGGCAAGTTTAATTTGGGTAGGCTGGGTTGCTGGTGGTGGGACAATCAGAGAGGTGCCCCGGAGAGATTATGATGGAGGATGGAGTTCATTCAGGGTTGGAGACTGGATGAGTTTTGGGAAAGGCCTCTATGAGGCTGATGTTGGAAGTCTTAATGCTGACTAAAACTGTCAAAGGAGAGAAGTGGTAAGAAAAGAAGACAGGAACGACAAAGGTAGGACCTTAGATAACACCCAGATTGGAGGATTAGGGGGTGAAGAAGAGGAGTTAAAAAAGAAAGAAAGAAAGAAAGATATGCAGGGAAACGAAAATCAAGAAGTTCGCTTGAGTGTAGGGTGGCAGTGGGGTGGAATTCAGCCACATCACCAAGGCAAAAGCAAGAAACCACAAGCTCAAAGCGCCAGTGCACAGCTTCCTTCCAGACAGTTGGAATCCAGTAAGGACTTGACAACATTTCCCGGGACTGTCCATGACTTAAGGAACTCCATAAACAAAACGGTTTCAGTTCTTACCTTCTCATTAGTCTTTTAGGGTCAAACAACAAAATAAGTGGCCAGCAAGAGGATTTTGGGGGGAAATTCGTAAGGAGCATGCTCTTTATCGCTTTTTGCTAACTTGACTCTAAATATCATGAAAATGAAATTTTCTCGGCAAATGATCTTCCTACCAGAAGAAAAATGTCCCTAAACTTTCAGGGAAACAGGTAACCAAGTTTGTATTTGAAAAAGTTAAAACTGTACATATGACAGCTACGTATTGCAGAGATTTTTGCCATGACTATGCATGATTATTGTACTAATTATTGCTATTACCACTTCCTTACAGATGGTGAAGGACTGCCCTACTTGGGCATCTAATGTACATTTTAAACTAACCATGGACAGGCTCGAACTCCTGACCCTGGGGCCTGCTCCAACTGTAGCCTTCACACCTGAAGGGAGGGCAGCTTTGTCTTCCCAATGGCTCAGAGTAAGTTATGAAGACATCCTTGATGCTTCTTTTGCTATCACATGCCACATCCATTCCATCAGGATGGCTCTCCTTTCAAACTGGACCCAAATTTGAATCTCACCACTTCCGTGGTTCCAACCGCCCACATCTCTCACCTGGATTACAGCAGTAGGCTGGTTTCCTTGCCTCTCTATGGCATCTTTTGAAACAGTGGCCAGGGTGATGTTTTCACAGTGTGGGTCAGCTAGGGGCCCTACTCTGCTCAAAATCCTCCAATGGGAATAATCCGCCTGCCACGGCCTCCCAAAGTGCTGGGATTAGAGGCACGAGCCACCGTGCCAGGCCCACACTGTGATTTATGGATTTATTATGTTTTATTCATTCTCTGTATCCCTCACTACATCATAATTCCCTCTAGGGCAGTGATCTTTTTGTTTTCTTCCTGATGTATATCAGGCACTTAACATGGTCCTTGACACAGGCTAAGAGATCGGTAAACACTTGTTTCATGAGCAGTGGATGAACGAACTTTTCCAGGAAGTGTCTTCTCTCACTCTATCTTCTACCTACTTTGTTGTACAGTTTCACATCCATTCCAAAAGCCTATGTGAATTAAGTTGAAAATTCATATAAATTATTTGTTAGCAACTTTGAGTTGATGGGAATCGAGTTTGTGCCTAAAAGTGGGAATTATATTTTGGTGTTTAGACCATGTTTGTTCTGGCTCTACTCCATGAGTAATTTAGAAAGTAACTTTTCTGGCATCCAAGAACACAATTATCCTCAGACAGTCGTACATAATTCATGTAATTGATAATGAATGGACTAGGAAATATAAGTGGTTTTCTTTCCTATGACAGAAGCCTGTGGAAGAGAAAGCATCTTCCACATGAGAGCCCCACGAGTCTCCCAGAGGCCGCCTGGCTGCTTCCTGGTCTCTGCTGTGCCTGAGTATAACCCACTACCACATAATTTGGCAAAGAACAAATTCAACCTGGGCCCATGGCCTCAGGGAACTCCTACCAAAGGCAGTGGCCTCTTTCATTCTGTGGGCTTTCGCCAGGATATATGCTTCCTTTTTCCAGCAAATGCTGCTCCCACACAGCAGCCAACTGCTTCCTGTCACTTACAGGCCACCCCAGAATATCCATCATGAGCCCATCCTTTCATGCCTGTAGAATTGTTAATTAAGGCCAGTGAGAGGATAATAAACAATGGACATGTTCAGCAATTCTCCCAATTTGCGGTTTGCAATGTTACTCCACAAGACCCTTAAATATCTGCCCTCACTGCAGGGCTGGGTTGGACACCTGCTGCTTGCCATCTCATCTCATGTCATCTCATCTGTCTATCATCCATCTATCACCATCATTTGTATCATCCATCCATCCATCCACCCACCCATCCACCAACCTGCCTGCCTATCATCTATCTATGTTTGGAAGAAATGTATTAAGACATGAATATACATAATTGTTCATTGTTGAAGGCTGCTGACCTAAAGGGAAAAAACAAAATGTGCCACATGATTCAATATAATAAAGCAAATAATAGTGATGACAGTGACATTTTAGTTTCATAGCCAGTAAAGGGTAGAGATAGGGAAAAGAAATGGAGAGGGTAAAAGGGACAAATACAGGGGGAGGGAAAGACAGTGAAGAGTGAGGGGAGAGAGGGAGGGAGAGAGAAGGCCTCAGGGAGGACCAGACAGACAGGTGCACACCTGCTTGAGGACAAGGAAAGTGGGGCATTTTGTAGACTGTGCCATTTCAGTCCACTGCTGAAACTTTAAAAGCAGCACATAAAAAAATAAAAATAAAAAACAACGATATGCAAAAGAAGTACAGGCTGAATATCCCTTATCTGAAATGTTTGGGGCCAGAAGTATTTCAGATACTGGATTAAGAAAAATTTTTTTACATGTAGGTTGAGCATCCCTAATCCAAAAATCTGAAATTTGAAATATTCCAATGAGAATTTCCTTTGAGTGTCATGTCAGTACTCAAAACAGTTAGGATTTTGGAGCCTTCCGAATGCTGGATTTATGGATTATAGATAGTGAAGCTATAATAACTATGGGTATGTCAGCTGATAGCAAACTGAAGGCTAGAGCTTCCTGAGGCCTGGACAGTGACCCTATTATACCCTTGGGTTATTGAATAAAGCTAGTAAAATATTTAAATAATTTCTCATTGTAGAAAATTTATATTTAAGGCAAAGAAATGCACAGATATCATGTAAGGCATTTAAAAATGCCATTATACTTTCCCTAAGACGACAGAGTGGTGAAGTACTCTAGTGCTTCTGGGCTGGAGAGATGATACTTTCTTTCAAAAGCAGCCTCAGAGGGAAGGACTGCTTCTGTGGCAGAGGACATGTGGGGATACGGGCTTAGGATCCTGGGGCTCATTAGTTCGAGACTTAATTTCCAAAGATATTAAAAGGTGTGTTCATTTAACATTTTTTTTTTTTTTTTGAGATGAAGTCTCACTCTGTTGCCCAGGCTGGAATGCAGTGGTGTGATTTTGGCTCACTGCAACCTCCAGCTCCCAGGTTCCAGTGATTCTCCTGCCTTAGCCTCCCAAATAGCTGGAATTACAGGCACGTGTCACCATGCACAGCTAATATTTTGTATTTTTAGTAGAGATGGGGTTTTGCCATGTTGGCCAGGCTGGTCTGGAATTCCTGAGCTCAGGTGATCTGCCAGGCTGGCCTGGAATTCCTGAGCCTAGGTGATCTGCCTCCCAAAGTGCTGGGATTACAGGCATGAGCCACCCACCATGCCCAGCCCCAGTGAATGTATGTTAAACTACTTAACTGCTTTTAGCTTATGATTCAGCATCTATATTTTATTGTAAACATCCCACTTTATGATATAAATATTGCTGAACAAGAGAAAATATCTTTTAAATTCATGAAGGCATTTAACATCTGTCAAAATTATATTCAATGTATATAATTTTGAACATAACGAATGTCAGCAAGCCACTACATTTATGTTGC
Organism: Sapajus apella; assembly: GCF_009761245.1. Taxonomy (NCBI): domain Eukaryota; kingdom Metazoa; phylum Chordata; class Mammalia; order Primates; family Cebidae; genus Sapajus; species Sapajus apella. The sequence goes on along the minus strand of NW_022436969.1, from coordinate 22,621,765 downwards.
AAATGTAAACATAATTCATACATATTTGAGGAATTGGCTCAGCATTTGCCTTTTCTTTTATAAAGATAAGAGAAGTCTGGAGAAGTCAGTTAAATACTGATTACTGTGAAGGCACAAAGTATACAGAGAATGAGCTAGGTGGGGTGAAGGTCAGGTTCAGGTGAACTCTATCCTACTGTGTCGTGCCACTGCAGAACTGAACTTCTGTCTAGATGGATCGAAAGGAAAAGCAGCACTCTGGTGACATTCTGCCGTTAACTACAAAGGTTTCACAGTTATGTCTCAGAGAATGTAACACTAACCTAAGAATAGGAATATAATGAACATGTTTTACAAATTAACTTTTTAAAATTAAAAAGAATTTAATAGCACACAAAGTGCTGCTAAAGGGAACATAAGATGTTATTAACTAATTAATTAATTAATTAAATTTTAAGAGATGGGTCTCACTATGTTGCCCAGTCTAGATTCAAACTCTTGGGCTCAAGCAATCCTCCTGCCTCAGCCTCCAGAGTAACTGGGACTACAGGCGTGCACCATCGTGCCTGGTTTTACATGTTAACTTTAGAAGACTGTATTTGATCATTACATCTTTGCTGTTTGAAAGTGTCTGCTGGACTATGTTGTTCAAGGAAACCTAATTTAGTCACTTAAGTTATAATGTTCACAGTAGCACTGTCTGGTTAATTCACCAACCTTCTCTCTCTCCAACTGTATGTAACTGCACTAGTTCACTGGCTGATCCCAAAACACTGGGTCAACGTTTGTTGGTTTTTTTTAGTTTTTTAGTTATATTTTAGTTTTGCCTTTTTTTTGTGGGCCTGTTTTGAAGAAAAACAATGCATATCAGATCCCTCCCTCCCTTCCACGCTCTCTTCTACTCTCCCTCCCTCTCTCCCTCCCTTCCTTCCTTTTTGTGAGACAGGGTCTCATCTCCCTCTGTCACCCAAAGTGGAGTGCAGTGGCATGATCTTGGCTCACTGCAGCCTCCATCTCCGGGGCTCCAGCAATCTTCCCCGCTCAGCAAACCATGCCCCCATACCCCAAGCAGCTGGGACTACAGGTACACACCATCATGCCCAGCTAATTTTTGTATTTTTTTTTGTTGTTGAGGTGGGGCTTTGACATGTTGCCATGCTTGTCTTGAACTCCTGGGCTCAAGCGATCCACCTGCCAAAGTGTTGGGATTACAGGCATGAGCCACGGCGCCTGGCAGGCAGATTGTTTTCTAAATTCACTCGGAAGTTTGTTTCTTTGATAACACTGTGCAAAAAGAGTTATGAAAAATATACTAAATCATCAAGAAATTAAAGAGAGGAAAGTTGGTATACTATAAGCAAAACTTTTTTTTCTGACCATAAAAAAGATTTAAAATTAAGTCAGTCCAAAGAAACAATACAGCAACATAAATCAAAAGCCTTAAAGATGTCTCTTTAAGAAGTTCTGGCTGGAGCGGTGGCTCACACCTATAATCCCAGCAAGGGGGGCGCAGATCACCTGAGATACGGAGTTTGAGACCAGCCTGGCCAACATGGCAAAACCCCATCTCTACTAAAAAGAAAATACAAAATTAGCTAGGTGTGGTGGGAGAATCACTTCAGCCGGGGAGGCTTGGGCCCAGGTGGCAGAGGTTGCAGTGAGCCAAGATGGCACCACTGCACTCCAGCCTGGGTGACAGAGTGAGACTGTCTGAAGTTCTGATAGAAATTTATCCTCAGATGAAAAGAAAACCAGAGAGCTATAAAAAGTTACACATATATACAACATTATTTATAATTGCAAATAAATTAAATGACTACAATAGGAAATTGGGAAATGAGTAATGGGATACTCACATGATGAATATTAAGTAGGTATTAAAAATCAGGTTGTAGAAGCATATTAACTGAAATGAAAAATGTTTCTAATACGTTTAAAAAGCATGTTTGAAATAAGTAGCTATGCTAATATCTTAATTTAATTAAAATGGTTATACCTATTTCTATGACACTGGCAGGGTATCACCGAGCACTCGTAGTGCTTATCTCAGGGGGATGGGACAATGGAAGGGCTTTATCTTCCTCTGTGGCACTTTTCAGTCTTAAAAATGAAAAAATCTTACAACAAGTGTGTCCTACTGTCACGTTAAACTACACATTGTTGGTGGCCCGCGATCACCTTTCACTGGCTTCCTGCTTACGATGCCATTATGTAAATCTATGGCCTGTGTGTATAGAGTTAATGAATGGGTTAAGGTGGGATGGTTACTTTCCTCTAGTGTGACAGCATTCTCCCTCTGGGTGAATACTTGGTGCCTGTTAGCTGACCCTAGCTTTGATAAACCTCATAACCGGACCCTGCATTCCTGGCAGGAATCAGCTATTACTGTCTAGGGACGCTCTATTCCCAATGACCTGGAGCTGGTGAAATAGGAATTTTTTACTCTTAACTCATGGTGAGGCCATTTCTCCATGGAGAAGGTTGTTCTCCCTCTTAGTGGAGTCTGAAGAGAACTGCAGAACCCAGGTGACATCAGGCCTTCAACACAGGGAGCTCTTCTCAGCCAAGGGACCTCTGGAGGAACTGGAGGCCTGGAGAGCAGCAGGGACCTGCTGTCTGCAGTTTGGTGACACAGTCATGTGGCCAGACATAGACTGAAGCCTCACACAGTATCATGCTCAAGATCTAAGGAAGTGGCTGTCTAAAAAAGGTCTCAGCTAAACTTCTGTCATAATGACATTTACATTATTTTAAGTACAAAGCCTTTTACTACATCTGTTCTCCTTAAATCTGTAGTTTATCAATGAAGGATACTGGGTAAAACTGCAATATTTATAAATTATTTCAATCTATTTTTCAATAAAGAAAGCTAGTTTTTCCTGATGAGTACAAATGTTGTTAGATGCCCATTTATGTATGTCGTTTTTTTTTTTTTTGTGACAGGGAAACAGGGTCCCACTCTGTTACCCAGGCTACTGGGTAGTGGGCTCACGTCATCCTCAGCCTCCCTGGCTCAGTTATTCCTCCTGTCTCAGGCTCCTGAGTAGCTGGGACTACAGGTACACGCTATGATGCCCAGCTAATGTTTTGTACTTTTTGTAGAGGTGAAGTTTTACCATGTTGGCCAGGCTGGTGTTGAACTCCTGGACTCAAGTAATTTGCCTGCCTTGGCCTCCCAAAGTGCTGGGATTAGGCTGGGAGGGGTGGGTTACACCTGTAATACCAGCACTTTGGGAAGCTGAGGTGGGCAGATCACCTGAGGTGAGGAGTTCAAGACCAGCCTGGTCAATATGGCAAAACCCTGTCTCTACTAAATATACAAAAATTAGCCAGGCGTGGTGGCATGTGCCTGTAATCCCAGCTACTCAGGAGGCTGAGGCAGGAGAATCACTTGAACCTGGGAGGTGGAGGTTGAGTGAGCTGAGGTTGTGCCACTGCACTCCAGACTGGGCAACAGAGCAAGGCTCTGTCTCAAAAAACACAAAAACCAAAACAAAGTGCTGGGATTACAGGTGTGAGCCACTGGGCTGGCTGTATGTCTTTTTTTTTTTTTTTTTTTTCAACTTGCATGTTTTAAATTCAGGTGAAATTCACATAACATAAAAGTAACCACTTTAAAGTAACTACTTTAAAAAAGAATGCAACTCAGGCTGGGCGCGGTGGCTCACGCCTGTAATCCTAGCACTTTGGGAGGCCAAGGCGGGTGGATCACGAGGTCAAGAGATCGAGACCAACTTGGTCAACATGGTGAAACCCCGTCTCTACTAAAAATACAAAAAATTAGTAGGGCATGGTGGCGCGTGCCTGTAATCCCAGCTACTCAGGAGGCTGAGGCAGGAGAATTGCCTGAACCCAGGAGGTGGAGGCTGCAGTGAGCCGAGATCGTGCCATTGCACTCCAGCCTGGGTAACAAGAGTGAAACTCCATCTCAAAAAAAAAAAAAAAAAAAAAAAGTGTGCAAGTCAGTGGTGTTAGTATATTTACAGTGTTGTGTAACTGCCCCTCTAGGTCAAAGGCATTTTCATCAGTCCAAAATGAAGTCCTGTGCCAACCAGGAGGTCACTCCTCATTCCCTCTTCCCTCCAACACCTGGCAACTACCAATTTGCTTTCTGTCTCTATACATTTGTCTATTCTGAACATTTCATATGCTTGGAATCATACAATATGTGGCCTTTCATGTCTGGCTTCTGTCACTTAGCATACTGTTTTCAAGGTTCACCCATGCTGTGACAAGTATCAGAACTTCATTCCTTTTGATGGCTGAGTAATATTCCCTTGCATGGCTATATCACATTTTGTTTATCCATTCATCTATTGATGAACATTTTGTTTGTTTCTACCCGTTAGCTATTGTGAATAGCGCTGCTATCAACATTAATGTACAGATATGTTTGATCCTCTGCTTTCAGTAATTTTGGGATTGCTGGGTCATTTGATAACACCATGTTTCAACTTTTGAGAAACCACTAAACTGTTTTCCATAGTGGCTACACCATTCTACATTTCCAGCAGGCGTGCGTGAAGGTTCCAATTTCTTGACATCCTTTCCAACACTTGTTATTTTCTGTGTGTTAATTATAGTGGGTGTGAAGTGGTACCCCACAGTGGTACCCCATAGTGGTTTTATAGTGGGTGTGAAGTGGTACCCCATAGTGGTTTTGATTTGTGTTGCCCTAATGATAACAGATGTTAAACATCTTTTCATGTACTTGTTGGCCATTTGCATATTTGGAGAAATGTCTAAGCAATCCTTTGTTCATTTTTAATTATTTGCCTTTTGTTGTTGAGTTGTAAGGTTTTTTTTTTTTTTTTTTTTTTTTTTAATTATTGGCTTGTTTTGATGTTCATGCTGGAGCACAGTGGCACAATCATAGCTCACTGCAGCCTTGAATTCTTGGACTCAGGTGATCCTCCTGCCTCAGCCCCCTCAAGTAGCTGGGACTACAGGTGCATGTCACCAGGCCTGGGTAATTAAAAAATAAATTGTTTTTGCAAGAGATCGGAGTCTCACTTGTTGTCAAGGCTGGTCTCAAACTCCTGGGCTCAAGAGATCCTCCCACCTTGGTCTCCCAAAATGCTGAGATTAAAGGCGTGAGCCACTGTAGCCAGGCAAAAATTCTTTATATATTCTGGTTTTTAGACCCTTATAAGATATACAATTTACAAATATTTACCTTGTTCTGTAGATTGTCTTTTTGCTTTCTTGATAATGTCCTTTGATGCGCAAATTTTAAAATTTTGATAAAGTCCAATTTACCTATTTTTTCCTTTGTTGCTCCAGCTTTTGATGTCATATCCAAGAAATCATTGCCAAATCCAAGATCATGAAGATTTACCCCTACGTATAGTCTTAGCTCCTATATTTAGGTGATCCATTTTGATTTAATTTTTAAGTATGGAGTAAAGTTATGTATGTCTCTTAGAATTAGTTCAATCTAGATTATTTTTCAAATTTCCACAACTTTTTATTGACAAATGACATCATTCAATAATATAATAAGTCCAACTATATAAACATACCTAATGTTACTAAGGGATTTTGTAGTGTCCTCTGTCATATGGAAGTTGCATCACCAGGTCACCAGGATGGTACTTTGCCAAAGACACTTTAAAACAGCATCACCCTCTCCCTCAAAATTTATGATCAATTCCCAAGTATTCCCTAAGTGCCAACAACTGATCAGTCTTTCAACAAATATTTATGGAGTTTCAACTCTGTGCTAGGCATCACGCTAGGAGCTAGGATACTGCAATGAATGAGAAAAAGGTACCGTTTGTCTTCAAAGAGTTTGTAATTTTGCAGATTATGTGTCGAGCACAAGTTGAGATGGCCAATACTCCTGTTCTCAAGAAGTTAACGCTTCAGCAGGGAGACTATAGCTAAGACATACCAAGTAATTAGAAACAATACAAAGCAAGCTGAGTGTGGTGGCTCATGCCTATAATGCCAGAGCTTTGGGAGGCCAAGGCAGGTGGATCACCTGAGGTCAGGAGTTTGGGGCTAGCCTGGCCAACATGGTGAAACCCCATCTTTACTAAAAATACAAAAATTAGCCAGGTGCAGCGGTGTGTGCCTGTAATCCCAGCTACTTGGAAAGCTGAGGCAGGAGAATTGCTTGAACCTGGGAGGTAGAGATTGTAGTGAGCCGAAATCGAACCACTGCACTCCAGCTTGGGTGACAGAGTGAGACTTGGAAGGAAGGAAGGAAGGAAGGAAGGAAGGAAGAAGGGAAAGAAGGAAGGAGGGAAGGAAGGAAGGAGGGAAAGAAGGAAGGAAAGAAGGAGGGAGGGAAGGAAGGAAGGAAAGAGGGAAAGAAGGAGGGAGGGAGGGAAGGAGGAAGGAAGGAAAGAGGGAGGAAGGGAAGGAAGGAAGGAAAGAAGGAGGGAGGGAAGGAAGGAACAAAGGAAAGAGGGAGGAAGGAAAGGAAGGAAGGAAAGAAGGAGGGAGGGAGGGAGGGAAGGAAGGAACGAAGGAAGGAAGGAGGGAAGGAAGGAAGGAAGGAGGGAGGGAGGGAGGGAAGGAAAAAGAAAAGAAGAAAGCAAGCAGAAACAATACAAGCCAGTAAGTACTGGATATAATTTGGTGACCAAATTATGGTGCCAATTAGGAAAGCCACAGAAGTGGCCGAAAAGGGAGAGGCTGCTCAATTTCAGGACAGGTTGGAAAGGACTCCAAAAGAGGTGGGTCTGACCTAAAAAAATTAACAGGAAATGACAACAGCCATAATCAAAATGATAACAGTCTTTAACAGACTGGCTTAACTGAGTGGGAGACACCTGTTCAGGGGCTGTGAGGTGGGGCTAATGGCACTACACTCTGGATGTTCTCTGCACACCTGGATCACTGCAGAGGTGGACATGGGAAGCTACCTGAGTCCAAAGTCCTTTGTCTCCTACTTCTCTGAGTCCTTGCAATGAAACCCAATGGAGCAGAAAACTTATAAATCTCTTTCAACAGCAGCTTACGAGTCTAGGTGATTGCACCTATAAGCTAACTCCGTTATTCTCTAATATAAAGTCTTTCCTAAATGGATCACATGTAGTAGCTTCATTTTTTTGTGTGGTTACTATCTGAGCTTAGTATCTTACTAAGATAGTGTGGAATTGGTTGTAGTTTCTCCCCTATTTTAAAAGCTTTTAAAATGTTTTACCAAGAGAAACACCCAGGGGAGAAATCAGTTCATTTATTTCAAACAAACAAGCATAATCTCTTGATAATCAACCTTCTGTTTAGAAGGAAAATAGCATCCCTTACGGCTTCTCTGGTTTCACCCCTCTCACCTGGGTGTCTCCACTCCTCAACAGGGGAGCCTGTTCTGCTATGGCTACAGAAAAACACCTAGCAGTTCCCACTCCTGTGGCTGGCAACAAAGATACAAACAGGCAGGGAATTTAAAAATAACTGACTAGTTGGCTTCTTTAGAGTTTCAACATTACTTTTCATTAGAAACCTAGCCATGGCTTAAGAACCCACACAAACCATTTATCCAAGGCCACCTCCATGCCGAGAGGACACAGTTAATCAAATTGTTTGGGCTTCCCTTCACAGCTATTAAAGTGACAGCTTAATTTGAAAACAGCTCTGGGAATTAGTCACCTCTCATTCCTGAAATCTGGATATTTTGTTCTGTAAATCCTGAGTAGTTTTTGTTTGTTTGTTTTAAAAAACTAAATATTAGAATAGTTCTGATAGAAAAACCATCAGCCAGGCTGCAAACCACAGAATTTTACATTAAGTATCAAAGGGGTCTCAGAGGCAAAAATCAAACATGTTAACACGCATCTTCAACCCTGGCACTGACCTCCTTTGTAGTTAAGAATTGCTGAATTAAAATAAGGGGTTAAAAAATGCTTGATGAATCTGTATTAAAAATGAAGTCCATCTTAGTGAGAACGCTACATTATTGTAAACAACACATCCCCAAGGAAACACTGACGTCAGAGTGCGAAGCTAGGGGAGTCGTGAGGAGCTGACAAATGCCCTGGGGAATTTCTTTTGTCCCAGCAATGGTGTGACCACGACGCCCGGGCAGGGCCCTGGACACCCCCTGCCACGTACGCAAAAGACAACTCTCAATCCCTTATCCAACCATTGGCTTGATCAGATTACATTCAAATTATTAAAACCATTTTCCCACTTTAACTTTTACTTTGAATACATTTGACATCTCATTGTTCTAAGAAGAACAGCACCCATCATGGGCCACTGGAGCTGTCTAGAAAGCTTAAGCCTCTAACTTGATTTCCTGGAACCTCTTCTCATTGGCATCATCAGTGACCTGAGTCTGACCTTCTTCAAGTATTCCATGTTTACAAGGAATCCGGTTTGTGATGTTTTACTTCAAACAAAATCCTTTTATCTGAGGCTTTTCCTTTGCAACACAGCAGCATCAATGAGCTAGAGGCTGCATCTTGTTATACTGATACTAACAACAAGGCCTTTTCCCAGCTTCTGGGTCTAAGCTTTTCACGTCCTTCCTTTTCAAGTCACATGAGCAGCATGTGTACCAGTGGCAAATAAGACTGTGTCCACCTAAGAGCATTTCCTGATTCTGGTAGCAAATGCCAAGACAGAGGTGGGGTAAACTATAAGGAAGAAAAAGGCGGACAGTACTTCATTAGAACAATCCACTTAAAGTACATTTTGTTTATGCTTATAATCTATACAATGCATAACTGGATTGTTTGATCTGTGGGGAATCTGCCTACCTATATACAGTCGTCCCCACCATACGGTGCCATACATGCACATGGAGTTACCCAAATGAGCTAAGAAGTTGTGAGAAATTGCTTAAAGTAGGTTTGCAAATCATCCTCAATCAATGCCAACTATGTGGGAATTCATCATCATAGTCCATAACATTAGACGACAGTTGCTGGGGCTGGAATTTTCAAAACCACTTTACACTTCTGTTATCACTTTTTGCTTACCCAGATTTAAATACCTGTGAAAAGAAAGGGAAGTTTTCAACAGACTTCACAAGTTTGCCTGAGGCTAGCCTTGATTAACTAAGGTCTTGGCAAGCAATGTTCCGTTACTTAGAACAGTGACTGAGGGCCTCAAATCTTCCTCTGTGTTGTGGCAGGAGTGACCTGAATTGAAGGAGGCTCAAGAAAACAGGTTGTGTGGCACCGAGGAAGACTAGTTAGAGGCGGGAACAGGTGCTGAAACAGATAGTTCTAGAGGTGGAATCTGTGGCATCAAGTCGTCTTTACAACCAATACTTTACATTTAACTTATACATTCTATTTTTAAGCAAAAAACAGTGTGTGTGTGTGTGTGTGTGTGTGTGTGTGTGTTTGTGTGTATTTTTTTTTTTTTTTGAGACACAGTCCCGTTTTGTTGCCAGGCTGGAGTGCAATGGTGTGATCTTGGCTCACGGCAACCTCCACCTCCCAGGTTCAAGCGATTCTTCTGCCTCAGCCTCCCGAGTAGCTGGGATTACAGACGCCTGCCACCATGCCCAGGTAATTTTGTATTTTTAGTAGAGATGGTGTTTCACTATGTTGGCCAGGCTGGTCTTGAACTCCTGACCTCAGGTGATCCGCCTGCCTAGGTCTTCCAAAGTGCTGGGATTATAGGCATGAGCCACTGTGCCTGGCCAACACTGTCAATATTTTTAATAACTGTCAATAACTCTTGATGAATCAAGATTTGTTCTGAATTGTAAACATAAAAAGGGCCACAGGAAAGTATAATTCTTGGCATGATTGTGAACTGTAAGTACAGAGAAAATGGGGTGAGGGCACATTTATCAGTGAGGCCATCTGCATTGGGGACCACTCCTCACAGAAGGAGGGCGTTGCTGCAAGGTCAATTTCTGACCACCTTTGAACTCTGGCTATGCCTTGAGAGTCGTTGTGACTGCCACACCTCATGGTGCCTTAGAAGCCTTTGGGGAGCTTTTAAAATAGATTCCTCAAGCTTTCACCCAAGAATTCCTGAATCAAAATCTCTGAGGAGAGGCTTAGGGATCTTGTTTGAAAGCTCCCCAGGTGGTTCTGAAGCACAGCAGGATTTGGAAATAATACATTTATTCCACAGTTGAGGAGAAATTCTCAGGGCTGTGTAAGATCTCTAAGGCCCGATTACATTAATAGCTCCAGGAATAGTCAAGGATTAATTTACTGGGGACAGCAGGAAATAAAACAGGGAAGTTTGCAGAAGGAAATGGGGAGTTGTCAATGTCAATGAAACCAGGTTCTAAGAGTCACTTTGTTCCCTTTCTCTGGGATTGGGGAATCCAGTGCAGGCTGCCCACGCTTCTACCAAACAAATATTTACTAAACACACATGAAAATGTCATGAAGTAAATTCACTGAGGCAGGTAGATCTCAAATACAGGCAACCGTGCAATTGGTTTAACTTTTATTAGTTACATGATGGCTGTCAAATGATGCCAAACAACACTCGAAATGTTCTATATCTGTACCTTATATGAGTGCTGCAAAATGTCATTATGATAAAATTACGATAATACTGTAAATGTTGAGAACCGTTTCGGCCCACCTCACTGATGATCATATTGTCACTTCCAGCACCATAGCTGTTGCCAAAAAAGTGATGTGTTAGCCGAGCCTTTAGTTCTAATATTTACACATCCTAAGGAGAGGTACAGTGCATTGTCTTGAAGTGGATGCAGAACAGACTTCTGCCATTGCCAGGTTGTTGCTTTCCTTTATATTTGTCTGGGGCAAGTAGAGACATTTTAAAACTGCGATTTAAAGAAATGCTATGATCTCTTGACCTTTAGCTTTTCATGAGTGTTGGTCTAATCTTCCTAATTAAACCTTAAGTCCTAGAACAGAGATGATGATTATTATTGCAGAAATGGGGTCTCACTATGCTGTTGCCTAGCCTGGTCTCAAACTCCTGGCCTCAAGCTATCGTGCTGCCTCAGCCTTCCAAACTGCTGGGATTACAGGCCCAGCCAAAGATTATTTTTAAAACCTTTCCAATAGCCCTCTAGGCTCACTCACCCTCCACCCCTCAAGGGCCAGACCCATGTTCTGGACAGGGCTGGCATAAAGCAGACATAGGTTGAATCAATGGTTTGATCAGATTGGGAAGTATAAAGGTGAGCTGAATTAACAGAGAAATTATGAAATGATGTTTATAAAATATAAAACGATTTAAATGAAAATGTGTGAAGATCTATCCCACCACACTTCTTGAGCCACATGTAAGAGAACCATTATTAAACTCTCTCATTCAGATCTGACCCCACTTTTGGGGGGTCAGAAATGAACTGATTTTCAGTGGGAGTTCTAGTGCTCAAAGGCATAGGAAAAATAAACTGAGTTTCTACTCCTCTTTCATATTCTTCTCTATAATTTAGTTATTTGGGGTCTTTGAGTAATACTGCCCTGTGAGGATATAACCTTATTAATCATGGTTATCTCCTCCAGGGATAGCAGGTCCTCCATCTCCTAATGTGCACGGTACTCCAGGGCACCGAATTATAAGCTGAAGTAAGCATACAAAAGGCCGATGGGATAAACTCCCCTTCTCTTGATTTCTGGGAGTCAGAATGCTTCACCCTGTTTCTGACAATCTCCTTCTCAGGTAAGAAATAATGAAGGAGGGGCAGCCCCACTTTTCTTTTCTCTCCTTTTTAGAACAGGGAACAGTCATTTTCTTTCACTTTAATAATTTTCTCCCTTGCAAGAGGAATTCAAATGTCTTTCACTTGCCAGGGGAGTGGGAGGAGGGTGGGCGGAAGCCTTTAAAGACCTTCAATAACAGCTCAACATGGAGCTGAGCAGAGGAGCTGCTGCTTAACCCATTCACAGCCGAGGCCATTGTTAACATTCGCAGGAGAGGGGGCATCAGACTGCGTCTCAGGGCAGAAGGGTTCCTTCTAGCCTCTTATACACCGGCCTGAACCCAATTTAGAAAAGACTCACTGAAAAAGAAAAGCAAGGCAATTCACTGGCACTGATTTCTTTTCCCTATGATAATTAACTGTACGCTAGAGAGAAGAAATGAAACACCCCCCCCACTCCCGCAGGACTGGATGGGGTGCTCTCCAGGGACCATTGTTCTAAGGAGGTAGGGGCCTGCAGCCTCCAAGCCCTGAGGTGGGGTGGGGCAGAAAAGCTGTCTTTCTGGAACCTCAGCATTGGCAAATCCCCAGATGGTCCAGTGTCTTCCTTTCTTTTCCTTGTTCCAGGTTTCTGCAAATTTGTATTTCCCATTGTTCTAGTTATTGGGGGCTTGGAAGCATACAGGCTTACCACAGAGCATCCCATACTTCCGTCTGCCTTATGGACACGCATTCCACATTTCCAGGGAGTCCCTAAAGGATGATATCACAGGAAAGAGTGTAGAATCCAGGTGCATCGACCTCATGTTTATTCCAGCTTTCATGTACTCTCTCACTTTCAGCTTTTTAGACAATTTCCAAATTCTACTGGGATGAAATCTTATATAAAACCGTCTAAAGACTTGACTAGGTTGAGGTACGGCAAGACAGGTGAGCACTTCCAATGGCTGAGAGGGGACGAAAACTGAGCGTGGGACTGAGAAAAAGTATGAATCACAGCAACTCCAGACTTTGGAGAAACTAAGTGTAATCTGGAACTTTCTTCCAACACCATTGTGCTAATTGTCTTCTGATTCTCAGTTTTAAATAGTAGTGACTGAGTAATTCCTCTTGTTTATTCCCCTTTTCTAAACTCAATTCTTTGTACACCATGAATCATATATTTCCTCCCACTCTTCTGACTCCCATACATACAGGACAGCCAGGCCCGTGCAGCTTTCTCGGAATCCAACAGAGCACGCACAGTCAGTTCCTTCCACGCGCAGAGACCAGGTACTGGCTTTCGGTTTTTTTTTTCTAGATCTACTGAGGCCGAAAGAATCTTTCTTCATGTCTTTTACTCAGATTCATAATACATTCCTTTTAAACACACACAGACCAGAGCCAATTTCTTGACTTAGAAATAAAATGCTAATTTGTATGTTTTCAGTGAATTACTAAATGCCCTAAAAATTGCATGCAAAAAATAAAATGAAAAGAACAAAATTATACAATCTGCTTCTGCTCAAGCAATACATAATTATGTGGCTCTTTCTGAGCAAAGGCATCAAGAGCAGGCTTCAAAAGCACAGCATTAGGCTTGTGGCAGCCTTGGTAAGTGCAGGGGTGTCGTCATGAAGGTGTGGCGAGGTAAGGCCTCCCTGTTCCATCTGCTGCAGACACAAAGAACACAGCTGGCTGCCTCAATACCTGTGGAAAAGGGCCATGTAGTTGGTTTCATTCTCCATGCTGAAGCCATGATGGGAGACTTAGAAGCAGGTAGATTAGGGGTAAGGCCCATTAGGATGGACACCTTGCCCGCTTACCTGAAGACAGAAACACATTGCAGTGAAGTCTCTAAAAGAGCAACAGGCTTCTGTCAGCACTGGAAGACCAAAGACAAGTATGCTGGTCCCCACCAGGAGGAAGCATGGCTGCCAAGCACCAGGCTATGCCCGCTTTTCAGGCAATGCCACCCTCTACCCTGCATGGGCTTGCTGGGCCACGTGGACATAAGGGACACCACCCTGATGGCGGGGGGCCTGGAGTAGCTGGCTACCCTCCTGCCACGCAGGACAATGAACAAGCGCAGATGGAGCTTCTCACCTAGCCTGTGCCTTTTCTCTCCACTAGCACTGATGCTGGGAAGGAAGAAATCATTATTTCCTTTCTCCACAGTCTCTGCAGTGGCCACGAATAGCAGGTAGCCACTGAGCACTTTAAATGTGGCTTGCTTGAACCAAGATGTGCCAGACATGCCAAATGCACACTAGATTTTGAAGGGTTTTTATGAAAAAAAAAAAAAAAAAAAAAAAAAAAACATAGAAACCGGTCATTTCTAAACATTACATGCTGAAATAATATTTTTTAGAGATATATATTATGTTAAAATGTATTATTAAATTTTGCTGATATCTTTTTACTTTTTAAAAATGTGGCTGCTAGAAAATGCAAAATTACATATGTGGATTGTATTTGTGGCTCACATTTTATTTCTATTTTCTGTCTTTGGTCAGTGCTGGAATGAGGATGTATTCATTAAAAGAGGTCTCACCACAGTTACGTGTAGTGATGTCATCCTGGTGAGGTGAGTAGAGGATCCTGGCTTTGCAGGCACAACACAAACGTTTGATTTAACAATGTTTTTCTTCTGAATAGCTAATACAGAGTACTTATTATGTTCCAACTTTGAGCCTAGTCTTTTATGTATTAACTCATTTAGCCGTCACAGTAACTCTGTGAGGTAAGTACCATTATCATGCCCATTCGAGAGAGGAACAAACTGAGGCACACAGAGGCACTGCCTCTTGCAAGAGGAGAGTTGGGCTCTGAATGCAGGTGGCCAGGTTCTAGGGAGCAGCCCTGTTTCATACTCATTTCTGTTGAATGTGAGGTGGTCAACAAATTAAACCTGGAATATACCCAGAACGAAAAAGTAATGGGAGATGATCCACCTCTGGACTGAGTCTAATTAACAAAAGAACAACTGCCAGAATGCGATGTAAAATTTACAGAATGACAGAGTTAGTTACTTTTACAAATGTTGCTTGATCTTCTACCATGTCTTTTGCATAATCAGAGTTTGGTTTTATGGGGATAATAACCTCAGTGACTTTGTGGCTACAAATCTTGAAGCATTGTCATCTATCATAATAAATAAGAATCTCAAAATTCTTAAGATTTATCATTCTCTTCATCATGCATTACGCTCACATAGCCCTTTCGATAGCATCTATGTAAATTTTTCCTTTAAAAGTTGACACAGCACAAAGATATATTATAAATTAGAAAAATAATTTCTTTTTAATGTGAACCACAGGTGAATAGATCTAGTTAATCACACACAGTCATCATTGACTCTCACATGGTCCTTTTTCATTTTCTTATTTTTTTTGTTTAATCATAAAATGAACACTCATAAGCCCCTCTCATCTCCCTAAATTAGACAGGATCAATAACCGATATTTTACTATAACCTCTTCCATACTCCACCTCCCTTCCACCTCTGCCTCCTCTCCTACTATCCTGAATGTTATGATTATCGTTCTCTTTTCTTTTAAAAAATGTTGTCACAAATATATGCATGCTTAAACAATATAGTACTTAGTTTTGCTTGTTTTTTCAACTTTACAGAAGAGAATTATATTATATGTCATCTTTCAACACTTGAGTTCTTCATTCAACATTATGATACTGAGATTCATCCATGTCATTGTGTGTGGCTGTAATTCATTCCTTTTATTTATTTATTTTTTTTGAGACGGAGACTCGCTCTGTCACCCAGGCTGGAGTACGGTAGCATGATCTCTGCTCACTGCAACTCCGCCTCCCGGGTTCAAGTGATTCTCCTGCCTCAGTCTCCCAAGCAGCTGAGATTATAGGCACGTGCCACCATGCCCAGCTAATTTTTATATTTTTAGTAGAGACAGGGTTTCACCTTGTTGGCTCGGCTAGCCTCAAACTCCTGGCCTCAAGTGATCTCACCTTAGCCTCCCAAAGTGCTAGGATTACAGGCATGAGCCACCTTGCCCGGCCTACATTTTCGCTGATGTATATTTTATTGTGTGGAGATTCCACAATTATGTATCCATTGTCTTGTTAGTGGGCATTTGGGTTGTTTCCAGTTTCTTATTATGAACATTGACACTATGAATATTCTTGAACATGTTTCCTGTTATATATTGCTAATTATAACACCTATTTTGTTTATTTAAACAAATTTAATTTTAAAATCCAGTGTGACTCCTCCCCTTTTGGCAATAGCATCTCCTAAGTTTTCCTCAAAAGTAGAGGATTAAACAGAGAGCCAGCAGCTTGATGGTTCAGTTGCGTGCTATTCAGAATTCCCTTTCAATATTATTTATCAAATTCAGCCCCTCAGTATATAAAATGATGAAATGCACAAAGCAGTTTATTATTCTCACAAAGACAAGGTTTATCTTCAAAGAGCTCAGTAATTTGTTAATTTGTTCCTTATATAAAATGATGTTTTTAAAGATTTATGCAATTAACTAAGGAAATGTCTACAACTGCTCTTTTCTTTTTTGGAAGCAATATGATGTTTAATTCTACAAAATGCTGTTTTTTCTCCATTCTTGATGTAGCACTGTTTAATAATAGATTTTTGAGGCTGTGGGGGTGTATGGGAGGAGAATGCTATCACATTAAATTGTGCATATCTATTATAAGACACAGAAATTCTATATTTTCAAAGGTGTATATTAAGGATCTCTCAATCCAAGGTTGGGCTTTCTGGCTTGGGTAATACAAAGGAACTCTAAGAGTTTTTCAGAGCTGTGGTTTAATGGTTAGGTGTTGCTAAGTTCAGTTTTTATTTAGGAATTGGGGAATGCTCTGTTTGCAGTTACCACAGATGCTGCGTGTTGAAAAGAATGCCTGTATGAGTAAATGTGGATTTAACACGACCAAATCTTCCCCATAAAGTCTTTTTTTTAAAAATTTATTTTATTGCATTTTAGGTTTTGGGGTTCATGTGAAGGACATGCAAGATTGTTGCATAGGTACCCACATGGCAGTATGATTTGCTGCCTTCCTCCCCATCACCTACATCTGACATTTCTCCCCATACTATCTCTCCCCAACTCCCCTCCCCCACTGACCCTCCCCTATTTCCCTCCAACTGACCCCAGTGTGTGATGCTCCTCTCCCTGTGTCCATGTGTTCTCATTGTTCAACACCCGCCTATGAGTGAGAACATGCAGTGTTTGATCTTCTGCTCTTCTGTCAGTTTGCTGAGAATGATGGTTTCCAGATTCATCCATGTCCCTACAAAGGACCCAAAGTCATCGTTTTTGATGGCTGCATAATATTCCATGGTGTATATGTGCCACGTTTTCCCTGTCCAGTCTATCATCAATGGGCATTTGGGTTGGTTCCAGGTCTTTGCTATTGTAAACAGTGCTGCAATGAACATTCGTGTGCATGTGTCCTTATAGTAGAACGATTTATAATCCTTTGGATATATAGCCAGTAATGGGATTGCTGGGTCAAATGGAATTTCTATTTCTAGGTCCTTGAGGAATCGCCACACTGTCTTCCACAATGGTTGAACTAATTTACACTCCCACCAACAGTGTAAAAGTGTTCCTATTTCTCCACATCCTCTCCAGCATCTGTTGTCTCTAGATTTTTTAATGAACGCCATTCTAACTAGCGTGAGATGGTATCTCAATGTTGTTTTGATTTGCATTTCTCTGATGACCAGTGATGATGAGCATTTTTTCATATGTTTGTTGGCCTCATGTATGTCTTCTTTTATAAAGAAGTATCTGTTCATATCCTTTGCCCACTTTTGAATGGGCTTGTTTTTTTTTTTTGTAAATCTGTTTTAGTTCTTTGTAAATTCTGTATATCAGCCCTTTGTCAGATGAGTAAACTGCAAAAATTTTTTCCCTTTCTGTTGGTTGCTGATTCACTCTAATGACTGTTTCTTTTGCTGTGCAGAAGCTGTGGAGTTTGATTAGGTCCCATTTGTCTATTTTGGCTTTATGTTGTCAATGCCTTTGGTGTTTTGGTCATGAAGTCCTTGCCTATGCCCATGTCCTGAATGGTTTTGCCTAGATTTTCTTCTAGGGTTATTATGGTGTTAGGTCTTATGTTTAAGTCGTTAATCCATCTGGAGTTAATTTAAGTGTAAGGTGTCAGGAAGGGGTCCAGTTTCTGCTTTCTGCACATGACTAGCCAGTTTTCCCAACACCATTTATTAAACAGGGAATCCTTTCCCCATTGCTTGTTTTTGTCAGGTTTGTCAAAGATCAGATAGTTATAGATGTGTTGTGTTGCCTCCAAGGCCTCTCTTCTGTTCCATTGGTCTATATCTCTGTTTTGGTACCAGTACCATGCTGTTTTGATTACTGTAGCCTTATAGCATAGTTTGAAGTCCGGTAGTGTAATGCCTCCCGCTTTGTTTTTTTTGCTTAGAATTGACTTGGCTATGTGGGCTCTCTTTTGGTTCCATATGAAGTTTAAGGTGTTTTTTTCCAGTTCTGTGAAGAAGGTCATTGATAGCTTGATGGGGATAGCGTTGAATCTGTAAATTACTTTGGGCAGTATGGCCATTTTCACGATATTGATTCTTCCTAAGCATGAACATGGAATGTTTCTCCATCTGTTTGCGTCCTCTCTTATTTCGTTGAGCAGTGGCTTGTAGTTCTCCTTGAAGAGGTCCTTTACGTTCCTTGTTTGTTGTATTCCTAGGTATTTTATTCTCTTTGTGGCAATTGTGAATGGCAGTTCGTTCTTGATTTGGCTCTCTTTAAGTCTGTTATTGGTGTATAGGAATGCATGTGATTTTTGCACATTGATTTTGTATTCTGAGACTTTGCTGAAGTTGCTTATCAGTTTCAGGTGATTTTGGGCTGAGATGATGGGGTCTTCTATTTATACAATCATGTCATCTGCAAACAGAGACAATTTGACTTCCTCCTTTCCTATTTGAATACCCTTTATTTCTTTTTCTTGCCTGATTGCTCTGGCTAGAACTTCCAGTACTGTATTGAATAGGAATGGTGAGACAGGGCATCCTTGTCTAGTGCCAGATTTCAAAGGGAATGCTTCCAGTTTTTTCCCATTCAGTATGATATTGGCTGTTGGTTTGTCGTAAATAGCTTTTATTATTTTGAGGTATGTTCCGTCAATACCTAGCTTATTGAGGGTTTTTAGCATAAAGGGCTGTTGAATTTTGTCAAAGGCCTTCTCTACATCAATTGAGATAATCATGTAGTTTTTGTCTTTGGTTCTGTTTAAGTGGTGAATTACGTTTATAGACTTGCGTATGTTGAACCAGTCTTGCATCCCTGGGCTGAAGCCTACTTGATCATGGTGGATAAGCTTTTTGATGGGCTGTTGCAATCGGCTTGCCGGTATTTTATTGAAGATTTTTGCTTCTATGTTCATCATGGATATTGGCCTGAAGTTTTCTTTTCTTGTTGAGTCTCTTCCGGGTTTTGGTATCAGGATGATGTTGGTCTCATAAAATGATTTGGGAAGGATTCCCTCTTTTTGGATTATTTGGAATAGTTTCAGAAGGAGTGGCACCAGCTCCTCTTTGTATGTCTCGTAGAATTCGGCTGTGAACCCGTCTGGACCTGGGCTTTTTTTGGGTGTTATGCTTTTAATTGCTGCCTCAACTTCAGACCTTATTTTGGGTCTGTTCAGGGTTTTAGCTTCTTCCTGGTTTAGGCTTTGGAGGAGGCAAGTGTCCAGGAATTTATCCATTTCTTCCAGGTTTACTAGTTTATGTGCATAGAGTTGTTTGTAGTAATCTCTGATGATGGTTTGAATTTCTGTGGAATCTGTGGTGATATCCCCTTTATCATTTTTTATTGCATCAATTTGGTTATTCTCTCTTTTCTTTTTTATAATCTGGCTAGTGGTCTGTCTATTTTGTTGATCTTTTCAAAAAATCAGCTCCTGGATTTATTGATTTTTTGAAGGGTTTTTTGTGTCTCTATCTCCTTCCGTTCTGCTGTGATCTTAGCTATTTCTTGTCTTCTGCTAGACTTTGAGTTTTTTTGATCTTGCTCCTCTAGCTCTTTCAATTTTGATGATAGGCTGTCAATTTTAGATCTCTCCTTTCTTCTCATGTGGGCACTTATTGCTATATATTTTCCTCTAGAGACTGCTTTAAATATGTCCCAGAGATTCTAGTATGTTGTGTCTTCATTCTCGTTGGTTTCGAAGAACATCTTTATTTCTGCCTTCATTTCATTGTTTATCCAGTCAACATTCAAGAGCAAGTTGTTCAGTTTCTATGAAGCTGTGTGGTTCTGAGTTAGTTTTCGAATTCTGAGTTCTAACTTGACTGCACTGTTGTCTGAGAGACTGTTTGTTATGATTTCTGTTCTTTTGCACTTGCTGAGGAGTGATTTACTCCCAATTATGTGGTCAATTTTAGAGTAGGTGTGATGTGGTGCTGAGAAGAATATGTATTCTGTGGATTTGCTGTGAAACTCTCAATCCAGAGAGTTTCTGATTGCCGTTCTTTTGTAGGGGTGGGACCGAGACTGATCACCTGGCTCCCTGCCTCAGAGCCTTTTTTTTCCTTTTTTAGTTGAAGAGTCCACTCTATCCCAGTTGCCTGTTGAAAGGGCGCCCCGGGATCTGTGTGATTTCCCGTGCGGCGACTCACTGCGCAGGCTTAAACTGCGGCGCTGAGATTCGTGGTGCTTTTTCTGCCCAGCAATCTCCTGGCCTGGCTCCCTGTTCAGTCCCCTCTTTAATCAGATGAATGGACGACTTCCCGAGTCTCCAATTGCCAGCCAAAAGGGCTCCTGGACCAGTGTATTTTGTACGGAGAATCGCCGGCTGGGTCGCCAACAAAGCAGCCACGCGGGGCAAAGCAGCTGTGCTGACCAAAAGAACCGCGCCGTCCACAATAGCCTTGCTGGCGACCCGTGGGGCTCCTCCGCCTGGGAATCTCCTGGTCCATGAGCAATAAAAATGCGGCATGCACTCACCCTCTGCACTTTCACTGGGAGCTGCAACTCTGAGCCGTTCCTAAAGGGCCATCTTGGATCTTCCCCTCTATTTAAAGTCTTAATTTGAAATAGCTGTAAGTAACACTGGTAGTCCTGGTCAGCACTATCCTCATTCACTGGTTGATACTGAAAATTTATCTTGCAGAACATCAATCCTGTAGTCAAAGCTCTCAGTCAGTTAAATGCAAAGGCATCTGGTAAAGTAACAGATTAGTAGCCTGTTATTCATGTTATCAGTCATTTATACTTTAGTGTGACTTACCTATGAATGGACTCCTAATGTTGGAGTGATCAGAAATGTGTATGTAAAAGTCTTATGTGTTTCTGGCTAAGTTTCATTGCAATTCAAATCCTTTTCCGGTTCTAGTATTTGAATTTGGTCAAAGTAATAACAATAATAATTCACGTTACTGAGTTATTTACCTTACCGAGCTCTATCATGCCTGTAATCTAATTCATTCCTCAGCGTAACTCCATGAGGTTGGTATTAATATAATCATTTTACAGACATGAAAATCCAAAGGCAGATTGACTAAGACTATGTCTGGCTGAGAATTGACTCAGGTCTTTTTAATCTTGGGTTCAGTCCATTGCACCACGCTTCACTGGAGCCGATTGGAACAGGTTTGAAAACTGCTTGGACAGAGAACTTATCTTCCAATTTACAGCTGAAATATTTCTATTTTAAAGAGCCAGAGAGCTTCCTGCAACAAAACTATAAACATTCATTTTTTTGAAGGCCTTAAAACATTTAAAACTGAGAGCTGATATGTGTTACATTTGACAAAAAATTATCTGTTTAAAAAAATATAAGAGCCATAATAAAAACAAACTTTTGATATTTGCTCTGAAAAAGGTCTTATGTGTTAGGAATCAAATATATAAACACAGCAACAGGAAAAAGTCCCTGGACAAGACAGCAGAAATGTGACTATGCAAAAATACCTCTACTTCAGAGATTAGAGTCAAGTCCCTATAGAATAATTTTAGGCAACAGCACATAAAAAGAGGTTAAAAAATTAAAAATAGAAATTTGTCAGAGAGATATATTTGTATTACATCTCAGAAATGTAATGCAAACCATCTGAGACCCCAAGACACAATAAGAATATAAAGCCAAAAGCTGTAACAAGGTACTAGGTGCGCTAATGAGGCATGCTGCAATGGTTTATATGCCTCAATAGCAACAGCAAATGACGACAGACAGTTTTCACTGGCTCAGTAAGCTGAAGAAGCCTTCTCCACATGAGTGGAAAAATAGCTCTAGGTTGATATTTTCCATCCTAATTTTTGTTAATGACTGCACAATTCTGTAGTATGATGCAAGGAAATGAATACAACTGCAAGAGTCTTCAAGTGAAAATGATGGACTGTCAGCAAAAGTTGGGCGGATAAATTGTGTCCTTTGGGTCAGGGACTGTGTCTTGTTCACTGTGATCACCCAGTTTCCAGGCTACCCCCAGCCTCGGGAAGGTGTTCAGGAAATTCTACTTGAATGTGTGCATGAGCCAATAACTCCCATCCTTCCATTCCCATCGAACTGCATTTTCACTCCCCAAAGAACTGAGTGACTATTAGATCTGATTGTTTGCAGACGGTTGAGCTTATCCTGGAGCTAGGCCACAGCGAACTGAAAGAACACCCTATTCTTCTAGGTATTTCTCCTTTTCAGGCTGCTCTAGGAATTTTAACCCCTGCCACACAAGCTCTAGCCAGCAGGTTCCTGTTCTCTGTAAAGTCTATCCATCAGTCTCAATACAGGCCATCAAATGACTGCCATTCCATCCTGCCTTCACGGTCTACATCATCACAGACATGTAATGTGCAGTTATGAGTACAGATAACACCTATTTGCCACTGGTGGGGAGAAATCTAATAACAGACATTTTGGGTTCAATGACAAGCTATCAGCAAGGTATAGATTTGGTATACAAGAACGCTGCTTCTATGGTAACTACCCCTTGCAGTCTCCTGCTTTCCA
Source organism: Sapajus apella (assembly GCF_009761245.1). Classification (NCBI taxonomy): domain Eukaryota; kingdom Metazoa; phylum Chordata; class Mammalia; order Primates; family Cebidae; genus Sapajus; species Sapajus apella. Next base: position 22,599,279 of record NW_022436969.1, on the reverse strand, counting down.
TTTTGCAGCAGCACAAAGCCTATTTTCCACACTGCAGTGTATTTTTCTCCACTCTATGAATGCCATTGTTGCTGGGTCAGGAAGAGTTGGCCCTTCCTCACCTCTGCGTGCTGTCTCTGGCTCTTTTCACAGTTTCCACAATCCCCTTTCTCAAGGACCCATTTTTATCAGTTCCCATGGTGTACTGGGAGATATATATCTGAACAGTGACTGTTGAGGTAGGGTAGAAGAGCAGTTGTTTGATTTTCTGCCTTAAGAATTGAAAAGTTTTTCATCTGACCACTAGTAATTTTCACCCTTGGAACAGACAACCATAGCTGAAGATCAGAGAAGGGTTAAATTCTCCGGCACATCGGAACCATGACCCATTCATGGTTTTATAGATAAGGTTATACGATCTATAAAGTTCTTCCTGGAATGTACCTCCCGATCCATGATGGGAACTGATAAAAATGGGTTCTTGAGAAAGGGGGTTTTTGTGTTCCATGCAATGTTTCATCAATGTATCCACTGCACTGACCCCATAACACCTTTGTGGTAATTTTACCGGTTCTCAGAGCTTGCATGGCCTTCCAGAGATCATCTTGCCTAGCATTCATTTTTTTCTTTTTTTTTAAGGAGGATACAACTAAAGCCCCAGATACTGAGAGACATTTCCCAAGGTTTCGTCACTAATACCAGTGAGAGGAGGAGAAGCTAAGACTCCTCCTGCGGTGTTTCTCTGTAACATCACGCAGCCTCTGCAGTTGTTGCTCCAGCTCTGGAAACGTGAATGGGGACCTAGGGGATGCTCCTCAGCCTGCAGCTGACACCATTTTTGAAGAAATAACTAAAATTACATTTTCGTTATTTGTATTACATCTGAGAAATGTAATGCAAACCATCTGAGACCCTAAGACACAATAAGAATATAAAGCCAAAAGCTGTAAGAAGGTACTAGGTGCGCTAACGAGGCATGCTGCAATGGTTTATATGCCTCAATGGCAACAGCAAATGATGACAGTTTTCACTGGCTCAGTAAGCTGAAGAAACCTTCTCCACATGAGTGGAAAAATAACCCTAGGTTGATATTTTCAACCTAAACAATATTTTAAACTTCTAAAAACAGCAGGAGTAAATGGGACTTAATCTAGCAGACAAGTAACTTTACCTATAAAACCATGTATGGGTGGCTCATGGTTCCGATGTTCCTGAGAATTTAACCCTTCTCTGATCTTCAACTATGGTTGTCTGTTCCAAGGGTGAAAACTACTAGTGGTCAAATGAAAAACTTTTCAACTCTTAAGGCAGGAAATCGAACAACTGCTCTTCCACCCTGCCTCAACAGTCCCTGTTCACCAAGCATATGTAACGGGTAGGTGTGAGAGTCCCTCTGTGAACAGCACGTCCGGAGGCGACACGGTAACTTGCTGGGGAGAGGAGTGATGCTATGGAATCTTGGGCACAACACAAGCTGGTGGGGAGGTGCGGATTCCATACCCAGAGGTAGCCCAGTGAGGGGTGAAGGGCATAGACTTGGGAACCAGACTCTGGGACTCCAACCTCAAACCATCCCTGGCTGGTTGCGTCAGATTCGCACCGGAAACTTGCAAGGTCCTATTGAGCAAAGAAGCACTCTACAGGTGGAAGCTGTTGATTTTTTAGCCATCAGTTGGGCAACCACGGATGACAATGGATGGGCAGACTATAGATAAGCCCTCATCTGGAGACGCCTTTTCTCTAGGCTTGAACTATGAGAGTTAAACACTAGGTGAGCAAACATCCTAGTTAATGACATTCTGGTGAGCCTGTCCATCTAAATCAGAAATGTCTGGATACTTAGGGACATAATTCTTTTAGCAATAAAACTTTTTTTCCCACATAAACTCTTGAATGGAAATCTTCCTGAAGGATTCCATTCATCCTTGCCTAAACACTGGAATTTCACCTCTTATCTCTCCTTGAGGACCCAGGACCCAGCATCAGTCACTGTATTTGTGTTGTAGACACAGGGAACCCCTGGGAATTTGCCCTCCGCCCCACAGAATGCCTGTTGAGGGACTTCCTTTTTGAGTTCTGGTGTGCGTCTGCGTCTTTCCTTGTTGTCCAGGGTACTTCTCTTTGTCCCCTCTTCATTTCTAATCTGACACAGACTTAGAGGAATATTTTTGGGTGAGGTAGGGCCTAGACATTGTGGCTCAGAGTGTAGGCTCTGGTGGCAAGTCTCAGCCCCACTGTACATGCTGTGTGACCCGGGCTCGGTACTTACCCCATCAGGGGACAGGCATGGTAGCTACTACACAGGGGCGTGCATGTGTGGGTTAAGTGAGATCATCCACTTAAAACCTCAGAGGAGTAAGTGCTGCAAAGCCAAGCATTCAATGGTAACCCAAACCAATGGTTTAAAAATATTATCCCCCAGTGCATGCATACGGACAAGGCGTGGGCTCTGGGGCAAAACCTGCCTGGCTGCCCTCTGGCCCTCAAACAAAGCGAGGGTCCACAGTTGGTTCTGTTTTCCAGAACACACTGCTTTCATCAGGGCCCCCAGAACGACTTGCTAAGATGGGGAAATGCCACAGAGTAATTCCTTCAAGATAGAAAGGCTGTCTTCAGTGAATCAGGAATTCGAAAGAAGCCATTCGTCAAGGGGAGATTCAGTAGGACTCTCTGCCTCACACTGGGCTGAGCCGAGCGATGGCTGTCGGCCTCTGCTGCAGGAAAAGTTACTGTCCATCAGGTGCAGAATTGAACCCAGCCCATCTCCAAATAGATGGCTGTGTGTACCCAGCCCGTCTCCAAATAGATGGCTCATGTAGTGAGCCACAGGCACTCCTGGACTGATTATTTCCACTCTAAGACATAGAAATAAACCTGCGGTGTCTACTGACCTAAACTCTGCCAACAAAAACCAAAATGAGGGATGTTGAAGTGACCAGATCAAGCTTGTGGCTGCAACAAGGCTGATTCAGCATATAATCTGGACCCGTGATTCTTAAACCCAGAAAGGTAACCTCACAGTACACAGGGGGACAGACTCTGGGGTCAGGCTGCCTAGGTTCAAATTCTGAACCATCCTCTACCTAGCTCTGTGACTCAGGGCAAGTCAATTATGTTCTCTGGGCTTCTGTTTTCTCACATATGAAATGAGGCCACCATTTATCATTCATAAGATTGCTGTGGATATACAGCTTAGGGCAGTTCTTGGCGTGAAGTGCTGGTCAAGGAGTGGTCACCACTTTTACTGGTATCAAGCCAACTTACCAACTTCACCAAAAAAGAGGAAAACCGCGGCACAGGTAACTCCTTTGGATAGGCTCTCACGCATTTTAAAATCCCAATTTGGTTTTTCTTTATATTTTAGTCTAAACTATTTCAGACAACAATATTTTCTGCAGAATATAGTATTTATTGACTCTTCTCAATGCAATGCCAAGCCTTGAAAAGCGACAGAAGGCAGAGAACGTTCCCTGCAAAAACCACAGCCTGACCATTAATTCAGAGCCAGGCTTGTTCTTCGGCCACACCAAGAAGTGCTGAGTCAAACTGGGCCCCGTGTGTGGCTTCAGCACTCAGCAATGTCTGAAAAGGCAGCTCCCACACATTATGCATGGTAAAGAGTGACCAGGATGACATCTCACATTTATTGAATGTTTAAGGTGTGCCAGGCACAGGGCCCGGCACTTCAGATATATTATTGTATTTAATTCCTCCAAAAAGCTTCATGCGCTAGCCATTAGTATTATTATCCCCATTTTACAGATGAGGAAACTGAGCACAGAGATACTAATTAACTCAACCAAGATAATATAGACAGGAAGAGCAGAGGTGAGACCAACTGCAAAGTCTGTACTCTTTAGTCACCGAAATTACTCAGATGCAATTGTTTTTATATAATTATATGCATTAAACTATTATGAGATTTTTCTTTTGAGACAAGGTCTTCCTCTGTCCTCCAGGGTAGAGCACAGTGCTGCAATCATAGGTCCTAGGTCATCACAGCCTCGATCGCCTGGGCTCAAGTGATCCTCCTGCCTTGGCCTCCCAAGGAGCTGGGACCACAGGCGTGGAACACCATGCCCAGCTAATTTTTTTTTTTTTTATAAAACATTTTTTGTAGAGATGGAGGTCTTATCATTTTGCCCAGGCAGGTTTTGAACTCCTGCATTCAAGCAATTCTCCCATCTTGGTTTCCCCAAGTGCTGGTATTAAAGGCACCATATCTAGGCTATTGTGAGACTTTTGGTACTATTTTATTTCCTCTTTTTTCAAAAAAGAGCCTTAAGAAACAATACCAAGCCTACCATAGGAACTATTTCCGAGACTGGTTACGTAGTGTGTCATCCCATTATCTCCCGCTCCAACATATACCAGGAACCCTTCAGGGTGATTTACGCAAAGCCTTTTAAACAGACTGCTCTAACTTCTAGTTGCTGGAATTGTAGGTAAGTGAGCTTGTTATGTGCTTAGCCACAAAAAAATGGGTACCTGTGGGTGGGGAGTGGACATGAGACGTGCAAGCACCAGTAAGGGGACACCTTGGTGCCGGACAACCCAGGGGCTGTGTGGCTTTGGGGAACTGGCTGCCTCTCATCTCAGGTCAGGGAAGGCTCCCCGTAGAGATGACGGTGGGAAGTGACGGATGCAGCAGATGTCACTGCTGAGAGTGAAGCACAAAGGCAGGTGCAGACCTGAGCCTGCAGTGTAGAAGGGCAGGGCCAGGCCCCCTGTGAGGTACCCCCGTCCTCACCGAGGACACCTACCACTTGATGGCAAGGCTGTCTTCCCAGGACAGGGACATAAGAGAGTGTAACGAGAGACTGACAGGTAACATGTAGTCTATAAGACTGAGCCATATGAAACTTCTATATCATGGCTCAAAATTGGCCAAGTATTGGCAATTTCTTATAGTTCAACCTAACAGATAATGAAACTCCCCTCTCTAAATTCAGACCTGTACCCTGCATGAATGGAAGTGACAAGAAGAGAACTGGATGAGGAATCAGGAGCCTCAGTTCCAGTCCTGGCTTTGCCTCCAGGTCAGCACACCTGGGTGACCTGGACAAGTCTCATAGAGTGCTACGCTAATGCCCTGCTGATCTGTAGAGGAAGTCTTGGATCAGACACACCTAAGTTTGCTTCCAGCTGAAATGCTAAGATTCGAGGCAAAGCCACCGTAAGAGCACAGATGGGGAGGCCTGGTCAAAACACAATGGAGATGTCAACTCTATTTGGCCCTATGATCACCTGGAACAGGATAGTGCTGGGGGCAAACTGATGGGCATGAAATTGAAGTGAGAAACCTGCAAAGATGCAGTCTCTTGAATTTCTCAGTAAAGAGAACCACAAGAGACGCATGAGTGTAATTTGACTTAAATACTAAGTATGGAATTTCAAATTTACCTTCAATAACATTAACTAGGACAATTTAAAACATTCTTTTTATTGAAGCACATACATTTCCTGAATTTCTTATAACTCTTTTCTATTATCTGTCCTGGTGTTTTCATTTATTTCTGCTATAATATTCATACTATATTCATACTATAAAATTTTATACTACAGTAAGTATAGTAAAAAAGTCTGAGAATGTCTTTCCATGATCTTCCTGTAGGGCTAGATGCTCTTGAGATGATTTGTATGATGTGGGGAACTTCTGAGAAGGAGCCTGTCTGCAGTGTTCCAATTTACACACAGGGGCTGGGCGTGGTGGCTCATGCTTATAATGCCAGCACTTTGGGAGGCTGAGGCAGGTAGATCACCTGAGGTCAGGAGTTCAAGACCAGCTTGGCCAACATGGTGAAACCTCATCTCTACTAAAAATACAAAAATTAGCTGGGCATGGTGGCACACACCTGTGATCCCAGCTACTGGGGAGGCTGAGGCAGGAGAATTGCTTGAACCCAGGAGGTGAAGGTTGCAGTCAGCTGAGATCGTGCCATTGCACTCCAGCCTGGGTGAGAGAGTAACACTCCATCTCAAAACAAACAAAAGAACTTGCACACAGGGCTGTGCTGGCCACACTGCACTCGCCACTGTCCCTGGTCTACCTGCTGAACTCACCTATTCTTCAAAGGCCAGGCCACCCCTCACCTTCCCTGGGATAGCACCACTCTCTCTCCCAAAGGGCTGTGTCCACCTTCCCCTAGCCAATATGACAGTGTGTCCCAAGGGTTTAAACTCCGTGAGCCCGGTGAGAACTCCCTTGGGTGTACACAGTTCAGCTTAGTATTTCCAACGCTGAACTAGTTCCTGACACATACCAGGTCATCATTTAGAAAAAAAAATGAAATGCCTAGTCATATAAAACTGATAATGGTTAATTTGAAATATATTTCCAGTAAGTTATGAAAATTCACATGATGCTATAATGTACTACTCATAACATTTTAACCAAAGAAATAAGAAACACTAATAATAATCTTTATTGGCCTAACTCTCTCAAGCAGTTAAAGATGTCAGCTAATACCATGTGACTTAACAAAAAAGTAAACATATCATAGCTTAAGAACTATCTAAAAAAACTTAAGAAATTTAAAACTAAATGCCTTAAAATGATATATCATCATTTAAACTGTATGGTATTAGAACACTTACATAATACCTAAAATTTAGATTATTTAAGGAAATTGTTTAAGCTTGAGAAAGTAGTGGTAAGAACCTCCCAATAATTCAAAAGGTATTCTTTAGGGTAATGATACACTCCTGAGGATTAAAAAAAATGCAACCTAATAATAATTCTATAAAATCTTTAAAATTATTTTTGATAAAAATGAAAACTCAAATAACAACTGTCATTTTTCTACGAATATGCTGGTTAAGAATTAGTTGGCTGAGATTGTACAGACAGCTCTAGAAACAATCAAGAATAACGGGTGGTCAAACTCCTATCATACTCACAGGGGTGGTGGCAGGAGGCAGGAAAATTAAGAGAAAATATGTTTTCCCTTTTTCTGTTTCAGAGATGATTCTGAAAGGTTTTGTTATGAAAATACCATTCTTTTCACATGTTTCTGAAGAATAATCATTGAGCTAGATTTAATATTTGATAATATTTTAATTTTTATTTTAAAATTATTAATTTATTTTCAAATCACACTCACTTTGAATTCAAATCGTTCAAAAATCAATATAGTGCTTTAGGAGGCTTCCAGCTATTGAAACAACTCAGTTAAAAAATGTACAACTCACACTTTATTTTAGTTAAATACATAATGTAGGAAATATTAAACTTATTATAAATATTTAATAATGCTTTATAATTTGCTTTTATAGTATACTAATACAGACACATAAAAAGTTGAATTATCTAATTAAAACATTTTCTCTTCCTATGTTTCTAATTCTGAAAACTATAAAAACATTAAAGTCAAGTTACATATTTTTCAAAAATAACACTGCTATATCTCATCAACATTTGGTAATATTTTTAAAACAATGTTCATCATTTAGATATTGTGTGCATGATTCAGCCTCTGCATGTTCCTGTGTGTGTGCATGGGTGTGTGTATGTTTTAGATATGTGTGCAGACAAATAGGGAGGATAAGCAAGATTGTGGTAAGGATCATTTTACCATCACTTGGGATGAGAAAGTGTAAATGGAAATGAATGAGGCAATCAAAATTTGTTTATCTCTTTTTGCCATAAACTTAAGCGCTTCATGAAATTAAAAAAAAAAAAAGACTTCAATTTGTCGGAACATATTCTTTACCAACATTTCTTTAAACACTAAGTAATTACATGCATGTGTAATAAATTAATTGCCACAACTGTGCTTTCACTATTTAAGCTAAAAGATGACACTCTCAATTTTTCTAAACACCATGGAACAAGTTTGTAGACCAAGGGTTCATTCTTGAGCTCTAGCCAAACTTACTGTCCCCCAGACCTGAGGAGCTGAAGCTGTTATGCTAGGAGTGGCCTTGATTTTGTGATGGGGATGTGGCTTCCGGAGCAGGCTCTGCTGATGATTCTCCCAGGAAGCCCTACTGTATCAAGTGTGACCATGAAGACTTTGGTTTGAGCACAATAGTCCTTACTAATGTTCTTTTCTGAATGGCTACAGAATGTCTAGTCTATACCGCATGAGTTAGCATTAAACTACATGATGCCTTATTGTTCATTAATTTTATATTACACATTATAAATATATATGCATATATATATATATATATATATATTTTTTTTAGACAAAATTTTGCTCTTGTTGCCCAGACTGGAGTACAATGGTGTGATCTTGGCTCACCGCAACATCCGCCTCCTGGGTTCAAGCGATTCTCCTGCCTCAGCCTCCCAAGCAGCTGGGATTACAGGCATGTGCCACCATGCCTGGATAATTTTGTATTTTTATTAGAGATAGGGTTTCTCCATGTTGGTCAGGCTAGTCTTGAACTCCTGACCTCAGGTGATCCGCCCACTTTGGGCCTCCCAAAGCATTGGGATTACAGGTGCAAGCCACCACACCTGGCCTACATATTAGCCTTTTTTTCACTGAGTGGTAAGGTTTTTGAGGCCAGAGGTCATAACTAACACTTTCTGTGTGTAACTCATGGTCCTGAGTATGGTGTTGATAAATATGTGGCTTTATGTACATTTACTGAGCATAACTATATGCCAAATGCCATGTCAAGTTCCTAGCCCCAGTAAAGGCATGTTTAGTAGAAAAACTCTACATGACTCATCATGATGTTTCCTTTAAGAATCAAACGGCAGTCATAAAAAATTTCAAATATGACACAAAAATGTGCTTTCTATAAGTCTAGCCTTGTTAATTGGAGGGACTTTAAAGGGAGCAAATAACTTTTTCTTTAGTTATTTTGGTCACTCAACTGAGACTTACTAACTGCTCGAGACTAACCTTTGGCAAATCAATATTTAAATAAGGACACCTATACAATATGCAAACTGTGTTCTTGGGCATCTTAGGGTTTCAGGTAGAGGAAGGAAAGCACAGCAGGCAAGGCAGGGTTTCGAAGGTGGTAAGAGCAGGACCTGGTGGGAAGGAGCATGCAAAAGTGAGGGTGCACAGACAGCAAGAATGGAAGTGTAAGGGTGCATGAGAGCAAGTGTGCAAGTGAAAGGGCACACAGAATGTAAGTGTGCAAGCTAAGGGTGCACAGAGAGCAGGCATGCAAGGCCAAGAGCGTGGAGAGTGCAAGTTTGCAAGCACAAGCGCTCACAGAATACAAGCATGCAAGTGTAAGGGTACACACAGCACAGGCACACAAGCATAGAGTGCAAGCATGCAAGCATAAGGTGCACAGAGAGACAAATGTGCAAGCATAAGGGGGCAGAGACAATAGGTGTGTAAGCATAAGGGTGCACAGAGAGTAAGCATGCAAGTGTAAAGGCACAAAAAGCAAATGTGCAAGCATAAGGGTGCACAGAGTGCAAGTGTGCAAGCATGGCATATGGGAGGAAAGGCAGGGATTTCTTCCTGGGCAGAAATATCAAACTGGGTCTGTAAAATGTAAATGGGCATGGGAGGGACAGAATGTCTTAAAGCCAAAAAGGAGTACAGGTTGGGTATAGACTGAACAGGAAACTCGTGTGAGGAAGATGACATGTAGTAAGGACCTGAGAAATTAGAGAAATGTCTCAAAGAACTACCAAATGCTATCCCAGGTTATTAGCCATGCTGGACCTACGTCAAATGCCCTCCAAACATCCCGCCTGGCTTAACTGTTTAATTTATGATCTCCCTCATTGAGGAAGTCTGCAGATTGTATGCTTTAAAACACCAATATTCAAGGTTGTCTAATAAAATCATTCTATATTTTTGCAATTAAGTACTCAGGCATCATTTGGTCTCAGCACCCGAGCAGTTTCCATCCAATTTACGGTTAAATTTCACTTGGAAAACATTTACTTGGCAATTCAGGTTAGATATTTTTCTGATACTAATAAGATTAACTACAGTAATATTTGATAACAGACTCTTCACTACGAGATAAAACTGTGTTGAGAAGGTCACCCTTTAGGGACTCGATGTCAGTTTAACACCAACCATTCTGTTGACTGAAACACCACACTGGCTGTCTCTGCGGGCTCTGGGGGGCTGGGCAGGAGCACCCTCTTCCCTCCCTGCTCCTTTATATCTTTTGGATTTTATGACATCCCCAAATGTTTCCTATCCAAACAAATACAAACACAAATTAAAAATGGAATTGCTTTGTGTAGCGAGAATGTTATGCATACAGTTGATTTAATTCAATCTATGCCATGAAGATGACAGGATAAAAAAAGTATGGGATTATTTTAAGCGGTGAAAAAAACCCCCACACCTTCATGGATGACATTCTCATGCAAAACTAAAAAATAAAAAAGCCAGTGTTTCAAAGAAACCTTCTCAAGAACAACTTCATTATTCTGCCTCTTAAAACCTAGTGTGCTTTTCTCACAAACCACACGTGTTGACTCATTTAAGTCTTAATTTGGCATAAGAATAGCCTCCTCGCTCTGCTCCTTCTACTGATTCCCGAGAGAGTGCTGAGACATTCAAAATATTTTCTCTCGGTTATATAAAACTAGCAACGATAAGAACAAAATGCTCTAATACTTAAGGTATGGTAATGCCATATTCTTTTGAAAAGAGCAAGCATCCTTAGAGATGAGCTTCTCCTTTGGTAAACCAAGCAACAAACTTCTAGTTCATTCAAACTGGAGGTGAACTTTGGAAACAAAAATCTTTTTTGTTCAGCCTCACATTTTCAAAGGATTTGAAGTTTCAGTGACATCCTAGCCAAGAAATTTAAAAAATATATGGTACACAAATACACAATGGAATACTATTCAGCCACGAAAAAGAATTAAATCCTGTCATTTGCAGCAACATGAATGGAACCAGATGAGATCCCGTCATTTGCAGCAACATGGATAGAACTAACATTGTGTTTGGGGAGATAAGGCAGACACAGAAAGACAGATACCACATATTCTCACTCCTAAGTGGGAGCTAAAACGTGGATCTCATGGAGATAGAGAATAGAATGATGGTCACCAGAGGCTGGGAAGAATAGTGGAAAGGGGGTAAAAGAGAGAATGATTAACAGGTACAAAAGTACAGATGCAGACAAGGAATAAGATACAGTGCTCAGTAGCACCATGGGGCAACTGTAACTTAATAATTTATTGTATATTTCAAAATAACTAGAGGACTGAAATTAGAATATTCTTAACCCAAAGGAATGATAAATGTTTGAGGTGACAGATGCTCTAATTACTCTGATTTGATAACTTACTGTATGCTTGTATCAAAATATCACTCGTACCCTATAAACATGTACAACTATATCCATCAAAAATTTTAAAAACTCAAAAAAGTTGCCATAATTACTTTGTGACCCTTTAATTATTTACTATAAGAAAAAACACTTTAGATAAAAGTGGTAATGTGGCTCAAGTCCCAATTTCTTGGTGTGTAGGTGAGTTTGAGAGGCTGCTGTTGTCGCTGGTCCTCCATGTACTTTTATTATCGAGATCATGAAATGATGCATTTTTTATTATGTTAAAGCAGCATCACCATCTCCATTTTTTTTTAAAATCAGATGTTTTTATGGGGCAGTCTGTGCTGTTAACCCTAAGGAATATCAACTGATTTTATAGATATTTGAAGAGTAGGTGTAAAACAACTTTTAACCATCATTTTCTTTTATTAACAAAAATAAAGTCTTAAGTATGTATAGTCTATATTCAGCTTTCACAGATATACTTGCCTCTTTTGACTCCAGCCTACCCCACTTAGCTACGCACAACTTACATCTCTTTTCTTTGTTTGTTTTGAGACAGTGCCTCACTCTGCCACCCAGGCCACCACACCCGGTGTATTTTTTGTAGAGACAGCATTTCACCATGTTGTCTAGGCTGGTCTCTTGCGCTCCTGGGCTCAAGTGATGCGCCCGCCTTGGCCTCCCAAAGTGCTGAGATTACAGGCATGAGCCACTGTGCCCGGCCCTATTTTATTTTAATCATAGTATTTAGAAAGTCAAAAGATTGAGCAGCTTTCTCCCTTACATATTTATTGTTCAAGCTTATTAGTGTGCAAAAACTACAGTGTGAGTTTTGATAAGAACAGGATATTTGGGCCAGGTGTGGTGGCTCATGCCTGTAATCCCAGCACCCTGGGAAGCCAAGGTGGGCAGATCACTTGAGGTCAAGAGTTTGAGACCAGCCTGGTCAACATAGTAAAACCCTGTCTCTACTAAAAGTAAAAAAAAATTAGCTGGGCGTGGTGGCAGGCACTTGTAATTCCAGCTACTTGGGAAGCTGAAGCAGGAGAATCGCTTGAACTCAAGAGGAGGAGGCTGCAATGAGCCAAGCTTGTGCCGCTGCATTCCAGCCTGGGTGGCAGAGCGAGACTCTGTCTCGAAAAAAAAGAACAGGATATTTGTATAGTTTCAAAGAACATTCCTAGAATTTACTTATAAATTACCAAGGGAAAAAGGGCACCTATATAGAAGCAGACCCCACTTTAGTGACTAGTTAATATCACAGATGCACTGAGCAGGAAGGATTCATGATCACTTCTCTGCTGTTGCTGCAGAACACAAAACTTCAAGGAACTCTGAGTGTGGGTGTTCTAGGAAGTCAATATAAGGCCAAGGTCATGACAAAAAAGATCAGTTGAGCAACTATTCTAGCGTAGAGAGAAATGTAAGTTAAGTGTCATGCTTGATCCTGGATTGGATTACTGACCAGAGTTACCAATATCATTATTTATTATTATTGTTACTGCTATTATTTCATTATATTGTTATTGAGACTCTTGGTAAAATGTGAGAAAGGTTTGCTGATTACAAAATGGTGGTCAGACACAGTGGCTCACACCTGTAATCCCAGGACTTTGGGAGGCTGTTGGAATCCTTGAGGCTGGGAGTTTGAGACCAGCCTGACCATCACGGTGAAATCCCATCTACATTAAAAATACAAAAATTAGCCAGGCATGGTGGTGTGTGCCTGTAGTCCCAGCTACTCGGGAGGCTGCAGTGAGCCGAGATTGCACCACTGTACTCCAGCCTGGGAGACAGAGCAAGACTCTGTCTCAAAAAAAAAAGTTAGTATATTAATGTTAAATCTCCTAATTTGAATACCTGTGCTGTGGTTACAGAAGTGAAGTGGATGTCCTTGTCCTAAGGAAATACACACTGATGTATTTAGAGGTGAGGGAGCATGATGTCTACAACCATCTCTCAAATGTTTCACAAAAATATGTGTTAGTGTAGAGAGAGATAGAGCACAAATGTGGCCACACATTAGCTATTGATGAATCTGGGTGAAGGACATATAGGAGTTTTCTGCACTATTTTTGTAATTGTTCAGGTAAAGTTTAAAATCATTTCAAATTAAAAAGCTAACATTTATTAGGAGTACCTCTTATGATAATATTGCAAAGAAAAAAATGGAATTTAAGAAAAGTTTGTTTATTGAAGCTCTATAATGTAATGTAGCTAACTGAAATATTTTACTATAATGATAAAAATTCATTTTATTTGCATCTTAGATGTGCAGAATAATAAATAATCATTCTTAGAGGGGATTTCCCTCCTCCTTAATATCATGACACAAGCCATGTGAGACCTGGAAGCAGGTTTCTGGCATAGGAAATGCCTTTTGTCCAATGACAGACAAATTCCCAGAGCACCATCCCCACAGCAGATATGAAACCTGGCCTCTTTATGAATTCAGGAGTGATCCTTCCAGGGAAAACTTGCATTTTTGTCACTCTCCGGAAGAAAGCCATGGAATGGTTCTCCCCAGCCTTGAGGAGGAAGCTCAGGCCTCTTGGTCAGGCACGCAGGGCTCTACGTAACCCGCTGTGGCCTGACTGGGCTTTTGGTCTGCAGGTTCCGAAGGTGCCACCCGCCCCGAGGCACTGTCCTCTCTAGGTCCACCTGCCCTCTGGGAGTGGAGTGAGGTCCACCTTCCCGTTCAAGGAAGATTCAGCTCAGTGTGAAGCCAGCTATGTGGGTGTCCCCAGGTGCCCCCAAGAACTTTCTTAAATGTAACATCACACAATGCACTACCTTTATTTCTTAGGCCTGTATCCCTGCCAGACATAGAAAAGTGCTGCGTCTTATTTGTCTTGGTGTCCACAGATGGATAATATGTGTGTTGAATAATTGCTGAAGCAAGGGCAGTCCACATGACCTCTTCCATGTCACCCGCCTCCCTCCACAGTGCTGGCAGGGAGAGCCTTGGGACCTCCATGTGGCCCCACTGAAAACTGCTGCTTATGGACTACTCTGTGATGACAGCCTTTCATGGGAAAGACGTGGCCTAGGAAGCCACGTCTCTTCGCCAACTACTGGGAAGCTCCTTGGACAGCTGGGAAATGAAATCAATTTCCACGCTGCCTCTCACTCTCCACCTCCTGTGCCTCTCTTTCCTCAGCTGGGGCTCTCAGGCCAAGTGGTCCCTGAGGCCTCACATGCCATCTGTTTTCAACACACATCACTATTTTCCTCTGCAAAGCGAAGCTTCTGTCATGCCCTGTAGAATCAATACGGCAGCCCTGAGCCTATGACACAGGCGTTCACCGCTTCCAGCCACCAGGTATGCAAATTAGTACAAGAAAAATTATTGTTCATTAAAAAAAAAGATCTTTCCTAGGACTTTTGAAAAAACCAGAGAACATGCCCCTTAGGATATCTAACTATTTGTGAAGTATTTATTTTAGCATGATCTCCCTTTGAGGGGTGCAGTCAAGGTGCATTTCACCTTTCTACTAGACAGCACAAAGCAAAGGTGCACTGCGGTGAGCACAAAAGAATGAGGCCGCAGCTTATTGGAACTTGTAGCAAAACTGGGCAGAAACTGTAGCCCTAGGGAGCGAGGTAAAAAATCCCTCAGAGATCTGCAAAATCCAGGGGAGTTCCAGGCAACCTCAGAGAATCCGTGGCTACCTCAGCCACAGGATAAGAAGGGCGGGACCCAGGCAAGTCCAGATGGTGGGAAAGACAAAGGCCAATGTCAGTGAAGAAAATCCAGTGGAAAATAAGGTAGAGAAAGAGAAGGAGAGCCGACCTCTGAGGGCTGCTGTTAACAGAGAACAGGCAGGAAGTGAGGTCCACGGTAATCTGCAGGGGAGGCTAAGAGACCCCACCTGGGAACCTGTGCTCTGAGAGGGCACGGGAATGAGGATTCCTGAGAAGTCAGGCGCCTGACGTCCTTTGGGGATTACTAGCGGTGCCTTCCGCCAGGAGGGCTGTGAAGTGTTAGGGATGTCAGCTCTCGGCATGGGACAGAAGAGACTGCCTATAAATGCTGGCTTGAGGCGGAGGTGCAGGTGGTGACAGCTAAGGGGTATGACTGACTCCCCCTGAATCCAGAGAGGAGTGGACAGTAAGCCATGTAGGACCACGGTTCCTGGGGGCCGGGTGGACTGAGGTGGAGCTACTAACCAGGCCTGGCAAGGAAGGCGAGGCCCGGGACGGTGCTAGCGCTGCTTCACTTCTTACAGCAGAGGAGGATCGCTCATTTTAAAGCTGTGCCGCCCATGTCCCAGCCACCGTTTTAGGTATTAACATGTTTAATCCTCACATCAGCCACGGAAAGTAGGTGTTGCCATCACCTCTACTGTACTGCTGAAAAAGGCAGAGAGCAATGAGGTCATGTGTTCAAGGTCACACAGCAAGGGCCCGGCAGGGCTAGAATTTGAACACAGGTAGGCTGGGCCCACCCCTCCCCTTAAGACTTCCCTTCAAGATGCAGACACTCTCCTGTCCACAGACTCCCAGGCCTGGGGGCGTCTGTGTCTTGTCCATCCTTGTGCCACCCTGCAGGGGCTCCTTACCGGCTCCACCTCAGCCCCCATGAACACCCAGGGGCAGTGCCAAGCCCAAAGCCCCTTCTCCCAGTGACTCCCATTCATATCAGATCAGCAGAGGGGCATCGAGACCCCATGTGGGCCCCTATAATAAATTTCCATTTATTAATTACATCTGAAAATATCAGAAGGAAAAATGTGGTACTTTTTCCTTTCACGCCAGACATACAAGTTTTTAAGAGGTTCAGTGTACTGCAGAAAGCAAGGTTTACTGTGACCTTTTTACACCTGCTCAAATGTTGCCTTTCTCCTATAAAACATGAGCCAGACCTCACTAATGCAAGAGGAAAAGAACAGGATGTCTGTGGAGCAATCGATTTCAATCCCATTTTGAATTAGGCGATTGTTGTTTTGCGGTATGTGTGGGGAACTCATGTTCTTTAACACTGTGTGACATTCCAGTCAGCCTGTCCCCTGGCTCCTGGTTCCTACAGGTCCTTTCTGAAGTGGATTCGGAGAGACTGTTTGCAGTGCACCCAGCATGAGATGCACTCCAAGAGTGAGCCGTGTGTGGAGAGAGGAAGTGGTGGAGAAGGAGGCCTGGTCCTCAGGGAGGGAACACAGCCAGCCCCATCATTTTCTGATGGTGCTGGGGGTGGGTTTGATGAAGCTCTTGGCAGGAATGGTCACTGAGTGTGCGAGGAACCCAAGTGGAGGCTGTCATGGAGGAACTCATGCTGACCTGATTTACATGGCAGGCTTCAGCTTGGTTCGTTAAAAAAAAAGGCATACACATGAAAAACCACAGCGCAAAGCCTTCTAACAGGAGATAGAGACAGGCTTGGAGAAGGGACATAGATATTGTCCGGAAAAATCTAACTGCATGATGTGCATTCTGGAGTGTCTGCACACATTCCCCAAGGAGATGGGACAAGTATGTGGGCAGCAGCCGCTGAGGCTGTACATGGCGCTCACTGGGCTGGGCACTGCACTTGGCTCTCTATGCAGGGCCACAGAACTGCACTGAGCATAGGCTACTTGGTCAAGGTCACACCGGGCCATCTGGCTCCTGGGGCCTTGGCCCAGGCCACTGTGGCCTCCTTTACTCACACAATGACCGAACATTCAGACGTTAGCCATGCTGGGTACCTCCTGACTTGGGGCCGCTGTTGGAAAGTGACAGAGTAGTTCTCATCTGAGTGGAAAGTGAAACGCTGACCTCTGCTCTCTCGGGAATAATTTAGGAAATGCCAGGTGGTTAACGATAGATTACTGCCCAACAGATCAGAGTGCTTTTCCTTTTCTTATTGAGCCTCATTTATCCTTTTCCTCTTAGAAAAAACTCACAAAATACAATTTTAAAAGAGCTAATAAAGTATCCACACTTTAAGAAGAAAAATCAAACAAATGAATAACAATCGAGTTCAACAGTGATTTTGCTTGGTATTGTGCTAAAGCATTTTTCGGGGAGGAAGCAACCACAACCTCTTTTCTTCTTATTCGGCCTAAACTTTATTTGAGTTGAAGTCTTACTCTATCGCCAGGCAGGAGTGCAGTGGTGCTATCTTGGCTCACTGCAACCTCCGACTTCTGGGTTCAAGACATTCTCCTGCCTCAGCCTCCTGAGTAGCTGGGATTACAGGCACCTGCCACCATGCCCAGCTAATTTTTGTATTTTTAGTAGAGATGGGGTTCCCTATGTTGGCCAGGGTGGTCTCGAACTCCTGACCTCAGGTGATCCACCCACCTCTGCCTCCCAAAGTACTGAGATTACAGGCGTGAGCAACTATGCCTGGCCTATTTTTCCTATTTTATAAGTGATCAGCTGATTTATGTTTTAGCATAATCACCTAAGACTATTTATTTTCATCGATGTATGTGCTGGCCGCTATGTAAAATTTGGCTGTGAAGACATGGTGCCAACTAGTGAGGGGCTTTTGGGTGGGAGTCAAGCTTTGAGCAAAGATAACCTGAAGTTTTGGGTGTACTCATGAGAAAAACTCTCATCAGGCGACTGTCATTTGTTATCTGTAGCTAATCCCAGTACTTTTCTATTATGATTTATGTTTTGTAAAACATGTTTGCATGATTTCATTTGAAATTAAAATTTAACACATTTGCTGGCCGTGTCTCCAAAGATTTCATATTATTCTGCAGCAAATATCCTGCCGGTTTGCTGTGAAGACAACTGAAGTTTTTTTGTCTCTTGCTTTGAGCTGGTATGAAACACCCCTTGACAGTTCTGGCTTGTGAAGGGAATAATTGTCTCATGTGAGCTCAAGGTCACAAGAACTTTATCAGTTATCATTGTTCATCATAACTTGAACACTGCCACAAAAAAGAGATGGGCCAGTTTATGGATAATTGCAAAACTAGACGATCATCTCCATGTAAGCTGCCCATTTGCTTTAACAATTTGCTTGAAAAGCCTTTGCTAATGAGCCCTCCCTCACCTCTCTGTCACCAAATCTGAAAACATACCTGTATCTGCACCTGTTCTTTGCCTTCCGTCCTGTTCAGCAAGTGGGGAGGTGGTCTGGTCCCTTTTTGTTCTAGACCCCATTACCTTCTCAAGGACTGGGCTCCTGCCACACACAGCCTCTTTCTTCTGTATTGTCACTTTCTCCTGCTTTACCAAATGATTCCAGCCCTTTGATTCAGATAGGCTTCTGTGTCTTTTATCTTAAAAGAAACCCTCTCTTGACCTCGCCTGTCTTCCCAGCTGCTGCCTGGCTCCTCAGCCTTCCTCCACAGCAAAACCACCAGAGAGCCTCATCTGCCCCCGCCACCTCCACCCGCTCACATCACATTCTCTCCACAACATCCTCCACCTGGGTCCTTATCAAGGTCACTGGTGACCTTGAACTGCCAAAGTCATTTTGCCTTAATGTCCGTCCTGACTTCCCATCAGTACTGCCCACTGCTTACGTCCCTTCCTTCTGCAACGGCTCTTCGTAGGGCCTCACACATCCAACTGTCCACCAGGCGTCTCCACTTAGATGCCTAAATAGCCATCTCCAACTCACCAGGAAAACAAAACATTCTCATACCTGCCTCCTCCCAACCTGTTTCTACCTCCTATGCGGAAATTCAGACCCAAACACTCAAAGTCATTCTTGATTGACCTATTTCCCCTCAGTACTCACATCCACATGCCAGCAGTCTAAATGTTTCCAAAATAAATCCCAACTCAGTCCACTTTTCTCCACCCCCATGATCACCTCCCACTGAGAGTTGTCCCCTTACTTTCCTCTGTGTTATTACAATAGTCACCAAAGTGGTTGCCCTCCTTCAACTCCTGCCTCCCCACAATCCTTCTCTACCCACAGCCAGAGTGATCTGGATGAACACAATCAGATCTCATCACTCCACTGCTTAGAACCCTCCAAAGCTTCGTGTGTCAGGACATACCTGGCCTGTAAGGCCGATGATGAGATCCAGCCTCTGAGTCTCGCTGAGCTCTCTACAGCAGCCCTTCGATGATAGGTGTTAACCACATTTGCCTGCTTTCTGTTACAACTTCAGATTCATGGAATTCAACTGAAATTCAACCCAAAGGGAAACCCACCCATATTTGCCCCACATGTGATATTCTTAGAGAAAATTCTCAAGATGTTTGTTTCTAAGTTATTTTTCTCATTTTCCTTCTTAAACTGAAGAACCCTAAAAATTAAATTTTAATTTTAATAGAATGTATTTGGTTCAAAAGTTATTTTACTACTACAGGAAAATAAACTTAAGACCCTCAAATAATTGAATTATGACACCGACAGGCTTTCTCAAAGATTCAATCTCAAAAAAGTACTGGATTGAGTAAAATAGTGTTTCGGTTACTATTAAAATACTTGATTTAGCTCTATTTGTATGTTTATAAACAACACAGATTCTTTTAAATAAAAGTCAATTTTCTTCAAATGTACCAATGAAGCATATAAGTCAGAGGTTTGCCTTGATATCATTCTGAATGAGGATCATCAAAATATGAAACCAAGAACTACACAATTTACCAAGATAAGTAATATAAATATTTCCAAGCACTATGAAATAAATGTCACTAAAATTGTGCGCATATTAAAATTGAAAATAGCATTTTCAGAAGGAATATTGCATATTTAACATTAATTTCCTTATATAAGTCTGGGCTATATTAAAAAATAAAAGCATATATACAAACATATATATATATATATATGTATAAAATATACTTTCATTTGAGATATGCATAGACATTTAAGACAACAGACTGTTAGGCTTAAAAAAACACCAGTAAAACTAACCCGCCTAAAAGTATTACCTCTGAAAGAGCATTGTAATTATATTATTTTAATGATAATTATGCTTTCTGATAATCATTTTTAAGTAACCTTAATTTATCTATATGAAAACATATGCATTCAAAGCAAACCGTTTCTCAAGGTTTTTTAAATTAATGTTTATGATTTAGTTCCAAAAACAGTTTCACAAATTAGATGCTTTGGATTCCTTAGATAATACAGGTGGGAGTTGACAATTGTTTCTGGATTTGGGGTTGAGTATAGGATGCCTCATCATCTGAGATTGTCATGAACAGGAGAAAGAAGACATGGGACTGATTAATACATCTTAATTTTGATTTCTTACTAGATTTTTTTTTGAGGCGGAGTCTTGCTGTGTCACCAGGCTGGAGTGCAGTGGCAAGATCTTGGCTCACTACAACCTCTGCCACCTGGGTTCAAGAGATTCTCCTGCCTCAGCCTCCCGAATAGCTGGGATTATAGGCACCATGTCCAGCTAATTTTTTGTATTTTTAGTACAGACAGGGTTTCACTATATTGGCCAGGCTGGTCTCGAACTCCTAACCTTGTGATCTGCCCACCTTGGCCTCCCAAAGTGCTGGGATTACAGGCATGAGCCACCATGCGCGACCCCTCACTAGATGTTAAGAATAGCACTTTCCCCTAAATATATAAGATGTTTTATGATTACTTTTACGCAAACATGATAGGATAAATCTGAGAACTCAGATGTTTTTCTATAAATGTCTATATCTGAAGTTGAAAGGGAACACCACTCCTGATTTCAATCAGGACCATGTAGTTCTGGGTGATTTTGCCAGTGTTCACAGTATCAGTGAGAACTGGGAGGACACCTGCAGCTCCAGTTAGCTGCAGGTGTAGCTGGAGCATCTTCTGTCTACCCCTCCACCTATGACATCAACTTCTTGCTCACTCCAAGCCATCGGGTTAAAGAAACAGGGCCAGATGCCCAGCCCCTTCTTCCAGCCGGTGTGCCACTTCTCACTTCTTCATTGTAGAAATTCTACAGCTATCACTGGCTCTACACTGGTATGCTTATAAGAGCAAAAATCATATTAAAATATGAAAAGAAAAGCCTTTTTAAAAAGCTATTCTTACTAGCCATCCCAATAGAGAGCCCACAGGACAACAGTGCTCTGTGGAGAAGGGGTGGGGAGAGCAGGTGTACGCAGGCCTTGCAGTCAGGGCAGGGCCTCTCTGTTTTACACACTGGTTTCTGCACAAGCCTCCCTTCAAAGGGAGGATTCTAAGAATGAAAGATGTCTCCAAACTGCCATGCCAGGCAATACCAACTTTGAAATACTGTTATTGATGAACACACACACACACACACACACACACACACACACACACACGCTCTTCTGGTGCACTGTCATAAAAATGACTTTCTGAGAAACTTAACGAATACTTTTCCTTTGAAACACGCTTTATGAAAACGACCAAATAGTTTAAAGAAATGTATATTCTGAAAATGAGAGAAAACTAATATTGATCTCATTCTTTTGCATAAGCAATACTGCCATCCAAATGGTTAGGAAAAGCAGCCCTAAGTAATGCAGATATGAACCAAACTGCATTTTAATATGATAAAGTAAACATTCAGAAGTGATTCATGTTATCATTTTTTATACAATGCATTATTTTTGCAATTGATCTGAAGCCTGTGCATCTTAAAAGCAAACTGAATTCTGTTGTTTCTATAATTCCCATGGAGGCAATTACCTACTATAAATATTTTTCTCTACTCATGTAATCTCTACTGGTGTTATTTGGGAAACTACTTAATTGTTAATTTAAGAATGCAGACAGGAAAAAAAGCACCATCAACATTTGTTAAAGGTACGCTGTCTTCCTGATAATCAGCCATCCCCATACATTCATAAAAGCATTTCTTCCAATCCCATTGTCATTAGTATTTTTAACAAACACAAATATTTTGGCACAGAATAAGTATTCCTCTTAGGCATTTAGAAAGCTGAATTTCAAAGAAAGTTAATAATGAATTAGTATTAATATTGATTCTCAATAAGCAACCTTATTAAAAATGGTTCCATCTTTCACTATTTAAAATACTTCAGCAAGCATTTCTTACCTGGGAATATTCAAAGTCAGTGATAGGGGCTATGCTCTTGATGTAGTCTGATCGAAACTGGTTTTCAGGGTTGGCCAGCGGAACTGGAGGTATTATAGTACTCATCGCTGAAACAATTGTCTAAAATGAAATAAGAAAAAAATATGGATAAACATTTAGGCTCCACGTATGATAATCTACAATATGTAATTTCTGTCTACACAGTTTTAGAATGAAGTGCACTTGACCTTTCTAGTAAACAATCATTTTTAAAAGTACTTACCACGATAGCATCTTTAACATTTTTCCGAATGTCCAGAATTTTCTGCTTCTTTTCCCTGTATTGAAAGAGATTTGTTATTAGCTTAATTTACCCTTAGCACTGATTCCAATCAATTGAGTGGGATTTTAAATTTCCAGCTACAGCACTGACCTAGACTGGTTTCACTAGAGGTCAGTATCAACCTCCAGGACAACATCTGCAAAGATTTTATCTGGGAAAGGAAAGCAACCCCCTTTTCTAATTTGTACTCTAAAAAAACTTGAATGCACACAGTTTTAAATCTATGGCTTTAAACAACCATGCAGGTTACACAAAAACATGGCAAAATCACTATGGATACTGCATATAAATATAATGCCGCAGTTACACTTGCAAGTGTATTTTACCTACGTCTATGCTACGGATAATATGTTGATAGTTATAAACTGAAAGATGCAAACAAATAATATTATATTGAAAAATATATTGAGATATTGGTTAAGTGTGCTCAGAGCAATACCAGTAATACAGATCAACACTCCAATAATTCCTATAAATCATATTGTGTTAAGCAAGTTTTTTTTTAACTAGATACTAGCGGAAGAAGGATTTGCCTAAATATACGAAATCCAACACCAAATATCTAATTTTTCCCTCCTTGAATGTCTACTCAATTATCAAATGAACTGTTTAGAGAAAGCACTTCTGGGACGTCTGGGAGAGAGACGAAGTTTGCATGCAGTTTGGAAGCAAAACCGAAATTGATCATTCTTACTCGGGATTAAACCCATTGACGTGCAGAATCCTCATCTGTTTGACGATCGTGCTTTTCCCAGACTCACCAGCCCCTGCAAACAAACAGAAAAGAATGCTGTGATCTGTGTCCGGATATCGCTGCGGTCTCTCACCACAATCCTCCTCGCCCAGCACGGGGATTTCCTACACGCGGGTTCCTGGCTGGAGGAGCTCGCCCGGGTCGCCGTCCGGGCTCTGCAGCCCGGTGGAGAGCACGACCCCAGCCCGGCCCTGCCCTGCCCTCCCCTCCCGTCCCCTCCCAGCGCTCGCCGCTCCTGGCTGAGTGCTCCGGTGGGGCCGGGAGCCGCCACGTGCCCCCCGGCCTTACCCAGGAGCAGCAGGCGGTGGGTAGCCTTGTAAGCCAGGCGCTCTTTCTGCAACTGCTTCTCGATCTTTTT
The DNA here is from genome assembly GCF_009761245.1 of Sapajus apella. Taxonomy (NCBI): domain Eukaryota; kingdom Metazoa; phylum Chordata; class Mammalia; order Primates; family Cebidae; genus Sapajus; species Sapajus apella. The sequence goes on along the minus strand of NW_022436969.1, from coordinate 22,575,715 downwards.
GTTGGCCTCGCGTCGTTCTTTTTCATCGACGCCCTGGTCTTCTGTCGTCTTGCTGTTGCCCAAACACCCCATGCCTGCCCGCTGGGATGGACGTCAGGCAGTTAGGAATGTGCGCAAAAAAGCAATAGAGAGTTGGAGACGTGTGCGGCTCCCGCGACGGCTCCTCTCTTGCCTGCTGCTGAAAGAGATGTTCTGGTCTCTCGGTGTTTTCCGATTCAGAGCAGGCGTTTCTTCTCCCTCCCCCTGCCCACCGCTAACTCCCAACTAAATGGCTGTAAGGAAGACGCGCGGAGTAAAATGCCTTTTTAAAAGAGAATTGTTTTAAACTCTGCTGGATGAATACAGCATAATCAACGGAGACGGGGGGCGAGGGTGCCGGGCTCTGCTGGAGACAGCCGAGGTGACGCTGAGCCCTGGGTTCTCCCTGCGTCCCCGCGCCCGCACTCCCAGCCTCGCTCAGCCCCGCCCAGCGGGTCCCCGAGGGGGCGGCGCGCTCGGCTGGGTGTCGGGTCCCCGCCGGGGTGGTGACCAAGCCTGGCTTGGAGGACGGAGCTCACCGCCGAGGTCCCACAGGGTGACGATGGGCACCTGCTGGGCCAGCTCGCGCCCCGCTATGCCTCAGCCGTCGGACGTGCGCCCCCTCCCTGGTCCAGGCTCCCGGATTGGGGAAGGGAAAGGGAGGCTGGCTCTGGGGGCGGCCGGGCCGCTGGTCCGGAAGCTCTTGGAGAGGAACTACTGGCGCCGGAGGGGTAGGGGAGCTGACCTCCCACGGAGCTCGGCCGGCAGGGGCGCTTACACGCTGACCGACCTGGGTTCGGGGCCCGCAGCCCCTCCACCTCGCTGCGGCCGCGTGGCTCTCTCGCAACCCGAACCAGGAGAGTGTGTCTGGGCGCGCGCCCAATGTCGGCTCGGACGCGTCCCTGCTCCTGGCGGGCGAGGACTCGCGCAGGATCATGCATATTCTAGTAGGGAGGAGGATCCCTCCGAGGCTCACCAGTCACACCGCCTTTGTTCCGCTCAGCTTCTAGACTATTCCAGCTCGCCCACGCCGCCGCCTCCCGAGCCTCCTGTCTTTACCTCCAGCCCCCGTTTCTCCTGTGCAGTGCTCCCGAGCTGCACTGCCACTTTTTCAGAAGGCACTGTGGCCTCGAACTTGGCGTTGTAGCAGAGGAACTAGGGTGCGAGACTAGCACCTGCCCTCCGTTACTGAGACCCCTCCAATAGGGCCGCAGCCTGCAGCGTGGTGTTTGCAGTGTTGGACTTGAGGGAAGGAGGACGGAAGAGGGGGCCGGGCCGAAGTCGTGGACGCCAGCGTGGGTGTGGAGAGGTCACTGTTCCCCTGTGCCGCTGTTCCGTCTTCTCCGTGCCTTTGCTCAGCCCTGTCGTCGAGTCCCTCCATTTTCCAAGAAACCTACACGGTCTTCTTCACCGTCGAGCTGGCCTTCTCCTTCACGAGAACAGCCCCCCGCCCGCCCCGGCCCCTCAGGCGCCGCTGCCCTGTGGACCTGTGCCCCTCACCCCGCGCACATTCCCCTCTCCACTCTTGCTTCAGCCTCTCCCGCTATTGGCTGGTTTCCCTCAAACAAGCGAACACATTCAACTCTGTGTCACTTGAACCCCACAACACTGTCCATCTCACGCCCCCTGTTAGTTCCACCAGTTTTCTTCCTGCCCACAACAGCCAAGAGTTGGAAATGTCGTCTGTCTCCGCCTGTATTCCCCTCAGCTGTTCCCATCTCAGCCCCTGGCAGCCTGGCTTCGGCCTTCACCCCATAGGGAAAATACTCTCATCAGGTCCTCCGGGGCCTGCCAGGGGCTAAGCCTCATCCATGAGTTACGGTCTTTATTGTCTTTGCCTCTCCGTGGCGCCTGCTCTGACCCCTCCTGGAGACTGCATCGGGTTTCAGGCTGTCCTTCTGGCTGGTGCATCAGTCCGTGTTCCTCCACCCAGGGGGCCGAAGAGCCCTCCCCACAGCACAGCCTCTCAACCCACACGCGTGTTCCTGGCGGGCTGACGGCGTCCGCCATACTCTGCCCACTCAGCTCTCACCACGCTGGCCACGGATCCCCAGCCCAGCCCATCCTGCTTACCACGCCCCCAGACACGCCATCCCCACCGGGCCGCAGGTGTCTCGAATTCACCTTGCCAAGGACTGAGCACGTGCCCCGTGCCACCCTCACACTTTCTACCTGCCCCTCTCTCCCTCTTTCTCTGGAATAAGAGCCCCTAATTTTCCAAACCGGAACGGTGGGAGTCAAGCCAGACTCCATTCTCTTGCAAACCTCAACAGTTACTGCATCCCCTTGGGTCTGTTTCCTGAGTATCTGTCCTGTTCTTTCTGCAGCATCTGCCACTGCTGTGGTCTTAGATGACTAATTCAGAGCTGGGTTTCAGAGGCCTCCGGACGGTTTCACTGCCGCCTGTCTCATTTCAGTGCACCGTGCACAATGCTGCCACTGCGATAATAGAAATCCAGCCACATCGCTGTCCCCATCATCTACAAACGCCGGGCCTGGTCCTTCTGGTGGGGTTGGTATAAACGCTCCCCTTCTAAGGGCTCACCCCATCCCTCCTAACACTCTCAGTTCCTGAACAGGCTGGTCCTAAATGTGCTGCTCGTGTCTTGGGAATACCTGGGTTCTCTCCTTTCCAGCCCAACCCCTAGTTATCCTTCCAGCCTCAAGCTAGGCCTCATGCCTCCCTCACTGGGGGTTAGGCATGCCTTCTCATGCTCGGAGGGAGCACCAGAGTCTCCACTGGTCTCACCCATCAACATCAACTTGCATTGCAATGGTTTGTTAACTGTGCCCTCAAAACTCCACTAGCCTGTGTGAGGGCCAAGGCTGAGCCTGTCCTTGTGCCTGCCACACCTATACCTGATTCAGTACCTGACCCAGAGGAGATGCTCTGGGAATATTTGTCAAGGGAATGAATGAAGTCATGAAAGACAAAGATACGTCCAGATCAAAATGTGAATTCTCATCAAAGGAATTTCATGACCACAGGTTAAATTCATAAAATATTTGTTCAGTATAGTAGTTTTAAATAAATATTCTTATTGAAAATAAAAATACATTTTTAAAAAGCAATGAATTACTTTTCCAGACATAGGTAGAAGCAAACATACAGTGTCAGACTCCATTCTGAGCTAGGTCAAAAGTTCAAGTTTTGTGGAAGGAGACTGTTTAGCAGTTTCCACACCTCACATCTTGTGAGTGTGCAAACACATATATTCACACATAGCAATATCAACCCAGCATGCGCTATGGCTAGTGGGGCAGCCAGAAGCCAAGAAAGCTTTTTTTGTTTTGTTTTTTTTTGAGATGGGAGTTTGGCTCTGTTGCCCAGGCTGGAGTGTGATGATGCAATCTCGGCTCACTGCAACCTCTGCCTCCCAGGTTCAAGTGATTCTTATGCCTCGGCCTCCCAAGTATCTGGGATTATAGGCACCTGCAACCACACCAGGCTAATTTTTTGTATTTTTAGTAGAGACAGGGTTTTATCATGTTGGCCAGGCTGGTCTCGAACTCCTGACCTCAAGTGATCCAACTACCTTGGCTTTCCAAAGTGCTGGGATTATAAATGTAAACCACTGCACCCAGCCAGAAAATGTATTTTTAAAAAGCATAGAGTAGTGGGATATTTATAAGAATTTGCCAAATTTTTTTAATGTCAAGATTTCTATAAATTGTTGGAGAGCAGGGGACAAAATAAATCCCTTGAAAACTTATAAAGGGAGATTTAAGTTAGAACCTAGGAGCCACATTTTTAAGGCAGTCTGATAATTAGTTACCTGGAAAACATAGTAAAAGATTTCCACTTGTTCAGATTTAGCAATTACGGTTAAAGATAAATCCTATATTTGAAATTTAAGAAGGATTATGTAAACAGATGTGATGAAAAAGATACCATAATACACCCAGGAACTTAATATATTAATAATATAATAATAATGTATACTGTAAAACTGCCTCTAGTTATGGAGTGATTGCTGGGACAGGGCTAAATCCTTTCCGTGGAACAACTTACTTGGTATTTGCCCTAAAAGGGAGGAACTGTTGTCTTCATCATTTTACAGAGGCTGAGAGGCTAACAAGAGTACCTGGGACACAGCTTTGGTCTTGCTGCAACATTTGCACCATTACCTGCCATGTGTGCCACAACACATGCCAACACTAAAACACAAAAGCACTTTCCTTACACAGTGATGAGACATTTCTTATGAAAAATGCAAAGCCAATCTTAGCCTATTTTCAAGTAGGAACTCAACACACCTTAAAGTTTTTTTTTCACCCAATCATCTGACCTTTTCCTAGTCTGGTCTGGGAAACCGATTCTCATTTGTGTTTAGGATCATTGATCAGCATCAGGTGTACCAGCTGGCCCCCTGAAGCAGTGGGAGTAGGGCTGGGGTAGGGGGTATCAAGAGCAGAGTGGCACCCGCTGCCAGTGTGAGCGTCTGTTGCTAGGCAACTGCTGCAGCAGCATCGTGCTCCCCAGCAATGCTCCCACCTGCGGGGACCCAGGCTGCCCTGGGCACCGAGGGCAGAGGGTCTAGGCTGACTGTGCCAGGGCCAGGAAGAGGAGGTCCTAGTTACCTCATAGATAATTTGAAAGGCACAAAAGTAAAACACAGTTGCTTCCTCACTGTTGTTGAAGTTTAAGACATATAGGATGTCTCAGAAGTCTTTTTCTTTCTTTTTTCTTTAAGACTTTTATTTTTTTCACACCCAAGTAGGCCCAGGGGGTAGATTTTCCTTGCTCCCCTATCTGTCCCCACTCCTCCTGCCCTTCACAATGAGAAGAACATTCGCTGTTGCTCTATGGCTCAGAGAGCACCCAGACTTAGGCAGCTGACTTGCAGTGGGTCAGCGGGCAGGCATCAGTCCACGTGGGCAAGCAATACTGGCTCAGCCACTCAGCCTTGCCTGGGTAGCGATGTTCAGGCCTCGAGGGCAGTAATAGCCTTCTTTGGCTTTAGGACATTGAAGGGAAATTTCTGGCCCACATTTGCCATAATTGCGTCATCAACCTGATGTTCAACATATTCTTGTAACACTTTAAACCAGGAATTCTTACTCCAATCCCTGAAGGCTTCTTTTGTTCCCCAGAGAATCTCTTCAGGGTATCAGATTGGAGTCCTCAAATGTTTCTCTCAGGAGCTGCTTCTCTACCCCATCTTTGGAGTTCTCATTTCTGGTGGCAGAGACAGGTTACAGGGAAGAAAATCAGTGATGCAGAAACCAGACTCTCAGTTCAAGGCCGTGGGCAGTATGGGGAACTCGATCTGCGCTGAGAACATCAAACAAATAGAGCTCCTTCAGAGGCCTCTCACTCTCCTCGGCCTCGTGAAAATACATGTAACCCTGATTAAGTTCATCTGATCTCTGTCCAGAGAAGCTCACCATGCTATCTGCGTTCTTCCAAATCTACTTGGACATTAAATACTTACCTACTGAAGTGCGAACTATTGTAATGTCCTCAGTTTCCAAGGAAAATATGGCTTAATCCAGAGCCTGAGTACCTTCCTTAGAGTGAAAGAGGATTTCTCAATGTTCACTTCCAATATGACCTGCCACTCTTTCAGCACCAGTAAATCAGGGCTGTCCTCCATGCCCGTTGCAAATGTCTGGGGAGTGTATTTTGTACTGCGTCTCTTTCAGCTGCTTCGCCTGTGTAGCAGCAACCAACTCAGAGTCCAAGCCCCTAATAAAACGGAGCCTATCCTTCCATCTGTCATCAAAATTGTCCTTCTCCTTCTTCTCCCTCTCCTTCTTCTTCTTTCTTCTTTTTAGAGACAGGGTCTCACTCTGTTGCTTAGGCTTGAGTGCAGTGGCCCAATCACGGCTCACTGTAGCCTCACCTTCCTGGGCTCGAGGGATCCTCTTGCCTTGGTCTCCCAAGTAGCTGGAACTACAGACATGTGCCATCACTCCTGGCTAATTTTTAAATTTTCTGCAGAGACAGGGTCCTGCTATGTTGCCCAAGCTGGATTTAAACTCCTGTGCTCAAGTGATCCTTCCACCTTGGCCTCCCAAAGTGCTGGGATTACAGGTGTGAGCCCCTGCACCTGGCTCTAAATGTTTCTTAATATCACTGTTAAAAAGGAACTGAAGCTTGTTCTTCAAAGTTTCTATCTCTAAACCTGAGAAAAGTTTCTCCACATTGTCACAGAGGGCATGCGGAGGTTGTGCCTACAGTGATGATGTTTAACCATTTCCATGGATGCAACTTTGCCATTTTCCTTTAAATCCAAAATCTCATAGTGTCCCAGAAGAAAAGTCTCCACGTTTAAACGGGGAGTCATGGAGTGCTCCAATGAAACAAGACCTTCAGCTTCTGGACATACAACCAAAATCCATCTTCTGTTATGGCTTTAAACAAAACCTAACTTCCTAGGTCTCTGCCCAAGAACACGTTCTTATTGGCAGTATCTAGCAAAGGAATTGCAAACGCATCATCCAACATACAAACTGTTTGCTCAGTTCCTCCTTTGTCATAAAGATGATGATTATCTCACCATTCACGTTGGTCTGGTGTTCAAATTCAAAATGGTGTTGCGTCTTTTTTAGCAGTTATAACTTTCGCTGTTGTAACAGGACCACATATATGGATATTTCTCCACTCAAATTAGCTGCATTCCAAATAGCTGATCAACCTTGGCCAACTAGCGAAGTCCAAAGAAGTAGTTGGTGTGTCCATTCATTCTTAAAAGGAAATGCGTGTGAACAGAAAGGCAGTCGTGGCTGCCAAAGGCGCAAATGCCATACATGGTGCAGTGAAGTCATGGCCTCTAAGTGAATTATTCAAATGTGATGGAAGAGACAGTGCCAGCAGGTCAGGATGGCGGGGACAGCGGGGGCCAGGGCTGCAGAAGGCATCTCAGAAGTCTTAGCGCATTTGAAAGTTTAATTATTTAAATTTCTTTTATACTTAGATTTGTAAATTTTGAATAATACTTTAAAAACGTGTTTTGGTTTCTGTCAGTCCTTCTGATTGATGATGGCAAATGTTGAAAAAAAAAAGTCACCTGTTCTCTGGTTAGCTGAGCTCAAGTCCCCAATAACAATAAGAGGGATTTTTGTTTTCCATTATAAGGAGCTTCCTACCCTCACAGAAATTTAATTAACAACTGGATGAAAGCATGAAAAAAATTCAAGGCAACTGTTTCAGTTCATGACGGGCCAAGATCCAGAAGACGCTGATCAAGTTTGCAAACTGGCTAGATGTATGTGTAGCACAAGATAGCAGATATATTACATTTAATACAAAACCAATAGATAGAAAATATAATAACTGGTCTTTCTGTAGTCTTTAAAGTTTATTAAAAATAAAAACTGGGCCGGGCGTGGTGGCTTACGCCTATAATCCCAGCACTTTGGGAGGCCAAGGCAAGCGGATCACCTGAGGTTGGGAGTCCAAGACCAGCCTGACGAACATGGAGAAAGCCTGTCTCTACTAAAAATACAGAATTAGTCGGGCGTGGTGGCACATGCCTGTTATCCCAGCTACTCGGGAGGCTGAGGCAGGAGAATCACTTGAACCTGGGAGGTGGAGGTTGTGGTGAGCCGAGACTGCATTCCAGCCTCGGAAACAACAGCCAAAAAAAAAAAAAAGATAACTGCACTAAGACTTTCAGAACAGGTAGAGTAACAGTTTTCATGCTCAGTGTGGTGGCCGAAACCTGTAGTCCCAGCACTTTGGGAGACCAAGCTGGGCAGATTGCCTGAGCTCAGGAGTTTGAGACCAGCCTGGGCAACATGGCGAAACTCCAATTCTACAAAAAATACAAAAGTTAGCCAGGCATGGTGGCAGGTAGTCCCAGCTACTTGGGAGGCTGAGGCAGGAGGATTGCTGGAGCCCAGAAGGTCGAGGCTGCAGTGAGTCATGTCTGCGTCACTGCACTCCAGCCTAGGTAACAGAGTGAGACTGTCTCTAAGGAACAAAACAGTTTATGAAAAGTGAATCGTCACTAGATTCAGTGCACTAACAACGCTCCAAGAAACTGACAGCTACAGCCTGAGAGTTGCAGACAAGGGTTGCAAACAGCCAAGTGCTGCGGAGTTGTGGCCGCTGAGTGACCCGTGTGCACACAGCCTTCAGCTGGGGGTCCCTGTGTGACATTTTAAATGACTTGCTGTTGTTTTATCTCTTTTTTCTTCCTTAGTATCCTGGTGGAAATAACCTGAGTAGATGATCATCCATTTTTAGCAGCAGAGGTCATTCCATGACCTAATTACAATACGTTTAAAAAACATCATGGTAAAAATTTTAACAATTTTCAGAGGAAAGCAGGGAAACATTTTCCATTTTTCTTTTCTGTACATAATACTCTGTGATAAAATATTTTACAATGTATTGAGATAATTTATCTTCTATTTTTCTTACCCCAATAACCAAAATAATATTAAGGAGCTTTTAGAAGTGTTATCTGTAAAGGAGAATAACACACTCTTTTTTAACTCACAGCTTTAAAAACCAGAATAATACTGAATCAGTGGGAAAAGCAGGTTACATGTCTCTGACTCCACTCCTTGTCCAAAAATCCAGGACTGAAATATTCCCACAAAAATATTTGACTCAGTGGCACAGATAGGAGTTTAATTACTGTGTTAAAACAGAAGGTGAAAAGGCCATTGAATATGTTACAGCAAAACCAAACAGAATTGTAACCTACAAGGCATAATAAGAGGAACCGGTAAATGGAATGGAACTCTCAAGGTCTCGCAATTCAAAAAATTCCCTGAAAACCATCAAACTAGGTCAGGCTGTGAAGCAAGGGAGGGTGTGGGGACCACTGGTGTATTTTAAGAGAAACCGCACACATCAAGGTTGCATGGAAAATACATTTTACAAACCAGAAATCAAATACATGCCCAATGATTTTCACTTGAAGAGTGAAAATCAGCATCCCCATCTGTTTCAATCTGCTGTTTAACCTCAAATAGCCTAGCAGCATTTTGGACTACGGCAGATATTCAAACACATGTTGTTTAGCCAATGCGTTTTAATATCAAAGTGAAGTTTCAAAACCAGTCTAAAATGCTTTAAAGATGGTGCTTTCTTTACTAATTAACAAACATCAGATGAAGTAAAGTGTAAAAAGTTTTCAAGGAAATCTACCATATATATGAACAAAATTTCTATCTTAAGGAAGATTTTATGATAAAAAATAATTTCAGAACCTACAGGTGGTTCTAGATACCATGACTTTTCTACTCTTCAAATAATTATATTCACAAACATATTTTATTATAAAGTGAGTCAGACTCCACAAAGTCCCTTGATTCGGAACAAAAAGGCGAACAGTGTGGTCTGCATTTTAAACGCAGTGGTTTTTTGTTTGTTATCAGTGAGTGCTCCTGTGGAATATCAGAGGCGTGGTGACATGAATCCCAGTGCCAACACCTGATTCCATGTGGCCCCCAGGCTAACACCTGGTTCCATATGAATCCTAGCACTAACACTGATCCAATGTTGGAATTCAGTAATGTCTGTCTGCCTCACACTGTTCTCATATTTTAAGCAAATCATGTGAGGATATACTGGAAGGAAAGATGGTTCGTAGAGTCTGATTTTGTGTCCATACTAAAAGGAAAGGCAGATTCATGCAGTCTAGTTGAAAGGGATAGACCTGCAGTCAAGTTCTCTGAATTCTGTAACGATTACAGTGGAAGCACTTGGGTACAGGCTGTCACCCATAGAGATGTACTCCAGAAAGGATAAGAACACTCTAAGACCAATTTCTTAAGTTTCTGTGCAGTTGAGCAAATACGACTAGCACAGCTCACTCACTCAGAGGGCAGTGTGCGAGGATGGGTATGAGCCGAGGGCTGGGTGGCGTGGGAGGGATGCTGAGGGGTGTGTGAGGGTCCTCGGAATCAGGCAAAGCTTCCCTATGGGAGAGGCATCCGAGGCCAGTGTTGAGGAGCGGTGGGGCAGGACCACGTGGAGAGAAGGTGCCCATTTCAGGTGTGGAGGCACTGCAGAAGGATAGGCAGAGGGAAGGGAACTCGCATTGCGCGGGAGGCAGGTTGGCAGATGGTGAAACTCAGTCTCGGAGATCAGGCGAGCAGATGAGCTGCAGAATGCATGCTCTTGGCATGGCAACTTTTCTTAAGGGGCAGCCCCTTCCATGGGTGCAGCACAGCGGCTACTGAACAAGAATGCCAGCGGAAGTCCCTTTCTTTGTTATTCTCTGTCCTTCTCGGTGCATGGGTGAGAGTGACGGTACTCCCCCAGTGGGGCTGTGGTGAGGATTGGGTGAATCAATCCATGGCATCATAGTGCCTGGCAGGCAGCAAGCTCCAAATAAGTGGACTGGGGTAATTATGATGATTGTTCAATAGGAATTGAACAAATATATATCCATCTTATCCCTCTCCACGAGGGAGCATGGGGACATCCTTGAGGATTTTGTAACTATTTCTGCTAGGCAGATACATGAAGGATGAACTACAGTACAGTCAACAAAGACCCACTGAGGGCCTGTGACACTCAGCTGAGCACAGTGTAAGCTGCTGGCTGGGAACATAAAGGTCACAAGGCATGCTAGGAACTGTACAAAAATGCACATGTGATGGGTGAAAGGATGAGAAAAATTTTACCAAAATAAAAAAAGAACAAAATGCACACGTAGAATTTTCGGCACAGCAATTGTGGGAGAGTCTCCTGATGAAGTTGAGAGACTTCAATGCCTTGCTCTTAGACATATTACAATTATACTTTTACACCAGCAGGTGGCAACATAGAGTCTGGAGGACAGATGGAGGCTCTGAGATGCTTTTAAGGCAATGCATGTTCATTCATTCATTCATTCATTCATCCATCCATCCATCATAAAGCATTCTTTAAACACCTATATACATCTAGCACATTTCTATGCCTTGAGATTATAAGGATAAATGAGACACTGTCCCTGATCCCATTAATTTAATAGTCTAGTTGGGAGGGATAGGCCCTGCAGTCAAGTTCTCTGAATTCTGTAATGATTACAGTGGAAGCACATAAGGATTTGTGTGGTCAATTCTACAAGTGAACAAAAAACACCATTTCTTTTTTTAGAGAAATTTATGCTAATATTTGTAAGTCATTCTTCGTCTTCATTTTTAAAAGACACTGAAAGATGCTTTATTTTTAGCATCTCATTTGATGATTACAAAATGCACCTTATTGCCCACAGTTTGGTCCATAGCTTTCACAAGGTCCTGAAAGAGTAGAGTTCTGTTGGATTCCAAAGCCTCTAACCTTTCCAGGATGAACTCTGAAGCCCCTTACAGATTTTTAAAAAATCACACCATTCTCTCTTCCACTAATTCCAAAAGGAAAAAAATCAAACAAGCCTACCTCCTTTCCCACTCAGTTAGGCAGATTAATCTGCATATAATGACTGATGAATTAATTATCTCTTTGCCCAGTTGCCTTAGCAACTGGTTTCTTTTAGAATTTGGTTTAGTTACAGAGTTTAAAGCAACAGTATTCCTTATAACAGAATATCGAATTGTCTATGAAATTAAACGTAACATAAACTTTTATTATACCAGGTAGGAACTACGAGCCAATCACAGAGAAGCTGGAGTGGCTCGTCCTAAAACTTGCAGGGCTGTCGACAAAGAAGAATGGGCACAGAGCTTCATCTTTGTCTATGTTTGCATAGCATGGTTTGCTTTTATTTGTCATTATGTAGCAACATTTGATGGATTTAAACTATGGATAAGTTGAGATTGACATTCAAAAGGGATTCCCTCATTGCACATGAATCCCAAACAAATTTAGATGTATTGTACGGTTGAGTAAATGAAGAAATGTGTTACATTGTGAATGAGAGCCAGGATTTTCAAAAAGGAAGAGGCAACGCACACATATGGAATGAAGGGAGGCAATAAAGAGGCCTGTGGGGATGGGCTGGAATTGCAGGAATTGGTATGAGCTCATGATTTCTAAAACATACATAGACACACTCATGATTCTGTCTACAAATGGGTGTGTGCATGTGCATTTGTGTGGCTGTGCCTGTTTGTCCCTGTGTATCCACATGCATATATTTCCTACTTCTGTCTGCTGAAATGCCAAGAAGTTAAGCCTCTCCAGTAGTGGCGAGCGGGGCCAGTGCCTGAATCTTGGTCATCCTTAGAGAAATAACTAACTGGGGGTAGGGGAGGTGTGGGGTGGGCAGGGCAGGGTAGCTATGAGCTAAACCTGGAACATTGTTATGCTAGAAAGTAAGGAAGTGCCCAAAAATGCTGGCAGCATACCACTAGCACACAAGAGCTGTATTGAAGGGGCTCTCATCTGGCCAAATCTGGGATGATGTGAGCACCAAAACAGTTAAGTACAGTAATGAATTCTATGCCACTGAAAAATACCCCGTCAGGCCCGTCAGGTGTCCCTGCCAACAACAGACAGATAAATACATAAATAAATAGAGAAGGGAGAACTCTAGCCAAGGGCAGCTAGTAAATGCAGAAGAAGGTCCCGGACAGGGGACACATCTTTTGCGACCACGATGGGGAAGCGTGGGTTGGGTGGAATCGGCAGCAGATACTGAATGCAGGGAGAGGGTTTAACGAGGAGCAGGAGGGCTGCACGGTCTTAAAGTGCCTCCCCACAGGGTGCTTGTTAGTTGCAAAAGAAAAAGAGTAATCACACAGTGGAGAAATTGGACAACAAGTTGGGTCATCACAATTGACCCCACCAAAGCAGGAGAAATGGGCATCACAGGCTTCCACCGGTGAGACCCCAGGAAGGACACCACAGAATGTATGCAGAGTTCTGGCCAGAAAGGCATTTCCTGAATTTAAGTCAGGAGGAGACATCGGACAAAACTAAAATTGAAAAAATTAAAAGGATAGGGGACCTGTATTCTTCACAAATGCCAATGTCATGAAGAGCTAAGGAGAGATGACACCTGAGTGCTATACCTCCAATCCTGGAGGGGGAAATGCTGGAGGACACACAGAGGGGCTGCATGATGAAACTGCTGTGCACATGATGGGTCAGATACACTTATTGTCTCAATGTCCAGTTTACTAACTTTGAGAACTGTACCATGGTCACGTAAGGGAATATCCTGCCCCTAGAAACACACACACGGATGTCCTTTAAGAGTAAAGGGCCATGATGGCCACAGCAAGCTCTCAGAAGACTGAGAAAGATTCACCTGTCTACACCTCCATCTGCGCATCTACAGAATATATGCAAATGAGAAGGCACACTGGGAAATATGAACAAGAGGCAAACCTGGGTGGGGGGCATTTGGGAAGCCTTTGAACTCTTCTTATTCTTGCAAGATTTTTCTAAGTTTGAGATTGTTTTCAAATAAAAAATTAAACAATGAGAACAGCCTCCGATGCTCTGTTCAACAAGAGTTTCCCTGAATCTGAGCACCAAGTGCCCTGGAGCCAGGCTGTGCACGCCACTCTCTGGGCCTCACCTGCCCTCGTTCAGTCGGCATCCGACACCATCATGGTGTTCGTGCTCATGTACTTCAGTGGAACACAGATCACATGAAATAAGGCAGTGAGATGTTATGATGCCAGGCGGCAAAGGGCAGTAGGCTCCTCCACAGTACTGACGTTCTGTGGGTGTTGAGTCCCCCAGGTCACTGCCGTCCTGCCTGGCAACCCACACATCCATTTCTTCCTTACCTGCTCTGCACAGACTCACACCTCACAATTTTCCAATTCTGCCTGAAGGAGTGCCTCCTTCTTTTCCCTGGGGAATCACTGCTTTGAGAGGAAAGGCTTGGCTGGGCACAGTGGCTCATGCTTGTAATCCCAGCACTCTGGAAGGCCAAGGCAGGTGGATCACTTGAGGCCAGGAGTTCGAGACCTGCCTGGGCAACATGGTGAAACCCTGTATCTACTGAAAATACAAAAAATTAGCTAGGTGTGGTGGTGGGCATCTGTAATCCCAGCTACTCATCCTGCTGAGGCAGGAGAATTGCTTGAGCCCGGGAGGTGGAGATTGCAGTGAGCTGAGATAGGGGAGGCTGGGGCATGTCTGTCTGGGCAGCGAGCTGGTCATGAAGGTGCTACGCTGGGCTATGCTCACAGAGGTCAGACTGTCTTAGGTGACAGCCCTCCCCTCGGGGAGCTTGGTGTCCAGCCAGAGACACTGCTGCCCACAGCACACCTGGCCTGGCCAATGCATGCTAAAAGAAGTTAAGACACAGAAGCCAAGAGCCAGGGGTCCAGTGGCCCAGGCTGTGCTTGGGCAGGAGCCTAAACACTAGAGGAGGCCTTCAGGGCCTGCTTGGAACAGTGGGACTTTTGGGGTGGGTGGTGCAGGCTAAGCTCATGTTGGGAGCCTAGTAGCCAGAGGAGCTGGAAGAGAGAAAGCCTGGAAGCGGGATCTGTGGGAGGCTTTGATATTAAAAAGAGGAAATGCAAGTCAGCTCTTCATCTGCTAAGTGATGAGCTACCAGCAGGTCTGTGAGCCCAAGTCCACTGACTTCTGTGAAGCAGAGTCTGGATGCTGGGGGTTCTGCCAGGCTGCAGACCCACTCTCTCCTGCCCAAGGTGACTGGCTCTGCAGACGGTCTCCACCGGGCTCCCTGGCCCAGCTCCTGTAGGTGCAGGGGGAATGGAAGGGTGAGGGAGGAGGTCAGGTTCCCTTTCCTGTCCCCCATTTCCAGGCTGAATGCCTTCATCAAGCTCTCTTCAGTAACCTGTTTTGAGGGGACCATTTGTTTTCTGCCAGATTTCTCACCCCAATGGTTCCCTCCCTCTGGGCTGATATGTTCCTGTGCCAGGCACAGGGCTTGGGGAGCAGAGCCATAGGGACTTCAGTCCCCACGGCTAGTCTGGTCAGATGCACCTGTGTGGCTGGAAACCCACACTGCTGTGTGGGGTGGTTCTGGCAAACTGGCAGTTCTGGGCAGCTTCGATCTGGCAAGGGCTGTGCTTTCAGAAGGAAGGTGAACTGGGGGACTGGAGAGATGGGGAGAGTGGGCAGGAGGGCAGTGGAACCCACTGCAGAGAGCCTGAGGTGCAGCCAGGGAGGCGAGCACAACAGACATTCAGAAGAATGGTAAAGAGAAGCATCCGGAGAGACTTGGAAGACCTTGGAGGCTGATCAGACTTGAAGGTCAGGGACAGGGAGACGAGAACATGCCTTAGGATTCTTAGAATTTGACTAGAAAACAAGACACAATTTAAAGCATTGGTAGGCATTATCATAATGAAGTGAGCTATTTTCTCTTCTACAAATATGATTAAAACATGCACAGTAAGCTCACTGTATATATAGTAGTCCTCAGATGAATATTTAACAAAATGTATTTTTTAAAATTTGAAATACCCCATTTACCCTCATGTGATTGTTACACATTGCATGCTTGTTTCAAAATATCTCATGCAACCCATAAATAGATACGCCAACTATGTATCCACGAAAATTTTAAAAAATTGAAATAATTCCAAGCTCACAGAAAGAATAGTATAAAATGCTCCACATACTCTTCACCCAGTTACTTCAATTGTTAGCATTCTGCTGCATTTGCTTTATCATATACTTTCCCTATCTGTATGTTTTCACATTCATATTTACACATTTTTTCCCCTGAACCATTTGAAAGTAAGCTGGAGCCAGTATGCCCTTGTCCACGTGTATTTCCTAAGGATGAGATTCTCTTACATAGCTGCAAATGTTGCTGCAGTCCTCTTGCCTAATCAACCGTCCATATCCAAAGTCAGCTAACAGAACCACGGGTATCCTTTGTAGCAATCGCCCATCCTTCTTCCAGGGGCTGGCCCAGGATCACACAGCATTTAGCTGTCCTGTTTCTCTTCCAATGCAACCGGGAAATTTACACCCAGCGGTTGACATGGAAAAATGGTTGTGAAGTTTTTCTTCATGAGCTAGAGGAAGTTACAGTCACCACCAGCAGCTTCTGAACAGCAAGGCTCAATCTCTCAGATACACCAAGCACCTTCTGCAAACAGGGGCTGCAGAATTCAAGTACAAATCTTTCAAAACCACTGCTGTACAAATGCATTTTAAGGATATGTGATACTTTAAATCTTATTTAAAATAAAATTAATACTTCTACATACAAAAAAATAAAAACACAAAGAAGTGTCTTTAAAAATAATAGAGATAGGGTCTTGCTCTGTTGCCCAGGCTGGAATGCCACGGTGTGATCATAGTTTACTGCAGCCTCCAGCGCTTGCATTCAAGCGATCCTTCCACCTTGGCCTCCCAAGTAGCTGGGACTACAGGTGTGTGCCACCAAACATAGCTAATTTAAAAAACTTTTGTAGACATGAAGTCTCACAGTGTTGCTCAGGCTGGTCTGGAACTCCTGGTCAAGCAATCTTCCCCCCTCAGCCTTTCAAAATGTTGGAATTACATGTGAGCCACCATGCCCGGCCAGAAGTCTCTGTAATAAAAGAAGTCTCTCCCTCTGTTTGGAGAAAACAGACTACATTTGGAGATGTACTGGCATGTTAAGTCCCAGAGTAGGCTGTGGGACAAGACAGAGAGCAGTAACCTCTGCATATCAAATATACGAACAGGGGGAGGGCTCCAGCAATCCTAACGCAGCCTCCCAAGTAGCTGTTATTACAGTTGCATGCTACCAACCACGCTTGGCTACTTTTTTATAGTTTTAGTAGAGGCGAGGTTTTGCCATATTGCCTAGGCCGATCTCAAACTTCTGGGCTCAGGTGATTCTCCTGCCTCAGCCTCCTAAAGTGCTAGGACCTTCACACCAGGCCACATTCTTTTTAATTAAAGAGACCATTGAGCAACTCTTATTTAAATAAGCCATTCCTCATCATCACTCTCTTCATTTAACCCTACTCTTTTATTCATACCACTTATTAATACCTTAGGCTGGGTGTGGTGGCTTACACCAGTAATCCCAGCACATTGGGAGGCCAAGGCTGGTGGATCACCTAAGGTAAGGAGTTCAAGACCAGCCTGGCCAACATGGTGAAACCCTGTCTCTACTAAAAATACAAAAATTAGACAGGCGTGGTGGTGCGAGCCTGTAGCCCCAGCTACTTGGGAGGCTGAGGCAGGAGAATCACTTGAACCTGGGAGGCGGAGGTTGCAGGGAGCCGAGATCATGCCATTGCACTCCAGCCTAAGCGATAAGAACAAAACTCCATCTCAACGACAACAACAACAACAAACCCAAAAAACAAAAACTTATCAAACGCCTGCTGATCCTCACGTTGACCTGATGTTTTCCCTGTGCCCACCTGAGTCTAGCCTTTTCCTTTATCTGGGATGCTCTCCTCCCACTTCTCTGCATGTTCATCAGACTGGTTCTACACTTGGTCCAACCACTCCTGCATCAAGGGGACGCTGGTCTAAATGTCATTTGCTCTTTAGCTTCCTGCCTGGTTGCTGTGGTTCTTTGTGAATGTCTAGTTTCTCCAGTAGAATAAATCCCTCCAAAGGCTATTTCCTATGTGTTCGTCAGATCACTGATGCATACTGAGCGAACTACAGAATGACTCCAGCAGTGGCCCTGCTTAGGGTCGGGTGGTATTCCCTTAGCAACCTAAAACCTCTCCTGTTGAACGATGCCATGAGATCATTAGAGTACTAGGCAAACCCACGGAACTCCCATGCTATCTAGAATACAAGCTGTTGCTAATTTCTCAGAACTTGCTGCTATCCAAGTGCATGTCATTTAGGCCACACAGTCATGCTCCACCCCTGGGAGACGGGACATGATTGCCTACACTTAATCTATTCTCTGTGATTTGATCCTCTCCTGTAAAGAAAAGGTTATTGCTCTTCCCGAACCCCCAATTCCATTGGGGAACCACTGCACCTCTGGAAAGATGGTTTCATCTGAGCTAAGAGCTGTTTCAAAGAGGATGAGGCCACCCCACACCTTCATCCCTTCTGGTGCTGGGCAGTTCTGCAGAACGGACCCAGGACCTGTGAGGAACGTGCAGAGTCACACGCACATACAAGTCCTAAGCTTGGACTTTGCTTTTTCAGTGATAGACACAGGGGATACACGTGCAGTATTGTTGCATGGATGTAGAGCATAGGGTAGCCATCACCTGAACAGTGTACACTGTACCCGGTGAGTAATCGTCCCGCCCTGCCTCCCACCCTTCCTCCCCAGGGTCTGTTCTTCCACTCCTGT
The DNA here is from genome assembly GCF_009761245.1 of Sapajus apella. Taxonomy (NCBI): domain Eukaryota; kingdom Metazoa; phylum Chordata; class Mammalia; order Primates; family Cebidae; genus Sapajus; species Sapajus apella. Next base: position 22,557,602 of record NW_022436969.1, on the reverse strand, counting down.
GTCCACGTGCACACATCGTTTAGGTCTCACTTAGGAGAACATGTGGTATTTGACTTTTGTTTCTGAGTTGTTTCACTTAGAGAATTACCTCCAAAAAAACATGATTTTACTCTTGAGAGCTGAATAGTATTCCACAGTGTATAAGTACCACATTTGCTTTACCCAGTCATCCGTTGATGGACTTGGAATGTTTTTTAAGACAGAAAAAATATTCCCAGAAGAGGAAGAAGAGAGCCCACCCGTGAGCGGCTGGGGCCGTGCTGCCGTTTACTGCAGCTCTGGAACTCCCTGCGTCCAGCAAGCCCCCGGCCTCACCGGCCTCACCCCCAGCTTCGCCTCTGCCCTCCGCCACCTGGTACAACATTCAGCAGGCAGAGCAGTTTAAAGGGTGAGCAGAGGGAAAGAGCTCACCCTTTCATATAGCAGCTTACCACAGGGCAGCTGTCCCTCAGACGCCGCACGAGGGGCCCACACCTCCAAGTCCCCAGCCTGCGTCTCCCCGCGCCCGGGCGCGGCTTGGCACAACGCAGAGCCCATGCCTCGTCAGCGCCCCTGTGCCACGGCGCCACCTAGCGGCCGTTCCAGCAACAACCCGACTCGGAGCACAGATCGGCAGCGTCTTCTCACAGGTCCAGGTGTCCACACAGGACAGGGCACCACGACCTCCTTCCCAACAAGTTTATTTCTTCTTTTCTCTCTGCCTGCAATTTCTGACAAATCAGTTAATCACTGCCCAGAAAGCTCCTATTTCATGAATACATAGCTGTAGGTATCCCTCCACCCACTCCTGTGTTCCGGCCTTTCTGTGTTTGCTGTTTCCCTCTTTGTGAATTTCCCTGGGCTTCTGCTCATCTGACTGCTGCAGCTAACTTACTGCCTTCCTTATCAGTTACAGGGCTCTGCTGATTTAACATTTACATCGACAAAACAATTTTTCAAAGCATATTAACATTTTCTTTTGAATATTCCATCTATCCTCGCTCCATCTGTAAATGTTGGGAAGGTCCATATTTAGAATCATGTAGTTAAAACTTTTAATATTGCTAACATACAACACAATTGAAACGATAAAATCGGGGCGAAACTTGACACTATTCTTTTCTGAACAGATACCCAAGGGTGAGGACAGACTAAATGTAGAGTTATGTGTGCCTGAGAACAAAGGCTCTAGTATTCAGAGTATTTAAGGAACTACCACAACTCAACAATAAAGACAAATAACCTAATTAAAATAGGAACAAAGGATTTCAACAAATATTTCTCTAGAGAAGATATACAAATAATCAATTTGCACATGAAACGATGCTTAACATTATTAATTAGGGAACTACAAATCAATACCATCTCACACTCACTAGGACGGTTATCATAGAAAAGATAGTAACGAGTGTTGGTGAGATGTGGAAAAATCAGAACCCTTCATACACTGCTGGTGGGAATGTAAATCACGCAGCCACCCTGGAAAACTGTTTACCTTTTTCTAAAAAAGTTGAACACACAGTTACCATATGATCCAGCAATTCCAATTATTGGTAATACCCAACGGAAATAAAGCTTATATTTAGACAAAAACTGTACACAAATATCCATAGTAGTATTATTCATAAAAGCACAGAAGCAGAAACACAGAAATGTCCACCAATGATAAATAGAAAAATACAACATTGTATATCTATATGATGGAATATTATTCAACCACAAAAGGAATGAAGTAGAGATGTATGTTACACACAGATCAAAACGTTATGCTAAGAAAACAGACCTAGTCGCAAAAGGCCACATATTATGCAATTATTTGTGTCAAATGTCCAGAATAGGCAAATCTACAAAGAGAGAGAATAGATTCGTGGTTGCTGGGAGGAAGAGCAGGAGGGGAAATGGGGAGTGACTGCTAATGGGTCCAGGGCTTCTTTGTAGAATGATGCAGATGTCCTGGATTAGATATTCCAGTCCTTCAGCAGTAGGCTCCCAAGGACGGAACCTTGTGAATACACTAAACACACTGAATTGTACAATTTTAAGAGGAGTGAATTTATGGTATGTGAGTTGTTTCTGTATTGGGGGAAGAAAAGAACAAATGATAATATCTCTGCATTGGAATTAAATTGCACAGTGGGATTACTACATTCTTACTTCTGTTTTGTCAAGGATTATATTCAATCTATTGTAAACTAAAAATAAAATCCTAAGGCCCCCCACTGATCGAATGAAGCTTCTTGTCCAAGGGTAACCCCAGAAAAACCTTAAAACCTGAATTCCTGGCTGGGCGCAGTGCCTCACGCCTGTAATCCCAGCACTTTAGGAGGCCAAGGCAGGCAGATCATCTGAGGTGAGGAGTTCAAGAACCAGCATGGCAAACATGGTGAAACCCAGTCTCTACTAAAATACAAAAATCAGCTGGGCATAGTGGCTGCAGGCCTGTAATCCCAGCTACTCGGGAGGCTAGGGTAAGAGAATTGCTTGAACCCAGGAGACCGAGGTTGTGTGAGCCAAGAGCACGCCACTGCACTCCAGCCTGGGCAACAGAGTGAGACTCCATCTCAAAAAACAAAACAGAACAAAACAATTCCCGGCCATGATGGTAAGGGAAGTCAGACATGCCTCTTCATACCCCATTCCTTTTGGAGTTTAGGCACAAGTGACTGGAATTAACATAAAAACAGAGATCATAAGGCTGACACAATGGACTCTGTATGGCAATAAGATACCAGATTATTAATAGGACCTAAGGCCATGCTAGGCGAGTGTTAAGTCACACTCTGCAAACCATGAAAGCTTGCTGAAGGTTTTTGTTTGTTTGTTTGTTTATTTTTAATCAACCCAGTATGACATGGCTTACTTTCCAACCTGACTCTGATATAGTATCACATGACAGATAGCAGACCCCCTTAACTTAAGCATCCTTTATACTGACTTCAAGTCTTTTCTATTTTTTTTTTTTTTGGTTTTGAGATGGAGTCTTACTCTGTCACTCAGGCTGGAGTGCAGTGGTGCGATCTTGGCTCATTTCAAGATGAACCCCCACCTCCCGGGTTTGAGCAATTCTCCTGCTTCAGCCTCCCAAGTAGCTGAGACTACAGGTGCATGCCACCACACCTGGCTAATTTTTACGTTTTTGTAGAAATGAGGTTTCACCATGTTGGCCAGGCTGGTCTGAAACTCCTGACCTCAGGTGATCTACCCTCCTTGGCCTCCCAAAGTGCTGGGATTATAGGTGACAGCCACTGTGGACAGCAAGTCTTTAGAAAAAACTCAACTCGGCTAGGTGCAGTGGCTCATGCCTGTAATCCCAGCATTTTGGGAGCCAAGGGTGGGCAGATCACCTGAGGTCAGGAATTTGAGACCAGCCTGACCAATATCGGGAAACCCTCATCTCTACTAAAACTACAAAAATTAGCCGGGCATGGTGGTGGGCACCTATAATCCCAGCTACTCAAGAGGCTGAGGCAGGAGAATCGCCTGAACCTACGAGGCGGAGGCTGCAGTGAGCCAAGATCATGTCACTGCACTCCAGCTTGGTGACAGAGGGAGACTCCATCTCAAAACCAAAAAGGAAAAAGGAAAAAAGAAAAAACTTAACTCTTTCAACCTACTGCCAACTAAAGAATCGCTAAAACCCACCTATGACTTAAACACCCCTGCTTCCAGATGCCCCGCCTTTTTGGGCCAAACCAATGTAGAATTTCCATGTGTTGATTTATGATTTTAGCTGCAATTCCAGTGTCCCTAGAATGTATAAAATCAAACTGTAACCCGACTGCCTTGGGGCCACTTAATCAAGGTTTCTTGAGTTTGTGTTTTCTCCGGGCCATGGGCAGCCACATGGGCTCAGCATAAACCTCTTTATTAATAAAATGTTTTACAGAGTTTGGTTTTTCTGTTTACATCATTTTATGCCAGATTCTGCTGGGTGGTGTAGAGGATATGGAAATGAATCAGAATAGATATGACTTGCACAGAATATACAATCTAGTAATGCATTTAAGCAAAACTTACAAATATCTACAATAAAAGGTAGTGAGTGTTATGAAGGAAGTAGATAATAAAACGAGTGGAGACTTAAGGAAGAGAACTTCCAACAGAGACAACCAGAAACAGTTGCAAAGAGGAGATAACACTTGAAATCGACCTTAAAATCTGGAGAAGATCTGGCTACTTAGGAGTGTGGGGGAGGGATTGCCGGGGCAGAGGGAGCGCGGAAGCTCTGGAATTGGTGAGCCGAGAGCATCCTCCAGTTGGTTCGTTGTGCTTAGGGAAGGCAGAGTGGGCAAGGGAGTGAAAAACCACACAGGTGGGGCAAGGAGGAGCGCTGAGACAGCCGTTCAGTAGGCAGGAAGCAGGTTTTCCTTCTAACCACTCAGGAAAAAAAGGTCCCCTTTCTCTTTGTTGGAAGATGTTGTATGCAACACATCTACGAACCTTCGATCTCACAGTGTTCATTTCTAAATGCTCAGTTCCAGGATTTTAGAAATCTAGGTTAACTGTCTCGTTTGCATCCAAATGACAAATTATCAATAAAAAGACCGTTGGGCAAATCAAAAATATGATGCCAGAGATCCCTCCCTTACCCAAATGGCTCTGATGTTTTCTGAGGAGACTTTTATCTACTAATCAGTACTAACCTGTCCATCCCATTCCAATGTGTTTAAACTCTCAGAACTTTGGCTGATTTCTCCCAAGAAGAGTCAGTCTTTCATCAGCAGGCTCCTAACAAAACAATTTATTTTCAAAATGTATAAATGTCTTTTGCTTGTAATATTGATTTGTGTTAAACAACATAAAACTCATCGTCTAACACAGGAATCCAGGAATATTACATTTTCTTGCAGAGTTTACATTTACAGAGTAGCAAATGTCTGGATTTCTGTCTATATCATCACTGTAAGGAAATAAAAGAACAATGCAAAGAAATCAATGTCTGTGCAAAGACTAATGGTGAAATGAAGTTCAGAAATAATTTAAAAAAATATTAAACAGATTTATCTTAAGCAGAAACTTTGAGGTTTGGGACAAGAACAAACACCAGTTAGAAACAATTCTAATCTCCTGCCTGAGCTGTTCAACTCAGAATTGCGAGGAGCCCCCAGAGCCTCTCTCCACTGGGCTGCTGAGGTGGAGGAGCCTTTGTGAAGGTGGAGCTCCTGCAAACAAGTGGGAAAATGCAGCCAGAAGAGGGCAGAATCAAGATGTGGGAGAGAGCTTCCACGACACTGGCTGTGAGGGCAGGTGGACTTCCTAGTCAGAAGATAACTTTCGTCTGAGGAATGTGAGTCTGTCTAAATCATCAGGCCCAGAGACACATTAAAATAAGACAATTGTACCCTACTCCCCCAACCCCACCCCTGCCTGCCCCACCATTTTGAACTATGTATTCTTTTTTTTTTAAATTAAAGAGATAGGGTATTGCTCTGTCGCCCAGGCTGGAGTGTGGTGGTGTGATCACAGCTCACTGTGGCCTCCATATACTGGGACCAAGGGATCTTCCTGCCTCAGTCTCACAAGTAGCTGGGACCACAGGCACCTACTACCACACCCAGCTAATTTTTTGATTTTTTTGTAGAGACCAAATCTGCTTATGTTGCCCAGGCTGGTCTCGAACTCCTGGCCTCAAGTGATCTTCCTGTCTTGGTCTCCCAGAGTGTTGGGGTTATAGGCATGAGCCTTCATGCTGGCCTATATTCATGTCTTAAAATTGCTGTCGATTGCCACAATTAGCTATAAATTAACCTAACAATGCCATGCCACACTGGACACCATAACCCACACTCTATAGGTTAAAATGTATAGCCAGTTACTAATTAATGTTACTTCTGTTAACCAAGGAGCATTCCTGACAATTCTGTGTCAGCCTACTCTCTGTCCCTGCTTTTTGCTTTTAAAACCCTGATTACCTGAGTCAAAAAAACTCCTCCTCTCTACCTTACACTTGTTTGAGTTGGAATTCTACCATTTACAATGGAAAAGGATCTGGATGAAAACAAGAGATGTACAATATCCTTACACAGTTGCCTCGACACATGCCTCCACATCCGACATTCTGCCTTTGAGGTTCCGGCTTGTCATTTCAGTTTGGGGTCCTGGTACAGGCAGAAGATGACGGGAACAGAGGCTGCAGCCCATCAGTTAGTGAAACAGTAGCAAACCCAGTAATGAAGTAGCCTGTGGCTCATGAAGGGCACTTCCTTTGCTGTCATGGTACAGTGTGAAGGCACGCTTCCTTCTTCTTTATGCCAGAGTGTGAAGGCGTGCTGGTTCCTTGCACTGCAGTGGACGGGGCATCTTCTTCCTCCTTACTCTACAGCATGTTCTGTGCTTCCTTTGCTGTCATACTATTGCTGTTACTCTCAACTGCCTTTGTCATTAGTGCCTTCTCTGAGTCTCTGTGAAATGTGCTAGCAGGATGTATGTTTCTTAACTTAGAGAAGGATTATTAAAACAACATTAAACAGACAAATTGCTTTAAGAAAATATTTTCATATCACCAGGCAGACCTTATGGAAAAGGAGTAATATTTTATTTCTTCAGAAGTTTATTGAGCTATTTTGTGTTAAGATCTATGCAAAATACCGAAGGCACAAAGATGAGTAATATAAAAGCCCTGTGATATTTTTTGGAGACAGAAACAAAAATAGTGCTTCCACCCCAAGGTGGTAATGTTAGAATATAGTAACTATAAGATGCCTTAGGAGTAGAAGGTCAGAAAAGGCCAAAAATAGAATGTACTTTTTCTTTTTTTTTTTTGAGATGGAGTCTCGCTCTGTCACTCAGGCTAGAGTACAGTGGCATAATCTCGGCTCACTGCAACCTCCGCCTCCTTGGTTCAAGAGATTCTCCTGCCTCAACCTCCCAAGTAGCTGGAATTACAGGTATGCACCACCATGCCTGGGCTAATTTTTTTTTTTTTTTTTTTTTGGTATTTTTAAGTAGATATGAGGTTTCACCATGTTGGCCAAGCTGGTCTTGAATACCTGACTCCAGGTGATCCACCCACCTCGGCCCCCAAAGTGCTGGGATTACAGGTGTGAGTCACCACACCCAGCCAGGATGCATGTCTTGGCCTCAGCCTCAAGGTTGGATGGGGGATACACTAAGTGAGGATGGGAGCATCTTAAGAGTTTAGGAAGGAGCAGAGCAAGGTAGGGCTCTGGGGGATGCACAGGGCAAACTGGCATGGAGAAGATTTTCTCCTTAGATGTGTTTGGGATGAGAGCAGCAGAGTTTAGAGGGAGGACAGATAGTTTGGGTGTCTTGGCAGTCCTGCTGGGTTGAGAAGAAAGGGCTAGACCAGGTAGAGGGAGTGAAATTTCCTTTGCAAAAATCATAACAAAGGAAATTATTATGACAGTGAAAGAAATCAAACCTAACTGACTCCATCTTGTTTCTAACCTCCAAGAAGTCCTTGTTCATTCTTGGGCATAGGCCAAACTAACTTTGAAAAGCAATTCAGTTCATGGTTTGACTCTGAAACAAAATTGATAATAGCCCTTTCCTGAAAAGACCCTCTTCTTGCCTGCGGACCAGTCTGCCTTTACAGGACTAACAAATTACCTACAAGATTAGATATTACAGTTTAGGGGTCATGCAGCCTTTGGCTCCAAGAGTCTGAATCTCCCCAAACGGCTCCTGGGGAAAACATTACTACTGTGAAGCCTGAGATCAGTGCTTGAGATATTTTTGGAGACCCTGCACTCCATGGATCAGCTGACACCACCCAGAGTGGTAATCTGGCTCAACCAGTTCTGCTATCCCACCCAGGAACAGAGGACAGCAAGAAAACCTCACTTCAACCCCCTACAATTCCTTCTCCAATAACCAATCAGTATTCCCCACTTCCCAAGCCCCTACCTGACAAAATATCTTTAAAAACTCTGACTGATTTGAGTAATAATAAAACTCGTCTTCTGCACAGCTGGCTCTGTGTGAATTACTTTTTCTCTACTGCAGTTCCCCTGTCTTGATAAACTGGCTCTGTCTAGGCAGTGGGCAGGGTAACCCATTGGGTAGTTACAGGAGGAGTTATGGTTGTGAGGTCATGGGGACCAGCAGGATGACAGAAGAAAGGGAGGAGGCAGGATCCCTGTGACGTCCCAGCTGGGGCCAAGGAGTGAATCCTGATGCTGTCAGCCAGGAGAGGGAGGCTGAGTGAGGCGGGATGGAAAAGGAAGACAGCAGGCCTGGAGCCTTCATTTATGTCAGATGGGAGACAGGAGCAAGAGAAGGAAAAAGAGGAGAACAGAATACATGGATTCTACCTAAGGAACTGTGTCCATCACCTGCATAGGGGTTCAGTCAGGATGGTGGGAAAAATTGTAAAACAGATGCAAACCTTCTTGGAAGGCTGGAAGGTTTTTGTAAAAGCCTCAGGAAAGAATGAGCCAAAGACAGCAGTTCTTACCCAGGGACTATTAGGCAGAAGTAGATACAAAGGAAAGTGGGGGAGTTTATCTAAAGACCTTGTTTACTCATGTGGTCATAAGACCGACCTCTGAACATTCATGTGGGTATGACTGCTCTCTACTTGGGGGGTTAAAAATGTAATTATCCACAAATGGTATTTGCTTTAGGCCTCAGAACCTGATCTTCAATCATTATCTACAAGTGTGTTGACTCAAAGTCTCTGTCATTAAGTCTATACTGAATAAATGCCCAGAGTGCCAGCTGGTCAGGGCCACGGCTACCAACTCTTTACAGCACCCTCCTTGGGGTCTGCCAGCTGCCCAGACCCCCAGCCCGCTATTTCACTGGATATCTGTGTCTGAGTACATTTGTTCATCGGTTGCTGAGTCAGGGTCTGCCAGTCAGACCTGGCAACCTGGACTTCATGTCAGGGCTACAGCATTTAAAAACAAGTGTCAACACTCTTGGAAAAGAACATTTTAGATTTCTTAAAGGGATATTTGACATGAAGGCCAGGCTGCTGGGTCACCGTGGAGTGTGTGGATGCCAACAAGGTGCATCAGAGCTGTGGACTGGGAGGGTCCAAGGATCCGAGAATGCACTTCCAAAGGTCCTAATTCCTGAGTGTGGCCGATCAGCTACTGCATAGCTTATAAATAAGGCAGAAAAGCCCCATTGTGGAATGAGAGGCAAAACCTCAGAAAGGGGAAAGGCCTCCATCTAAAAATGCTTGAGGCTCTGGAGGCTACACAATTCTCCTGGAAAACCAGCGCCACTGTGGCTCAAGGCTTGTGAACAGTGTCGGGCTGGGGGGTTTCCTTGAGCAGCAATGCTGAGCTCATGCTAGGAAAGCTGTGAACAGAACATTCTCTTGTAGCTGATAACCCTCATTTGTCTATGATACAGTTTAATTATTTTCTTATATTTTCTTCTTTTCTCCTGTTCTGATTTCCCCTGTTCTCTGCTTTTTGCTTCACCTTTTAGAAGTGCAAATATAACCTTTCACCTCCCCCTCACCAGACATTCCCTACAGGGCAAGTTCATCTAACTCTGCTCCAAGATGGCTCTCTCCTGGAGAGCTGACAGTTGATGGCAAACCAAGGCATACCCCACCAATGGAGCTCTCACTTCCAGGGGGTCACCCTGGAACTCACACCCATTAGGGGGGCATGTCAAAAGCATGCCCACTTGTCCACTTTTACAACTGGTAGATAATTGCCCTGTAGATAACTGCCTGGTAGATAACAGCTGCCCAGTAGGTAACTGCCTGGTAGATAATTGCCCTGTAGATAACAGCCTGGTAGATAACAGCCGCCCTGTAGGTAACTGCCTGGTAGATAACAGCCGCCCTGTAGGTAACTGTCTGGTAGATAACAGCCGCCCTGTAGGTAACTGCCTGGTAGATAACAGCCGCCCTGTAGATAACTGCCTGGTAGGTAACAGCCGCCCTGTAGGTAACTGCCTGGTAG